>NC_091157.1:50255396-50612896 GCF_040958095.1 Procambarus clarkii
AGCACTCGGCAACCAGTGACCCCGGGCTGTGTGTTGAGCACTCGGCAACCAGTGACCCCGGGCTGTGGGTTGAGCTCTCGGCAACCAGTGACCCCGGGCTGTGTGTTGAGCACTCGGCAACCAGTGACCCCGGGCTGTGTGTTGAGCACTCGGCAACCAGTGACCCCGGGCTGTGGGTTGAGCACTCGGCAACCAGTGACCCCGGGCTGTGTGTTGAGCACTCGGCAACCCGTGACCCCGGGCTGTGTGTTGAGCTCTCGGCAACCCGTGACCCCGGGCTGTGTGTTGAGCTCTCGGCAACCAGTGACCCCGGGCTGTGTGTTGAGCTCTCGGCAACCAGTGACCCCGGGCTGTGTGTTGAGCACTCGGCAACCAGTGACCCCGGGCTGTGGGTTGAGCACTCGGCAACCAGTGACCCCGGGCTGTGTGTTGAGCACTCGGCAACCAGTGACCCCGGGCTGTGTGTTGAGCACTCGGCAACCAGTGACCCCGGGCTATGGGTTGAGCTCTCGGCAACCAGTGACCCCGGGCTGTGGGTTGAGCTCTCGGCAACCAGTGACCCCGGGCTGTGGGTTGAGCACTCGGCAACCAGTGACCCCGGGCTGTGGGTTGAGCACTCGGCAACCCGTGACCCCGGGCTGTGTGTTGAGCTCTCGGCAACCAGTGACCCCGGGCTGTGTGTTGAGCACTCGGCAACCAGTGACCCCGGGCTGTGGGTTGAGCACTCGGCAACCAGTGACCCCGGGCTGTGTGTTGAGCACTCGGCAACCAGTGACCCCGGGCTGTGTGTTGAGCACTCGGCAACCAGTGACCCCGGGCTGTGGGTTGAGCACTCGGCAACCAGTGACCCCGGGCTGTGTGTTGAGCACTCGGCAACCAGTGACCCCGGGCTGTGTGTTGAGCACTGAGCAATCGTTTTGCCGGAACAGGAAGTCTCTGTACTCACCTAGTTGTACTCACCTAGTTGTGTTTGCGTGGGTTGAGCTCTGGCTCTTTGGTCCCGCCTCTCAACCGTCAATCAACAGGTGTACAGATTCCTGAGCCTATCGGGCTCTGTCATATCTACACTTGAAACTGTGTATGGAGTCAGCCTCCACCACATCACCCCCTAATGCATTCCATTTGTCAACCACTCTGACACTAAAAAAGTTCTTTCTAATATCTCTGTGGCTCATTTGGGCACTCAGTTTCCACCTGTGTCCCCTTGTGCGTGTTCCCCTTGTGTTAAATAGACTGTCTTTATCTACCCTATCAATCCCCTTCAGAATCTTGAATGTGGTGATCATGTTCCCCCTAACTCTTCTGTCTTCCAGCGAAGTGAGGTTTAATTCCCGTAGTCTCTCCTCGTAGCTCATACCCCTCAGCTCGGGTACTAGTCTGGTGGCAAACCTTTGAACCTTTTCCAGTTTAGTCTTATCCTTGACTAGATATGGACTCCATGCTGGGGCTGCATACTCCAGGATTGGCCTGACATATGTGGTATACAAAGTTCTGAATGATTCTTTACACAAGTTTCTGAATGCCGTTCGTATGTTGGCCAGCCTGGCATATGCCGCTGATGTTATCCGCTTGATATGTGCTGCAGGAGACAGGTCTGGCGTGATATCAACCCCCAAGTCTTTTTCCTTCTCTGACTCCTGAAGAATTTCCTCTCCCAGATGATACCTTGTATCTGGCCTCCTGCTCCCTACACCTATCTTCATTACATTACATTTGGTTGGGTTAAACTCTAACAACCAACCGCATACGCACAGTGTGTGTGTGTGTGTGTGTGTGTGTGTGTGTGTGTGTGTGTGTGTGCGTGCGTGCGTGCGTGTGTGTGCGTGCGTGTGCGTGCGTGTGCGTGCGTGTGCGTGCGTGTGCGTGCGTGTGCGTGCGTGTGCGTGCGTGTGTGTGCGTGTGTGTGCGTGTGTGTGCGTGTGTGTGCGTGTGTGTGCGTGCGTGTGCGTGCGCGTGCGTGTGCGTGTGCGTGTGCGTGCGTGTGCGTGTGCGCGTGCGCGTGTGTGTGTGCGCGCGCGAGGCAACCCGAATGCAATTATCTGGAGTACCTATTTACTACTAGGTGAACATAGGCATTAGGTGAAAAGAAACATACCCAACCATTTGTCCCGCACGGAAATTGAACCTGACACCCCCGATTTCAAGCCGAGAACGCAGTCAACTATACTAAAAGACCCTATAAATTGACATTTAATAGATCCAGTTTCATGACAAGAATAATTTTTGATGAATCGTTAAATGCTCGCTCATGTATTGTGTTGGAGGTGGGGAATGAGGAGGTGGGTTACCCACCTACATACATTAAGGTGGAGGGTGTCAGTGGTGGCTTACCACTTACGGGCTATTCATGTCCGTGCCACCTCTTGGGTGGCTTAATCTTTATCAATCGGTGGTGGCTGCAGGTAGTGAGGTTTGAGATATATACAAGAGTTGATACATTCTTGTAGAGCCACTAGTACGGGTAGCGTTTCGGGCAGGTCCCTGGAATACGATCCCCTGCCGCGAAGAATCGTTTTTTCATCCAAGTACACATTTTACTGTTGCGTTAAACAGAGGCTACAGTTAAGGAATTGCGCCCAGTAAATCCTCCCCGGCCAGGATACGAACCCATGACATAGCGCTCGCGGAACGCCAGGCGAGTGTCTTACCACTACACCACGGAGACTGCAAGGTTGCCGGAAGACTTCCCAGACTGAGAACAGGAAGCAACTGGGGGAGGATGAGGTGGAGTCCGGTGAAGACCTGCATGACGAGTCCCTCAGTGTTAGTGGGTCAGTGTGTCCACTAGCTGGGTCATGCTGCCCCACCTCCAGGCCTGCTGCTGGGTCTGGTACTCTGGTGGTGGGACGGGGGGTCCACTCAGCTCCACCTGCCCCTGGCCTGCTGCTAGGGTGGTTGTTTTTCTACCACAGACGTGCCCAGACATTTACAATGCTAACTAGCATATTTACATTTTCTTCTGTCCTCCATGGACAGGGTGAGAGATCTGTTAAACATATAATTCAGTGATTTATTGAACAATCAACCACAGAAAGTGATTGTAGTGTTTTTAAAAATGCTAATCTAACCTACAGACATAAATACACAGATACAGAGTTACGTCTGCCCTACATAAAGTGTTCGATGTGTCTTTTACATAGTGTCATTAATGTGCAATACGAAGGTGCATTTTTGACATGGACAATACTTTTGTTCATTTACAAAGGTGAAATACAATTCTGACCAGCTTCCACATATCCTTTATACACATACATAAATGTTCTACATACATTTATGTCTCTCCTACTCTGGCAAGGTAAGAGCTGATATAGAAACTAGTGTGTTATTGAGCACTTAACCATTAAAGGTGATTAAGATGCTTTTACAAGCTCAAGTTATATTGTTACATCACATACATTGTATAATTGATACATTACATGGTCATTATTGGGTACAAGTCCAATATATCATAAAGTGTTCCAGTACTCATATAGTAATTACACAGTTCAGCATACCTCAGCCCAGGAGGGCGAAAGTCAGTCAATATGGGACATTCTACAATATAATGTTCAAGAGAGTGCATGTTTTCTCTTTCACAAAGTTGACACATTGTGTACTCGACATTTGGGTTTTGAGAAAGCTGCCAGATACGTCTATATCCCAGGCGTATTCTGGCCACTATAACATCACATTGCCGGGTTCTTGTTCTATTAGTCCCATATGTGAATGTCTCCTCACGATATCTATCATAATATTTAATGCTACAACTTTCAGGTCTTTGTGAATTTGTTAGGTCGGTGAGATTTTCATTAGATATTTGTTTAAGTATTCTCTTTGTCACTGCTAATGAAACACCCATATCAATTTCTACCACTGGTTTTCTGCAGGCTGTCTTAGCAAGCATATCAACAGTGTCATGCCTTGAGATGCCAACATGTGATGGTATCCATAGGAATTTAATTTCAAATCTGTTATTGGTGTGCTATATAGTCATAATGGCTTGGTGCTTTCTGCTGATAGTTCCAACCCTTCTACATAATCCCCACTGTTTTTCATAATTTACACTGTACAACAGTGGTACAATGGTGTATGTGTACCGTAATATATCACCGTACAGTGTTGTACTATGGGGGCCGAGCGGACAGCACGCTGGATTTGTGATCCTGTGGTCCTGGGTTCGATCCCAGGCGCTGGCGAGAAACAATGGGCAGAGTTTCTTTCACCCTATGCCCCTGTTACCTAGCAGTAAAATAGGTACCTGGGTGTTAGTCAGCTGTCACGGGCTGCTTCCTGGGGGTGGAGGCCTGGTCGAGGACCGGGTCGCGGGGACACTAAAAAGCCCCGAAATCATCTGAAGATAACCTCAAGATAACTCAAGATACTCAACACAGTGTGTTCACTCACAGGATGAGCCACGCTGCCCAATACACTCGCCCTCTGGAGGTGAAACAAAACAACAAATAATTCTTGGGTATGGTAAGGGCTCATAATTCACACAGTTCTCAAGTTGATTCTTAAGGCATCGTTAATTTTCTGTATATTAATATGCAACAATTGGAAGAGCCGCGCAAGGAGTGTCGCTGCCGACTGGTAAGTACTGCTTACTTTACACTGACTTCTTATATCCTAAGTAACCTGGGACTAACTATAAATAATCCAAGTCTTCCCAACACGTCCAGAAAGCCTAGATTAACGTGAGAAAGTAGTAGAGCGACTTATCTTGCTGCTCTCGGTTCATTTATTGTCCCCTACAGCGACGGGGTCGCTAGTTTCGTAGCTGCAAGTGATACCACCTCGGCCCTTTCTGATTCCGTATTCACCTAGTTGTGCTTTTGGAGGTTGAGCTCTGCTCTTTCGGCCCGCCTCTCAGTTAGTTTTAGTTTAGTTCATTTATTATGCACCCCATACCCATCTTGTGGGCGGTAGTGGAAAGGGTTACAGAGGCACATAATGGGCTCAGGGACTGAACCCCACAATTCATTTAGCTAAGCAAGTTACAGTCTTGATGAGCTAGTTACAAAATTCAATATGTCATCACATCAACAATGGGTTCGAGATCGACCTCAAGTACAGGTTCTAAATTAAGCAACTGACATATGTGGAGAGCACAATTGATATGTTTGTCCTGCACACCGCCCCCCATCCAGTGGGCAGCGGTGGATAGGTTACAATCACTTAGTTACTACCTACAGTTAGCAAACTGGGGATATTACGCACGCACGCACGCAGGAAACAGCCCGTAACAGCTGTCTAACGCCCAGGTACCTATTTCTGCTAGGTAACAGGGGTATCAGGGTGAAAAAAACTCTGCTCATCTGTTTCCGCCTGCGCCGGGATTCGAACCCGGACCACAGGGAGAGGAAATAGGAAGCCAGATACAGGATACCGAATAGGAGATGACGTCCGTCGCGAAACGGACAGAGAGAATGATCTAGGAGTTAATATCTCGCCAAACCTGTCACCTTGTCTCCATCCTTGTCTACCCTGTTAATTCAGGGTAGACAAGGATGGATTATTTAACACGGGTGGTACACGCACAAGGGGACACAGGTGGAAACTGAGTACCCAAATGAGCCACAGGGACATTAGAAAGAACTTTTTCAGTGTCAGAGTAGTTAGTAAATGGAATGCATTTGGCAGTGATGTGGTAGAGGCTGACTCCATACACAGTTTCAAATGTAGATATGACAGAGCCCAGTAGGCTCAGAAACCTGTACACCAGTTGATTGACTTTTGAGAGGCGGGACCAAAGAGCCAAAGCTCAACTCCCACAAGCACAAATAAGTGAGTACAAATAGGTGAGTACAGGACTAAGTATCCAGCGTGTTGTCCACTCAGCCACCAGCGACCTCGCTCCTTGCAGGTTCCGTGTGCGTGCGTATGTGTGTGCACGCAGCATTGTGCAGTCACCACAATCATCCCGTGTAATTGTGCTCAATAACTCACTACACTACATGTTGTCCAGCGGGTCTCTAACCCTGTACATGGGGGACACTAGAAAACGCTGGTTAACACGGTAAAAAAGTGGTTGAGCCGAGTTCGTTCACCCCCGCCCTCGTATCCCAGCTCATATCCTGTCCGCATTTATCCCCCCCCCAAGTGATCGTGATACCAAGTGCTTTCTTCTAATAATTTCCTGTCCCATTCTACCTTGGTCTCATCGCGTGTTGGTCCTTAAGGCGCACACTGCAACACACACACACACACGGCCAAGAGACCCCACACATTGTTAATATTTTTAGACTGAGAGATAAGAACGATATGAGTTACCTATCGACTTGAGAATGGTCCAGGACGGACCGAAACGTCGTCGTCCCTTCACCTTCTAGTGTGTGGTCTGGTCAACAAGAAACGATATGAGTTATCCTGGTATCTTTCTGGACTTTATTAACCCTCTTGCGCTGCACAAACCTGTATTTTGAGCGAGACACTTAACAGAGTTGAGAATTCACACAATCGACTTGAGAATGGTCCAGGACGTACCGAAACGTCGTCGTCCCTTCACTTTCTAATGTGTGGTTTGGTCAACATATTTCAGCCAGGTTATTGTGACTCCTCGTCTGCTCAGTAGAGAATCGACTGCTTCTTGTAGATGCATATCCCAGTTAGTGTGAAAAATCACAATAATAAAAACTTGTTATAACTTCTTTGTCTAGTACAATTTTACAGAGAACAATTGTTTCTTGTAAATCACCTCCACAACTTAGGTGTGTAGGCTGAATAACTTCTCATAGGTCATATCAACTGGTCGTTAAACCCAACATTTTCGAATTTAGCCGTTTGCCAGTATGGCCGACAATGGACGTAATTTGAAAATGAAAAAAATTAAAATTTGTGAATTTTTTTCCCAAAAACAGTAAGTTAAGGGTCCTGGTAGGTTAGGAAGGCAGGAAATTCTCCTAAAGTTTCAAAAGTCATGAAAAAACGTTAATTGAATGTTTCCTCTTCTACCCTTTCAGAGTAAGCCAGAGGACTCAAACAGAAACGAGACTACCTCACTTTTCTGAGCCGATTTCATTTCAAATTTGACCATAGCGCGCATACGAGCGAAAAGCGACGTTATTTTTAAGAGGACGAGTTGCAATAAAACCATTTCAGAGGCCGAGGCTACAGTGGATGTTGCGGCGTTCACAGAAAACGGCAGTGATGGGTGTAGGGGTGGGCGGGCCTCCACTGGGTGTGGGCGGGCCTCCACTGGGTGTGGGCGGGCCTCCACTGGGTGTGGGCGGGCCTCCACGGGGTGCGGTCAAGCAGGGAGGGGTGGCGAAGGTCAGCGTCCCTTTCCTGTCTTGCTGCACACACACCCTGAACATACACCCAGAACACCCACACATACACCCAGAACACCCACACATACACCCAGAACACCCACACATACACCCAGAACACCCACACATACACCCAGAACACCCACACATACACCCAGAACACCCACACATACACCCAGAACATACACCCAGAACACCCACACATACACCCAGAACACCCACACACCCTGCGGGTGTTCCATGGCCTAAACGTGGTCTAGATGAAGCAGTTGCCCACATAACCCGAATGCACTCTGACATGGCGGTTGAATGAGTTCATAAAGACTCCCGTGCTTTTGTAGAGTGGTGGTGGGACAGTGGTACAGCACTTTGCATCACGCGGGCAGAGGTTCGAGTCCCAACAAACGGCGTTAGGAATGTTCAAGTATTTAAAGTGAGGTCTGTGTACTATTCAGGTTTATCATTTTATATATAATATAACAATATAGGAACCCTTGACCTCACTGGTTTCGTTATCGGTTCTACCAAGTTGCTTTAACATTAACTAATATTGTAAGTTAAGATTTAAGTGACAATTTGATTTTGATTTATAAGTATTAATGACGACTGTCAGTTCCAGCACTTCAGTAAACGTATGGATATATTTAAGGAATGTGAAGGAATCAACATTTTCTGAAGCAGTCGTGACTTGGGACTTCCGTCACCGTCTTGTGCTGCATGATGGCCTTGTGTAGAGCGATCACCAGAGTATCAGCGCCTCTGTCATCACTCTGAGGCCCTGAGTGACACCTGTCACCTTCAGCAGGAGGCGTGGTCAGTTGCAGACTTGGTCACCTGCCTCAGAGTTATGTCACCTTGCGGCTTGGTGATATCACGCAGCCTGTCCCTCAATTGATCAATACCAAGTAACGCTGCTGTTAATTCATCGGCAATACTGAGACTTAAGTGACGGGCTCACCATAGCCCGTGCTACTTGGAACATTTTGTTCCAGGTAGCGAATCTTAAACAACAAACATGAGACTAACTCTCATGTTGTTACATGAGAGTTAACTCTCATGTAACTCTCCTACAACTCGCAACTCTCCTAGCAGTATATCCGCCTCGTCTCACTGTGCCACACTATCGATAGACAAACTTGGCGCCAAAGTTGAGTGGTTGTAATGACTCTCCTGAGAAGCTGCTTGCCAGTAGCGCCACGGCATTAGCTCTTCTAGTAGGCATCCATCAGTTTCAGGAGACTATGAAGTTGCGCTCTGGTTGTTGGTCTGGAGTGGCCTCTCCAGGGCGCAAAACCAGGGTAGGTTGATACGGAGAAGCTGTTACCCAAGCAGCAGGTCTCCCCTCTCCAAGGGGCCGAAAGTCTCTAATGGAAAGGCAAACGCCAATACGATTGGTTGAAGCGCCGTCGCAGGAACTGTGAGCGTATGATTAATTAATCTTCTAGTGTGTGATTATTGTACACACATTTGCCTGGTATCAACCTCGTAGATATATTCTTACTAGATGGAGTATCTGGCGGTACTCGGGTCGATCCTAAACGGTTTTGCCATTTATGCTTTTTGAATGTCTATATCAAAATTCTGTTTTTTATTTGAATATTTAAGTACATCTGCATTTATGCAGCTAGCCTAGACTAGCCTATATGATGGATTACAGTGTGTGTCAGGAGCTAACTAAATCTCCATCTCGCAGGATGGTTAGTCATACAGGGCCGGGTGATCGACCAGTAGCCTGCACTGGCGAACTTTGGACATCCCCAAGAACGCGAGAGTTAATAAAATGATTACGAAGCTCCAGGTATCTCATGTCGGTTGGTCTGAATGCTCTACTAACTTGGCATTCAGTGATGTAGTGTGTTAGATCATGACCCAGTTGCTGATCAGAGTTTGCACCTGGAGTGCTCAGGATTGGGAGATCCGTCACCTGTAGCCACCTACCACAGGTAACGGTAACCCAACCTGATCCTGGCAACCACTGTGTCGCACAGTCTGGTGGACGTTTTTTGATTTCACACAAGCTGATTTTCTGATTGATACAGATTTTCTCATTGATTCGTCACGTTAGTGAATTGTGCAAGATATCCTGTGTATAATTGTTAAAAACGTTCTTCCCTGCACAAAAAATGTTTTTGGGAGCATCACGAGGACTGGCTGTGTAAGGTGTGTGCGCGAGGGCAGGACCGCGGTGACTCAATGGAGCAGAAATGAACAAAGAAGGTTGAGAGCGGCTGACTGCGGTCGCGGAAGCTTTCCTGCCTATCAGTTACCCGCCCGCCACGAGTACTGGAGCGCGCACAGTGCAACCAGTCCTCCTACTAAAATGTCGCATTTTGACGTACACTCTACACAAGGCCAAAAAATTGTCGACTAGAAAATGCGGCTCGCGAAATTGACATTCTGTCCCGTTCTGTCTCTAGGAAGGTTTGGATAATAGCACTTTAATACGACAGTTTCTTGCCGGTGGGTAACTTTAGGAGGACAGACTGCTCAGTTACCCGTGCACACACACACACATGCTCACGTCAGGGTTGCTGGGCGTGGGTGTGTGCTCCAGACAGGTGATAAACGATGTCCGCATGGCTGCTTATATCACCCTACACCTTATTTTTGTTCAAGGTGAATGAGAAAGGTTTATGGGATAAGGATGTTGGTGTGGGATTCGAAGCGGGAAGCGAGGTGATGTTACATATCTGATCCGTTAGTTCACGCTGCCACGTGAAGTAATTCAAGTTTAGGTTTTATGAGTAAACGGTACTTTAATTATGGAGCAATATACTTTTAGTTGAGATAAATATGTGAACAAATGAAGTTGATGATCTTGTGGATAAGATAATGGTTTTGTAATTTACAGTGTTTTAGGTCTGGAGATAGTTAAGTGGGCAGGTGTTGGACCATCTGTGGTGTTAGGGGGGGTGTTGGCCCGTTTGTGGTGTAGGGCCGGTGTTGGCCCATCTGTGGTGTTAGGGGGAGTGTTGGCCCGTTTGTGGTGTAGGGCCGGTGTTGGCCCATCTGTGGTGTTAGGGGGGGTGTTGGCCCGTTTGTGGTGTAGGGCCGGTGTTGGCCCATCTGTGGTGTTAGGGGGGGTGTTGGCCCGTTTGTGGTGTAGGGCCGGTGTTGGACCATCTGTGGTGTTAGGGGGGGTGTTGGCCCGTTTGTGGTCCATTGATTCATAGCAGAAATATATACAGCTCACCTACAAAAAAGGATCACAGGGTTGGTACAAGTCAAAGACTGCCTAATTATTGCACTTGCCTAAATCAGTTTCCGACTGACCAAGGATTGGTTGGACATTTGACTGTGATGTGTATTTCAAGCCTCCATATGCCATCTCTTCGTGACACAGAGTATGTAAAGGATGGCCCAGAAACTTCTCTTCAGTGCTCGCTAACACACATTCTTCTCATTGATCGTCTGTGGCGTCAAGACACATGACTGGTCATGGGCTGACTGGATTATTTATTGCTAACATCTTTATTGACAAAAAATAATTACAATTTTGCCTAATCTGAGGAATTCAATTAGGTCTTATTAAAGTGAGGATAATGCTGGTATTCACTGTCACAGAGCGTCATACACTAGACAATAGGTCTAAACTGTAGGCTGAATATATATATATATATATATATATATATATATATATATATATATATATATATATATATATATATATATATATATATATAATATATATAATAATTATTAGATATGACACAAAAAGTAAGATTAATAATTCTAACACAAATTTTCTCGATCTTTCTTACGTTTCTTTTCACTGTTGATGGCAATTCAAAGATCAATTCTCCAAAATTCATTTTTATTTCTAGTCTGACGCGACTCTTGAGCGCGTTTCATAAAACTTATTACATTTTCAAAGACTTTAGTTTACACAAACACACACAACTTTAACTGAATAGAGCTTAAACATCTTTCGAGTTTTTATACCTACATTTGGGTGAAGTGACATGTTATAATAGTTTTGGATGAGGTGAAAATAAACTTTTAACACAAGACAGAACACGAAACAATGAAATACAAACAGGTATTAAAAGTAGGTAACTGCAGAAAGCCTATTTTTATTGGCCCATATTTCTTGATGCTTCTATATTGGAGCGGAGTCTTGAAGTGGGTAGAATATAGTTGTGCATTAATTGGCTGTTGACTTCTTGATGTGTAGTGCCTCGCAGACGTCGAGCCGCCTGCTATAACTGTATCTATCGATGATTTCTGTGTTGTTTGCTAAGATTTCTCTGGTGATGGTTTGGTTGTGGGAAGAGGCTATATGTTCCTTAATGGAGCCCTGTTGCTTATGCATCGTTAAACGCCTGGAAAGAGATGTTGTTGTCTTGCCTATATACTGAGTTTTTTGAGGCTTACAATCCCCAAGAGGGCATTTGAAGGGCATTTATATATATATATATATATATATATATATATATATATATATATATATATATATATATATATATATTATATAATATATTATATAATATATTATATATTATATATATATAATTATATTATGAATAATATATATTATTATGGTTACAATCAACTACATTAGACAGTATACACGTTTCAATGTACGAATATGTAAATCCAACTTTCTATTGTGCACTGCCACACAAGGGCAGGCAGGATGGGTTCGTAAGAGATGCACCTTAAAACAAATATAAATAACATTGTTCTTCATGGGGGCTGACTGGAGGCTTCCACAGGCGTGTGAGCTGACTGGAGGCTTCCACAGGCGTGGGGGGCTGACTGGAGGCTTCCACAGGCGTGGGGGGCTGACTGGAGGCTTCCGCTGGCCTGTGAGCTGACTGGAGGCTTCCACAGGCGTGGGGGGCTGACTGGAGGCTTCCACAGGCGTGAGGCGGAGCTGCGTGACACGCTCCACCTGGCCTAGTCAACGTGGAGTAATGGACAATTCTCCTGTCAACGCGCCTCGCTGAACACCATTCACGGGCAGCTACCCCACACTGGAACACGCCCTCCCCTGGTACTGAGTTTGTCGCGTTCGTACCTTCCACAGTTACACCCCCGCTCCTGTGCCAGGTAAGACGGCGGGGAAGACGCCAGTAGTGACCAAGACGGCGGGGAAGACGCCAGTAGTGACCAAGACGGCGGGGGAAGACGCCAGTAGTGACCAAGACGGCGGGGGAAGACGCCAGTAGTGACCAAGACGGCGGGGGAAGACGCCAGTAGTGACCAAGACGGCGGGGGAAGACGCCAGTAGTGACCAAGACGGCGGGGAAGACGCCAGTAGTGACCAAGACGGCGGGGAAGACGCCAGTAGTGACAAAGACGGCGGGGAAGACGCCAGTAGTGACCAAGACGGCGGGGAAGACGCCAGTAGTGACCAAGACGGCGGGGAAGACGCCAGTAGTGACCAAGACGGCGGGGAAGACGCCAGTAGTGACCAAGACGGCGGGGAAGACGCCAGTAGTGACCAAGACGGCGGGGAAGACGCCAGTAGTGACCAAGACGGCGGGGAAGACGCCAGTAGTGACCAAGACGGCGGGGAAGACGCCAGTAGTGACCAAGACGGCGGGGAAGACGCCAGTAGTGACCAAGACGGCGGGGAAGACGCCAGTAGTGGCCAAGACGGCGGGGAAGACGCCAGTAGTGGCCAAGACGGCGGGGGAAGACGCCAGTAGTGGCCAAGACGGCGGGGGAAGACGCCAGTAGTGACCAAGACGGCGGGGGAAGACGCCAGTAGTGACCAAGACGGCGGGGGAAGACGCCAGTAGTGACCAAGACGGCGGAGAAGACGCCAGTAGTGACCAAGACGGCGGGGGAAGACGCCAGTAGTGACCAAGACGGCGGGGGAAGACGCCAGTAGTGACCAAGACGGCGGGGGAAGACGCCAGTAGTGACCAAGACGGCGGAGAAGACGCCAGTGGTGACCAAGACGGCGGGGAAGACGCCAGTGGTGACAAAGACGGCGGGGAAGACGCCAGTAGTGACCAAGACGGCGGGGAAGACGCCAGTAGTGACCAAGACGGCGGGGGAAGACGCCAGTAGTGACCAAGACGGCGGGGGAAGACGCCAGTAGTGACCAAGACGGCGGGGGAAGACGCCAGTAGTGACCAAGACGGCGGGGAAGACGCCAGTAGTGACCAAGACGGCGGGGAAGACGCCAGTAGTGACCAAGACGGCGGGGGAAGACGCCAGTAGTGACCAAGACGGCGGGGAAGACGCCAGTAGTGACCAAGACGGCGGGGGAAGACGCCAGTAGTGACCAAGACGGCGGGGAAGACGCCAGTAGTGACCAAGACGGCGGGGAAGACGCCAGTAGTGACCAAGACGGCGGGGAAGACGCCAGTAGTGACCAAGACGGAGCACACAGCCGGCGGCCGACCACAGAGTGACCTACTTCTCTCCAATGTTTACCGGACCACTCTCCCCCCCCCACCACCACACACACACCACACACACTCACAGTGCACAAAGAAATCACAGTAACATTAAGTATCAGTGAGAAAATCAGTAGGAGCCATGAGGGAGGATTCGAACCTGCACACTGGACATTGCCAAGCACACGCCTGTATGCTGCTTCACCACGACATACACAACACAACCCATCCTCCTGTTGAGATAGTACTCTCTTAACTATGTGCACAATAGTACAAACATTGACGTCCTAAGAAATTAGTATAATTTTATACTATTCACTTTACAAGGCCGAAAAATGAAGCTAACAAACTTAAATATTCCTAGGTCTAGTATAGCACATATATGTACTATATTAGGCCTCAGATAGCTTATATTAGGCCTAGGAAGGTTAGTTTAGTTTTTGCATCTTAGTCAATCGTTTTCCTGTTTGTCCAAATTCAATAGTACCGATTTCTACTTTCTAATTGCATTGTACGTCGGTATATGTACTATGGTCCTCGTCCTTCCTATAAGTGCTATCAAATGGCAGGATGGGCAAAAACACTGCAACCTGGACTGCAAAGGACATCTCAGGTACAGTAGAGGATTCAGTTGAGTCCCAGGTTACATTACTTTTGACCATGTCGTGGTGAAGTGGTGTAAGGCATGTGCTTTGGAGTGCCCAGTGTTCAGGTTCGAATCCTCCTCAGGGCTCCTAGTGATTTTATCGTTGATACTTCACGTTAATGTGATTTATTTATGAGTTTGAACAGTGTCGGCAGGATTGGGTGGGAGGAACAGTACTGTTGGCAGAACTGGGTCTTTGGTTTGCGAAAAAAATACTTTACTAGCTGAATACGAGTTTTTGGTTGGCGCTTAAACAGAGAGCTGTCAGACATAAGAACATAAGAACAAAGGTAACTGCAGAAGGCCTATTGGCCCATACGAGGCAGCTCCTATTTATAACCCCCCAATCCCACTCATATACATGTCCAACCCACGCTTGAAACAATCGAGGGACCCCACCTTATATACTAATTGAATACGTTTCAGTTCACAAACAGCAGTAATGGCTATTAAAGCTGCGGTAACTAGCGAGTGTGGGTGTGCAGGGAGGCCGGGCGTGGAGGCACGGGGGGGGGGGGGGGGGGAGAAAGTTGAAGGTTTGTTGTCCTGGAGCATCGGGACAATGTTCCCAACCCTCCCTGGCTAGGTATTTCACTCCCCTTTCTCCCCCCCCCCCCCCCCCCACATCCTTTCCACAGGGTCGGTTACTCGCGGTCCTTTGTGTTTCCCCGGGCCCAGGGGCGCCTCCTCTCGTGGCGTGGTCCCGTGTGGCGAGGCTGGCGGTGGTGGTTGTCTGGTTCATTATGACTTGGCAAGTTTTCTTACTCAAGTCTAGGAGATTTGGGCGAGGCTGTAGGTGGCTATCCACGATACAATGGTTTGTGTATGTATAAAATGTATAACGTGAGCAGTAAATTGGTACCTGGGAGTTAGTCAGCTGTTACGGGTTGCTTCCTGGGGGTGGAGGCCTGGTCGAGGACCGGGCCGCGGGGACACTTAAGCCCCGAAATCATCTCAAGATAACCTCAAGATCTCAAGATAACAATACTCGTGTTGTGCGAGGATGCACTCAAACGGAAAGTGATATACAACCCTCCAATAAACTATACAAGACAGGAGTGTGATAGAAATATGGCAGCGATTACTATAATTTTGTGTCGTCGGTAGGAACGTCTCCTGACTATTAATCATAAGAGACTTCAACCACAGAAGATAAGACTGGGAAAAATATAGATTCACAAGGAATCAGATACACGCAAAGGTAATCTATTGGAAGCAGCAAAAAGCAACTATTTAAGCTATCATGCCAGCGGCCCCACAGGAACGAGAGGTAATGGCGAACCAGCAAGACTTGCCCGAAATGCTGTGCCTATTAGTGGCTCTAGGCATTGTATGTACTAGCTTTTTCTAGAAATCCACCATTATGTTTGTAACTTGTATGTATGTACTTTTAAACTTTTACCTGAATAAACCTTTGATTTGACTTGATGAAATAACCAAATGATGGAATATTCAAGCGTACCTTCGATTTCAAAGAAAATAAGGAAAATTTATACAATATTTTCTTTTAAAATATTGTATAAATCTCTGGTGCGCCCCCATTTGGGTTACTGTATCCAAGCATGGGAGACCTCATCTTCAAAAGGATATTGCTTCTCTGGAGAAAGTGCAACACCGGACAACAAAAATCATTCCAGAGCTAAGTCAACTCACGTATCAGGAACAGTTGAGGGCCACAGGGCTAACAACACGACAAAGCAGGCATGACAGGGTGGATCTCATTGAAACGTTTATAATACTGAACAAATTGAAGAATGTTGGTCCGGAAAATGTCTTCAAATGGTCAGGTGTAACACAAACAAGGAGCAACGCTTTCTAGCTCAACAAGCCACAATTTAGAAATGAGAACAGGAGATGCTTTTTCACCCACAGGGTTATTAACCCATGGAACCGCCTACCCACCGAAGTCGTTAATGCCAAAACTGTTGGGTTTTAAAGTACAGGTGGAAAAAATCATAAAGGCAAATGTTTGGGGGGACCTTCGACAAGCCGCTGGCTTCTTGTCCTCGTCGAGACAACTAGTGTTGGTGGCTCTCGAGTAAACTCGGGTAAAATATTCACTCTGAACGAACCAGACAAAAAGGAAATAGATTTGTATGCCTCCATCAGAATGAATCGTTTTAAGTACTACATCATAGCAAACAATTGTTTGTATGGTGGAAGTCTTTTACCAAATCAAATGTGTCTGTTTGGAACCACAAACACTTGTTTCACTTGTTTAAGACTTGTTGCTACCAGGAACAAGCAGAATAAGAACAGTTCTGACCGGAAAAACGGCGTAAAACTGAGAAACGGAAGTATTTCTTGACACAGTGACAGGTGGTGGGAACACTCGCTCCCAGAGAAGGTAATGTACGCTAAAACCTCCCAAAGTTTTGCAGTTACTTATGGTAAACTATACAACGTGATGGACGCCACGAGCATCGTTTTAAATTAAAAGTTTTAAATTTTGCCCCGAGGGGTAAGTTTATTGGGCATCCTGGGAGTGGACACACCGCCATAGCAGAATGTTCAACACTCCCCAGTAGGAAGAAAACCCCCTGGATTGTTCATCCTGTCACTTGTACCCAGACACAGCTGGGACTTGCTTAACTGTCGCAAGTGAACATCGTTCTGTTCCTGAAATGTGATCACGCAAGCGAGTAACACGCAAACTGACAGTTTCTCTCCTCGTTGGGACGTTAACGACCAGTCTAATTAAAGCCTCGCCATTTTTCTCACCACTATCTCCAGGGTGGTCACTCGGCCCCTCAAGCACCACTTTCCAACTTTCCTTCACAGCTCACTTCCTCGAGGTTCCTCCTGGGTGTTACCGTGACGTGATGAGAGGGTCTTGTGCACCGCCCTCCGGCGTCTGAGCCAAGGTGGCGTCTGCTTCCCTCTCCTGCCTGTTGTCGCAGAGCAGAAGCGAAATGCACCATTATGGCTAAGCTGCCTCAACGTTTGTTGGATATGGCGACCCATATATTCTCCATTTCTTTAGTGAAGGGGGTAAGGGTAAAATGAAAGGTTCAGCGAGAGGCCTGGTCGAGGACCGAGACGTGGGGACGCTAAGCCCCGAAACCACCTCAAGGTAACCTCAAGGTAAGGTACCGATTGCATCAATCGATCAATCTGGCTAGCAAGCCTAATCGAATTTGGGTCACATGGGCATTGGTATACCTATTGGTCCATGGGATGCTATTATTCACTAGCTGCCTGCTTATACTCTCCTTGTTACACCTGGGATCGCCCGAGAGATTATACCGGCCCTTGTTGGGCTCCGTGGTGGGTCAACCCGTTCTCGCACTTTCTTACAGTCAATATTGACTTAATAAATACGTGCATATGTGACATACTAATTTATTGTGAATATTTTAGTTTACCTTGAAAAGCTTCATAGAAAACACCGACCTTACCTAACCTTCTTAGTATGTTAAGATAAGCATCTTATTGCTTCGTAATTACAATTATTACTTAACCTATACCTAAAATAGGTTCACCTAGATCACCCCCGTCACCCCCATGAGTCCCTCCTGCGGTGGTGGCTACAGCAACACCATCGACCCTCTTCCAAGAATTTCACCGCCCCAGCCTCCTTCCTCCCTCATCCTCTCCAAGCTCTTTGGACATCAAGGCAAAGTGACCAACTCTCCGTTGCTTACTAATATCTGGGTGGTGGTCACGAGGAGCCGTATACCGCTTCATTACTGGGGGGAACTTATTGCTTCTGCAATATTGAATTATTGCTTCCTTGGTTCTGCTCACCTTCTGGCTCGCTCTTGTGCTTTGTACACTCCCACGTTCCATGACACTCCCATGATATTTTTCCAACCCGTTCTCGCAAATTCGTAAAGTCAATATTGACTTATTAACTACGTGCATAGGTGATATACTAAACATAATAGATACCCTTAAAAAGATTCATAGAAAACACCGACCTTACCTAACCTTGTTAGTATCTTAAGATAAGCATATGGACCAAATATTTTGATCTTATACTGACGAGCAGACACTAGGCTGTTGAGCAGCAGCAACAGGCTCGATCTCGACCTGCTCCAGTCTGCTGCATCCAGTGTTCCCTGGAGGCTGCCTGCCCGCCCGCCTGCCTGCCTGCCTGCCCGCCTGCCTGCCTGCCTGCCTGCCTGCCTGCCTGCCTGCCTGCCTGCCTGCCTGCCTGCCTGCCTGCCTGCCTGCCTGCCTGCCTGCCTGCCTGCCTGCCCGCCTGCCCGCCCGCTGGCCACGTTCCAGTTACTCGCCAAAAATGTCCCTCGCTCTCTTCTAATCTTCCAGCTTCACCCAACGTTATGCTGCCCCTCGCTGCATCCCGCACTATGCTTCCGCACCATCAGAAACTCAAACTTTTGGATAATATTTCTTTTCACCTGATGCTTCTGTTCACCTAGTATTTCAAAGGTACCTGAGGGGTTAGGCGACTATTGTGGGTTGCAGTCTGGGGAAGGTCAATAGTGACCTCAGTGGACCTGGATAAGCTTGGTGTTCCCCACGATGGGAACCACATACTGATCTCTGAGGTTAACACAGTTCTCACAACATTACTGAGGTTCACACACTCCTCTTCAGCCAGATAACCCTCCCCCCCCCCCACTACACACGCACACGCAGTTTCTTTCACCCTGGTGTCCCTGTTCACCTATCAGTAAATAGGTGCTTGGGAGTTACAGCTGCTACGGGCTGCTTCGTGTGTGTGTGTGTGTGTGTGTGTGTGTGTGTGTGTGTGTGTGTGTGTGTGTATGTATGTATGTATGTATGTATGTATGTATGTGTATGTGTGTGTGTGTCCGCGTGCGTGTGTGAGAGAACTATATGTAGTAGACATAATAGAGGAAAAATAAACTGCAGATACAAATAGTAAATACAGACACACCCTCCCTCCCTCCAGTGTGACCTGGTCGCCAGTACACACCTGTGTATCACATAGTAAAGATACTCACTGCTGATTCCAGGATATTTGCTCGACGTACCCACAGTTTGGACGGCTGGTACACAGTTACGACACACACACACACACACACACACACACACACACACACACACACACACACACACACACACACACCTGCCCAGGTCCAAATCTGACGCGTCATCTGGATATTGGAGTTTGACAGTATTTATAGAGATTCCCGTGTGGAACAAAATTGGTTGGGCACGCTGCCTTTCACCTACAGCCTCAGTTAATCTAGCAGGAAATGGGTACCTTTCTTGTCTCCAACAAAATTAATTAATGCTGACAAATCTGTCCTCGCCGAGTAGTTCCCGCCAGGGCCTTGATGACTGTTGACAAGGATTTGGCCTCCAACCTCAGACAGGCAGGCAAACATCCCCCCTTCCTTCTCCTTCTCTCTCCTCCTCTCTCTGAGAGGAGGAGAGAGTTGACCAGACCACACACTAGAAGGTGAAGGGACGACCACGTTTCGGTCCGTCCTGGATCATTCTAAAGTCGATTGTGACTTGATTGTCTCAAGTCACAATCGACTTGAGAATGGTCCAGGACGGACCGAAACGTGGTCGTCCCTTCACCTTCTAGTGTGTGGTCTGGTCAACATACTTTAGCCACGTTATTGTGACTCATCGCCTGCATATATATATTATATATAATATTGAATTCAAGGAAGTATTTTTTTTTTTTGCAGGTTGACCGCTGGTGTCTGAGTGTGATAGTCTGTCCCTGAAGCAGTGGGCGGGGTGTGGCAGAGGATGGGCGGCGTGTGGACGGGCGTGACGCTGCTGGGGGTGCTGGCGTGGGCGGGTGTGGGCGTCACAGGTCATGGCAGACTCATCGATCCACCTGGCAGGTCAACAGCCTGGAGGTGAGTTAATGTGGAGGTGCAACACGAGGATGATGGCCAGGTGTGTGTGGTGGTGGTAGCCTCATGTTATGGTTGTAAGAGGATAGGAAAGGTGGGTTGCTTGGGTTTGTACTTTGGTTATGCTTAAAGATTGGATTATTAGTGATAAATCATGAGAACGGGCTAGAGCATTAGGTGTACCCACCTAATTGTGCTTGCGGGGGTTGAGCTCTGGCTCTTTGGTCCCGCCTCTCAACTGTCAATCAACTGGTGTACAGATTCCTGAGCCTACTGGGCTCTATCATATCTACATTTAAAACTGTGTGTGTTTCGTCCTTTGTGCTCTAGGCATCAACACATGTACACTAGACTGATGTTGACCAGACCACACACCAGAAGGTGAAGGGACGACGACGTTTCGGTCCGTCCTGGACCATTCTCAAGTCGATTGTATGATTACAATAGGCTCATTTTTTTGCCACAGGCTTGCTCATATAGGAAACCTTGATTTGGTATGAGGTGCCTCAAGACACTAGTGAATTCAGTTGAATCCCGGGTTTCATTCCTTGTAGCATATCGTGGTAAAGTGGTTTAAGATATGTGTTTGGTCGTGCCCGTGGTGCAGGTTCGAATACTCCGTATGGCTCAAATTGATTTTTTTGTGCATTATGTGCAATATTAATCCAGCATAAAGCTCAACTTGTACAACCATCATCTGTTTCACAGATTCAGAACACGTTTGTGACATGTATCACTGCCTATCAGCATGGCAGCCATGCTTGTCCCTAACCGGAAGTGAGGGTGACGTCACAGCTCTCACTCGTGTTACTGTTAACTTCAGATTTAAATATTTTGATTGTACACTATATTGATGTTTTATGGGTGTAATGGTTGGTGCTCTACCCTGACACTCACCAGCCTGGTACTTCCTCTGGCCTCTCAGTCACCCAGCCTGCTATCAGCAACTGGCATACTGTATATAATTATGAAAGTGTTAGCCTTATAGAATTATATTGTTTGAATCTTACTTGAATCATAATGCCCTAATAACGCATACACTGACCAGCTTCAACATATTATAACTATATTCTTCCAGAATTACGCGTCGCCACCTTCGACCAGATTCACGAAAGTACTTACGCATGCACTTACGAACCTGTACATCTTTTCTCAATCTTTGGCGGCTTTGTTTACAATTATTAAACAGTTAATGAGCTCCGAAGCACCAGGAGGCTGTTTATAACAATAACAACAGTTGATTGGCAAGTTTTCATGCTTGTAAACTGTTTAATAAATGTAACCAAAGCCGTCAAAGATTGAGGAAAGATATACACGTTCGTAAGTGCTTGCGTAAATGCTTTCGTGAATCTGGCCCCTTGCTGGCAGATCTTCCACTAGGCCCCCCCCCCCCCACACACACACTTGTGTGAAGGGTGGAAATAATATAGAAAATAATAAGGCCTAATTCTGTAAGGATCTGTAAACAAAATTTAAGATTTGATTAATATTTTCACATTAAGTGTACAATGCATTCGTGTTGCAGGTATGGTTTCAATACACCTCAAAACTACAACGACCATGAAATATATTGTGGTGGGTACGCTACCCAGTGGCAGCGCAATGGTGGCAAGTGTGGTCCCTGCGGCGACCCGTGGCATCTGCCCCAGGTAACGCATCTGTCTTCTGAATGATTGCACTCATTATCACTCATATCTTCTTGTTTTTAGATTCAGCTACTCGGAAGCAAAAGTTTCAAGTAGCACGGGCTATGGTGAGCCCGTAGTGGACTTACAACCCCACTTGATCACTCATATAGATTGAGTGATTGATAAAGATTAAGCCACCCAAGAGGTGGCACGGGCATGAATAGCCCGTAATCGGTATCTCATATATATATATATATATATATATATATATATATATATATATATATATATATATATATATATTTATATATATATATATATATATATATATATATATATATATATATATAATCTACAACCAGAAATGTTACTGCTCAGGAACATATTTATAAATTTAAACAAATATGCCCCATAATCGTTATTGACATCTGTATGTAATTAAATATAATAACAAATTATGCCCTTACATATTTTTCATAATTCACATTAAATATTTTAAATAATTGGTGACCGTGTGACGAGGACAGCCCCGGGACAACGAGGGCGGAGGGAAGTACGGGCGCGGGGTGATAGTGAAGAAGTACAAGCACAGCAGTACGGTCCAGCTGGGCGTCGAGCTCACCGCTAACCACTTCGGCTTCTTCGAGTTCCATCTCTGCCCTCATAACAACCCGGCTAGACCAGCAACGGACGAGTGTCTCAACAAATATATCCTCCAGAAGTCAGATGGTACTGGACCGAGGTGAGTTCTCAGTTAAACACGTCTCCAATAATATTAGTCTTTCTCCCCCACCACCACCTTCGTCCTCCCCCACCACCACCACCACCTTCGTCCTCCCCCCAGAGGGGTTCAGAACATATATTAGGTGTTTTATGGGATTATGGCCATAGTTTAAATTACAGGAAATCTGTTAATTTTCCCGAGATCAATGAATAATAGTGTGTACTGGATCTTTATATGGAAGAAAATCCCTTCCCCCCCACCTCCGCTTCTCTCTATTAAGAGAAAGTGTCATTATATCTTTCTAGTAATATTAAATCACAGGCATCACAGATTGAGATACTGTTTACAGAAATGCATGAAATTCAGCTACTTAGGAAATCAGATCAACCAAAAGGAATTATGAAACACAACTTGCACAAAAGAAAGGTTGTTTTTTCTGCCTACTTAAAAGATGAGACTAACCTAGTTTTAATTGAAGATAAAAAGGCAGTAACAGCGAACAAATACTTTACATTTTGCTTACACTGGCGGGTAGAGGAACAGATGACTGTTAGCAGGGCGTGAGCATTTTCTTCCCCAAAGCTCACGGTAAGCCTTACCCACTAGTTTCCCTGGAAACCAGCCAATCGATAAACAACCAGGTGCCCAATCACTGCAGGGTGAGCAGAGGTGTACAATCAAGGATTGCCGCCTAGTCAATCCTCCCTGGCCACGATATAAACCTAGGCCAAATCGCTCGTGAAGCTTACGGGCTCACCATAGCCCGTGCTACATGGACACTTCGTCCTGAGTAGCTAAATCTGAAACAACAGCAGCAGCAGCTCGTGAAGCGGGCAAGTGTATTACCACTAGATAAATTGGACAATATCTCAGTACCCCCACAAATGTTTAAAACAGGGAAAGAGAATGAATTAAAGAATATCCCCACAATGTCCAAAACAATCGCGAAGGTCATTGACAAAGTTAAGGATTCAAAAGCCATAAATGTGGAGGGAATCCATTCCAAAATTACAAAAGAGCGAGCAGATGAACTGTGTGTCTCATTGAAACTGCCTACCCACTGAAGCCATAAATGCCACGACTACAGATCAAAATCCAGTTTGAAAAAATAGTCAGGAAAAATGGGGGGGGGGGAACCTTTTCAAGCTGCTGGCTTCCTGTCCCCATTGTGGCTATTATATAGATGATGGCCTTCAGGTAAATAATTCCCACCAAGAATTTTACTTCAGGCATCCCATCAAGCATAGCCATGAGGACCCTCTGTAGTCATCCAATCTTGTTGATTCCTGCTCAATGAAATGGCACAGTACATCTGTGGCACGATATAAATGGCACAGTACATCTGTGGCACGATATAAATGGCACAGTACATCTGTGGCACGATATAAATGGCACAGTACAAATACATCAGCATTTTATGATACAATACCTTAAATCTGGAAAAGGCAGCCATTCCAAATGAACCTAAACACAAACATAATCACATCAAGAATAAAGAGGTTACACATCGCAAGCACTTATCAAACACGAGATTGAGCTGGAAAAAATCACCTTCTCACATCAAGACTAATAGGCGTCTTGTTCCACACTGCAAGATGAACCATTTAGCCCATTTCATTGAATTTGTTATAACATGAATTTGCATGTAAAAATATGGAAGAATAGAGGTGGATAGTTAGGTTTCAGCTAGTATATATATTGCTTATGCTACTGGTATGGTTAGGTAATTGTAATAAAATTATGGCAGTTCAATGGGTACATAACTAGTAGCTAAAGTACTTATTGTATAATCCCTGCCCGAAACGCTGCGCGTACTAGTGGCTTTACAAGATTGTAATTACTATCCTATGTATCCTCACAATCCCAATGTACCTTCTTGTATATGTATAAATAAATAAATAAATAATGTAAAAGATATGCCAGTATCCTAAGTTTAAGATACATGGCATAAAATATATTAGATACAGTATTTATATAAATTACACCACTTGCATAAATCAGACATGTCGCAATGAAACAAATATTTCATTTTCCTCACCAGGTACTTCCCAGGACCTGGTGCCAAGAAGTTCTATGCCAAATATCGTCTTCCTCGAGGTGTAACGTGCACTCAGTGTGTACTACAATGGCGCTATGTAGCTGGCAACAACTGGGGCAAGTGTGAAAATGGAACAGGTATGGTAGGCTGCGGCCCACAGGAAGAATTCCGCTCCTGTGCTGATATTACCATCACTGAAGAGGACGGTTCCGCTGATAACACACCCAGCACTGTGCCTGACTACGATGATTACAATGAAGTAGATGTAGACACTCATCAAGAAAAGCCTACTCTAGATGCTGAAGAACATGTCAACCACGTAGGACACATCGTGGCACTTACTTTGTCCTTTTTGCTTATACTCCTCATACTTGTTGGTCTTGTTGCTTATTTCTATTGGGCACGTGATGCACTTAAAGGTTTTATGAAACAGAAAGCAGGACAGTGGTCTAAAAACGCTGCTCCAACACCACCCACAAAGCAGAGAAATTCAGTAATAACAATTTCTGGTCCAATTGGAGCACCACCTGTACCACCACGTCGTAATCGATCAACATCTGGAGGTTCTTCAGTAGAAGCTAACTCAAGAGAAATTCTGTCTATTAGCTCTCCAACCAGGGTCACTATTAATGGCATTGCAGTTAATTCTAATAATGGAGGCAACAGTGCTGCACAGGCTCGCTTGCATGTTCCAGATGATTAATAACCTTACCTTACCTATTTAATTTACCTTGACTAGTATGGTGTATTTGTGTTTATGAAACTTCTGCTTCCAGTTTGTAACATTTATAGATGTTAAGGTCCACATGAGACGACTCTGAACAGATTACAGATTTAACTTCAACAAAACATATGCAGTAGGCAAGAGTACAGAATTTGATATGCTGTGCTGACAGCTCAACTTTTGAAAGTTTCTGATGGTATTGACTGGGGAAAGTAACTTTATGGTGATTGGTTAAAAGTTACAAATGAATATCTTCTACCCCCCCGGATGCTTGGCCTGGGGCAAAGCCTGGAGCCATGCCTGGGGGGCTAGTTAACTGGCTGATACATGAATGTTGAAAACTTTAGCCTCCTGGTTATCTTGTACTGGCTGGTAGCCTCCTGGTTATCTTGTACTGGCTGGTAGCCTCCTGGCTATCTTATACTGGCTGGTAGAATCCTTATCTTATACTGGCTGGTAGAATCCTTATCTTATACTGGCTGAAACAATTGGGTGACCTAAGCTAATGAAAGGAAAGACAACCCAGAGGCTACCAAACTCGTGGAGATACAGCTGTCATCTTCGAGAT
Organism: Procambarus clarkii; assembly: GCF_040958095.1. Classification (NCBI taxonomy): domain Eukaryota; kingdom Metazoa; phylum Arthropoda; class Malacostraca; order Decapoda; family Cambaridae; genus Procambarus; species Procambarus clarkii. The sequence continues at coordinate 50,281,132 of NC_091157.1, forward strand.
TTTCAAAACTTAATGTCAGGGAATACAGTATAACAAATTTCAGTGGATACAGCATTTCTGTTTTTAAATATTTTCTGTGTTCCTCTTTCAGCATTCTTTTTAATATCTCCATACAACGTACTAAATGGGTGAAGATATTATGCAACTTTCTTGTTTATAACATTGGCAAAATGTAATAAACATGCTCCCTTTAAGCAACAGTGCTAAGAAATCATATTGTATTCCCCAAAAATATGAACGAATATGGTACTGGAACATTCAAGTGTATGTACTTGCCTAATTGTGCAGGGAGAGGGTTGAGCCTTTACCTTTACAGTCCTGCTCACTTTTACTTTCAATAAACTGGTGTACAAGTTCCTGACCATTAGACTCTTATGATACCTTGTATTTGAACTATGTATGGCATCCTCCATCACTTCACTTCTATGTGCTCTCCATTTGGTCACAAATGACACTGAAAAGCAATTTCTAGTGCATCTGTAGCTCATTTTGGTACTCTGTTTCTGGCCGTGTTTCCTTGTTCATGTACCACCCATCCCAGGATAATGTCCTTGTCTGCTCCAATTCCTATAAGAGTGGAATTGTGGTCTCTCGTGTCCTCCCTAGCTCTTGTCTTATATTAACATTAGTTTTTATTTAATTAGCCTTTCCTGAAACTTATAACTTATAGTTCTGACTAGTCTGGAGGCATACCTCTAGACTTTTTTTCCAACTTCCTTAGTGTTTTACTTAGTAAGGACTCCATGCTTATACTGCATATTTCAGGTTTAGCCCAACATATCTGGCATACAAGGTCCTCAATGATTCCTTAGACTTCTGAAGGCAGTTCCTATTGGTACACCTTGCATACCCAATTCTTGTGCCCACATCATTGCATGCCTCTGTACCTTTTATATTTTATTTATATACTACTTAATATGAGGACATATTAAGTAGTACCCTGTATATAAAGTCAGGTTCTGTGGCATCTTTTCACATGATTTGTTAGACCGAGTGTGCTTGGTCTGACTTGCCCTGCATTAAATTACATGGCATTTATCCACACAATTTAATTTGCCATGTGTTGCTGCATGTGCTCATTTTGTTTACATAATTTGAGTCATCTAGAACCCTTATTTTTCTTAGTAGCTTAACATCATCTGTAAACATGTTCATATAACTCGGTATGCCTTTAGGTAGATCATCTATACAGACTGTGATCTTCTGTATACAGTACATGTTTGGGACTGATGCTAAACTACTGGAAAGACTACAATACTTAGATGAATGACATGACCAGAGATAAAAATAAGTGCATGGAGCAAAACATACATATATACTGTACACACATGCACAATAATATATATATACCGTATCTGTTGTACCTATTAGCCAAAACTGCACTATGTCTAGAACGTTATGGGGTCCTTTTTTATCTAGCTCGTGATTTTTGTTAATGGAGACCATAAATTTCTAAATTAGGCCTAGTTTTAGCAATGTTAGACAGTGCTAGTATTGAGAAAACTTGGCATATTAAGGTTGTCAGGTTTCTAAATTATTTTTTACTTTTTTTAAACAAAATCATCATGTGTGTTCAATGAAAAACTATCATTCCATAAGTATTTTTTTTAATTTAACATTTAAAGAAAAATTGATTTCTTGGACACTGGCTATTAGGTATGACACATTTGCAAAATAGTGCCTCATATAAAACCAAAGTAAATAGAGTACTTAGCAGAATTCATTGTTTTAAACGTGATCAATGTATACATTTGGAGTACAGTATTCCACTTGCTTTAGTAACACATTGATAGAAAAACTGTCAACGGGGTCTTCGATGAACCTTCAACACTACTCACTGTTGAGGTAAAAACTGTAGTGTGTAAAGTAAATTTTTTTAATACTGCAACAAGTAAAATTAACTTTCACTACAAAATGTATTGCACGAATTGATCAACTGAAAAACTGTAATTTGTAAATGGATATAGATTGCGTGTTACAAAGGTTAGCTGTATACATATACTAATAGATAGTGCGTTATTATAATTGTGTATACAAATTTTCTGTGATTTAATACATAAATTACCCTTTACTATTTGTTTCATTACCCTAAGGTGAACATAAGGTTCACCTTCAACTGTGAAGCACATGATAGTGAGCACTATCATGGTGTTTCCCATGTGTCTGGCATGCCAGCCCCGATACAATAGGGACACTAATGTAGATAGATTTTGTTTTAATTATCAAGGGAAAGCGCCAAGCCATTGCGATTATATAGCACTTGAAAGGTGTCAAGATAAGGATTTGGGATGGGACGGTGGTAAGGAATGGTGCCCAACTACTTGAACGGTCCAGTCAAAGTGGTTGGGTACTCGTGTAGATAGTCTGCATATGTTTGCTTAGGCAAATAAATGACTGTCATTTACTGTCATCAGAGATTTGTAAATCGCGAGTGGCTCTGATCTTGCCCTGCCACAGTGACTGTTTATTCTAAGTTAATACTGATAATTTAAAATTATATATGACAATGGGGTCTCCCTGAGTGAACTTCTGTAAACAGTTTACAATATAATGACCGAATGGTGGGAACTCATTTTGAGTAATTGCGTTCGTGAGAGCAGGTTCTGGAGCCTGCGGGGCAGCTTGAGTCACCCTTACAGAAATTTATATTTCTATGTGCAAGATGTAAGTATTGGAACTAATTAGATTTTGTAATTTCCCATAATCTTGATTTGTAAAACTTTTGTGGGGAGGGGGATTGTTGTAACATGGGGTGCCACTCCCAAAGTTTGGCAAACACAAGTTTGTACTGTAATTACCCATAATTTCCATGCAGTACCCGAAATTGGATCCCAGCACAATACTCATATTACTCAAATCACTTGTGCTGTCTGACCTTGAGTACTGCTGGATAATCTTCCACTATCAGAGCAGGCAAGATTACCAAAATAAGAGGGCATACTCTGCAGTCTGCAGAGAACCTCTACAGCACACAGACACGATAAAGCACCTAAACTATTGGGAGCATCTCAAGGCTCTCAAAATGTGCTCACTAGAAAGGTGACGAGAGATGAGTCAAACATATCTATACTGTAAGATAATGTCTGTTCAGTGTTGGAGGCCATATGCTTGAGGCAACTTGTCCTCGGGATACTATAGTACTTAAGTCACATAATGCTCATAGTTCCTGTGCTGCTAATGTTCCCCTGTGGTAGATTTACAGTTATTAGCTATCACCAGGCACCAACCCTTCCTCACGTCCCATCGCCGTGGACAGCAGAATAGTCTGGTTGATCAAATTTGATCGATAATTGTAATTTTCGATTCCCACTTCTGGTGTGCTCACCTAGTTGTGCTTATGGGGGTTGAGTTTTCGCTCTTTGGTCCCACCTCTTAACTTTAATGTCATTTATACACGTGTTTTCATTCACTTATTTTTAGTGAGGTCCAGCAATATTGTAAGGTAGTGGGGGGGGGGTACGCGTGGCTAGTAATTACCTAGTTGTGCTTGCGGAGGTTGAGCTTTGACGAAGATCGATATGATTAGACAGTGATGCGAGTCAAGTCTGCATACTACATAGCTGACTAAAAACAATAATAATAAGAATGGATGTATGTATACCTTACAATAAGAGCTTGAGAAATGTACAGAATAGGTATGGATTTTCAGACCAGTATGCAATGTGAATGCCCCATATACGGGGATAGCCAAGTACTGACAGGTTAGTAAGTTCGTCAGTCATCCGGGCTCACCCGCCCCGCTCTCATACATCTGCTCACCACATCCTTGGTCAGCCAGTTGTGTGCCAGTCTCCATACCAGGCAGGCACATGTTCTCACCCTCCACCTAATATAACCATCCTCTCCTGGGGTCTTCACACACCCCAAAAAATGAAGAAAATTTTAAATGAACACAAATTTGAGAGTAAACAGAAACACGAAGCTTAAATAGATGTGTTGGAAGACCAGATCTGTTGAATTAGTAATATTCATAAGATGTAAGTTATACTAGAAGAGGGGCGAGACAAAACAACTTTAGATGTAAAAGAGCTTTGATGGTCTATATGTTACGAACAGAACAATTGTGTGTATGTTGTACTGTTTAAAGTTGACTTAAATAGTTTAATACACCAAAGAGCTAAGATCATATTAGGTAAAGATAATAATAGCAGGGAAGAGTTACTTTACCGAGACCAATTTATATTGGTCTACCAGTACATAGTGTATAGGAAGAAGAATAGTGTAGATCTAAGATCTATAACTTATCATGCACGTTATGTGAAATGAATGATTGAGAAATGTTTGGAAAGCATGGATAAATAAGTGCACATAGATGAATGACACGCTGCACACAGGTTCATCCACACTCATCCGTGCAAGCTTACACACTAACTATTCTCTCACTTGGGGGTGGGGGTGGGGGTAGAAATAGCCTAAGCTACTCTATCCCTTTGAGATGTATTTCTTTCTTATCTCAATAAACATACTTGAACTTGATCTCTCACTCTCAAGCTCATCTGCACACACTATCCAATTCTTCTTCTTCTCACACTCTTCACGTGCAGAAATCGTCCGACTAACGGTAAATCATCATATAACGTGGAGAATAAACACAATCTTTAATAGCTATGATGGAATATACAGATCAATAAACTTGATAACATTTGTCATAAACATCAAGATGCGTAGAGATATTATTTCGCAGTAAGATGACTTAGTAAAATATTAATACAGTAATAATATGTCTCTGTTGACTAATTATTACTCCTCCATTCAATTCCAATTTGGATGGAATGTATGGTTAGGCCCGAGGGGGTGAAGGTCAAGCGCTCCAACCCGTCCTCTTAAAAATAACGTCACTTTTGGCTCGTATTCGCGATATGGCTAAATTTGGACGTAATTTGAAATGAAATCGACTCACAAAAGTGACGTTCTGTTCCGTTTTCTATTTGAGTCGGCCGGCGCACGCGCAGAGGTTATAAGAGGACACTTTACCTTCATTAGCGATCAAGGACTGGATGGTGTCTGGGACATGGAGGCTGCGGCAGGTGGTGACACGATGTGGTGACTGATAGTACTGGCAGGCGCTGCTGGTGATGGGCGTGCATAGTGAATGAAAAGAAGTTTATGTACAAAATACAACTGTTTAAACTAGTAACAGGTCCAAGAGCTAGTCTCTAAACAAATATAGTTGACCCTTACACGATCTCTCCTCTGCACCCGGGTTGTGTCTCACAACCCGGGTGACACACACAACGTGTGTGTTCTCTCTCTCACCTCTCACCACACACAGCTTGCACGCGCACGTGCGCCTTCACGCCAATCGTATCGACTTGAGAATGGTCCAGGACGGACCGAAACGTCGTCGTCCCATCACTTGCTAGTGTGTGGTCTGGTCAACATACTTTAGCCACGTTATTGTGACTCATCGTCTGCGAATCGTATCGAAGTTTACCACGTACAAAATACGACTGTTTAAACTACTAAGACTCACCACGGGTAGCTATGGGTTGCATAATAAAGAAGACAATGAATAGCCTCGCCATGAATTGAGCGGTTGCACATGCCTCCGCCCACCCCAAGCGTATCGATTACGCTCATCCACCGCGGTCACCCGTCATCCATCTGTTTTCCGATTCTCAAAAATGGAAGGGACCCTCGTTGTCGACAATCTTTAAGTAAGCAGTTACCCACACACAGGTCGCAGGTGCACCTTCATGATTTGCCGGCTATTAATCACGGTCATCCGTCAGTCATCCATCGCCACTGATGAAGGGGACCCCCTCTACGTCGTAAATCTCCCTACTTTTTATCTCGGCCCCGGAAAAGTGACATTTACTTCAAGAATTTTTAGCTTCACGAGCAGACTTATTCCGAATAAGATTTGGATCTCTATACAGATAACATACTACAGCTGTATACTGCATGAAGATCACACAAGATTATCTGTCTGCATACATCGCTTACTCAGACTGGACTTCCGGCGCAAGGCAACCACAAGGAACAGTCTAGTCCTATAAGGGGCCCGACAGCTAAGTCAACAGCACTCGGGATTCTTAGTCCTAAAATTCTGGGTTCGATCCCCCGGTGGAGGCGGAATCAGATAAGCAGTTTCTTTCACCCCTGATGCCTCTGTTCACCAAGCAGTAAATAGGTACCTTGGAGTTAAACAGCTGCTACGGACTGCTTCCTCGGTGTGTAAGAGTGGGAGGGGGGGGGGGGGAATAAAATCAGTTGATTGACTAGACCACACACTATACTAGAAGGTGAAGGGACGACGACGACGTTTCGGTCCGTCTTGGACCATTCTCAAGTCGACTGAGAATGGTCCAGGACGGACCGAAACGTCGTCGTCCCTTCATCTTCTAGTGTGGTCTGGTCAACATACTTTAGCCGCGTTATTGTGACTCATCGCCTGATTGAATGACAGTTGAAGGCAGGCCCAGAGCCAGAGTTCAACCCCCACAAGCACAACTGAGTGAGTATTCACACCTCCCCACGACGATACTGCCCGAAACGCTTTGCGTAATAGTGGCTTTAGGCATTGTATGTACTAGCTCTATCTATAAAGCCAACAAACTTTGTAAAATCTCTTTATGTATGTACCTTACCTAAATAAAAAATTATTATTATTATTATTATATACTTGGCACTGCCCGCCAGCTACACAACTAAATATTCTCAAAATCTTTTGAGAATGTCTTTTTTTTCTTTAGCATTACACACCATTATTTACTTTTCTCTGGAAAATTAACATTTCCTCCTGTCAATAATTTTACCTGAATGGCAAAAAAAATCTTCTTCCACAGCTTCAAAGGGTTCTCAAGTCAGCGTCCTTGATCAGGACTAACTACAGTATTCTCTTTTCAGCATTTCACACCACTAAGCTCCCTCACTGGCAACACCCCAACATACTAGACAATTACATATTTTATAAGAGAACCAAGACAGGTAAAGACATAGCAGACAAATAGTAGATAGATGGAGAGAGAGACGAGTACATGGAAGGAAAAGCAAAATATAACGAGTAATTACCCAATTATTGTAGTTACAGGATGAGAGCTATGCTCGTGGTGTCCCTTCTTCATGTCACGTCATATAACGCTTTGAAACTACTGACGGTTTTGACCTCCGCCACCACCTCACCAAACTTGTTCCATCCGTCTACCACCGTTTGCTCAAGTCAATTTTCTTACATTTCTTCGGCAGCTGTTTTGGGTTAACAATGGGGTCGAGACCGACAAGTACGGTCTTTAAGCTAAGCAACTTACACATGGTGAGTTGCTTAGCTTAAAGACCGTACTTGTCAATTGAAGTTATCCTGCACCCGTCACCCTTACCCCAAATCCAGTGGTGGATAGGTTGCAAATCGCCCACATTTTCTACCTAGTTTCCAGCAAACTGGGAATATTTGGCTAAAATTTCTGGAAGATCATTTTGAATGAAACATTTACTTTGATCCATAGATGTGTGGCTCTCCTTACAAGATAGTAATTATTAACATGAGCAAGGAACTAAGATTACATTCTATTTACGAGAAAATAGTTCTAAATACTGTTTTGTGCCGAATTTTTGAAAAATAATGGTCCCCCTGCTCTATTCAAATTAAATTTAGATATATTGTAAACAATTCTGACTTCAATCAATCGCTGCAAAAAGTTCCTTACAGTGTGTGGCTCAGTTGTTGTGCCAATAATTTTATGAAACTGAATGGTGTCTCTTTAATCCTTTGTGTGTGTCTTTTTTAGAACACAGAATGTCTCTTTAGTCCTGATAAAACCGTTCACTATATACCTTCTTGGAAAGATGGGCAAGTCTATACATTATACACCCATTACTGTAAAACAAATGTATAACACAAACTATGAGAAGTATAACACTAGAAGTTATCGAGTCATTTTCAAAATCTCACACTGAATCCTATGCCTTTACTGATTGTTCTGTGCAATTAGGCACTGGTAGAACAGGTTTTGCATGTGCAGTATATAAAGAATATCGTTTAATACACATTGAACGACTGGGCAAGCACGACACAGACCGAGTTATTGGGTATTTATTTAACTACAGAGTACCTTAAGCTCAATGGGGGGGGGGGTGGAATGTGATACTTTGTGAAAAATGATTGTTAAAAATGTGAAAAGTAAAAATGATTGAATTTTTGAATGAAACATTTACTTAGCTCTTAAAACAAATGTTCAAGAAATGTTTCAAGCTTCAAGCTTCCTCGCGATTTGACCTACAAATCTCAGGATTTCGCAATATATTGCGTTTTTTAGTGAAAGTGCTCTGCAGTCCTTAAATAACGCATCCCAATGTCTGAAGTAGCTTGTAATATTAAATGGAATGTAATGTTTGCCAATGATAATAGCTATTGTATAAAATTTGTGGATCCCAATCCCATGTTGGAGTTGGAAAACATGACTGGATTAATTTGCGAATGAGGCTTGCAAGAAAAAAAAACAATCATGACTTATGGACTATAATGAAATTATTAAACATACAAATTAAAGAAATTACTTCAGACTTAGAAAAACTAAGAAGTGCCCAGACTTAAAAGTTGCAGTGTTAAAAGCTATGACATCTTTTGTAATAATAGGTAGATCTATAATAATAATGGTCAGCACAGTAACCGGACCAGGCAATGTGATGTGGTCATTGCGCGAATTCGTCTTGGCTACAGGCACATCTGGCAGGTTATTGAGGCTGAGTCACTACCAGAATATTTAGCTTGTGAACTGTGACAAACCTTTAATGCATTCACTAGAACACTGTTGTTGAATGCGAAACCGGAGATTTTAGACCTCCTGGCCTATTGTACCACCAACTGTAACTATATTTCATTTAATCTGTTGTACTGGACGACATCCTAACACTATCAAATATTTGCTTGGCAATTTTAAAGAATCTTATTTATATTATTTTCAAGCTTTATGAACTCATCCCTGCCCTTGCGTGGCAGTGCACAATAGAAAGATGTATTTACATATTTGTATATTGAAAAGTGTATAGTCTAACGTAGATCAGTGACCGTATACGTGCGCTTCAGCCCAGAGTTTAAGACCTATTGTCTCGTGTATGATCATTTGTCCTTTGTAACTGAATACCAACATCATCACCAAGCCCTAATTGAATTCCCCAAATTAGGCAAAATGTAATTGTCAATTAAACTTAAGTAAATCTGTACCCTTTGGAATTCTAGGGACGCCGACCAGCCTATATGCATCACAGTCAATTTGGGTGAAGCTAAGCCCATTAGTAGGAAGGCCTCCCTTTAAGATTCTACTGGGGGGGTGCAAACATTAATAAATTTTAATGGTCAGCAAATTTTTTTGAAAACTTCGCATCGGTACATGTGATTTTGTGATAATTTAGAGCAAAACTCACTGGAGAAGTGCAAGATCACAGTTCTAGTAGTCATAATGGACAATTTTTTAATCGGGGGAAAGCGGAAAGCAATGACGACTATAATACAGAAAACATACTCGTGTATTAAATTGATTGAACATCAACGGCTCGCTTCAAGCTGGTCGGCGTTCAATCCTCGACCGTCCAAGTGGTTGGGCACCATTCCTTCCCAAATCCTGACCCCTTCCCAGTGCTAGTCATAATGGATTGGCGCTTTTCCCCGATAATTCCCTTCCCTACTTCATCGACAGCTTAAAAGCAGATGGCAGGTTTCCGGGCCTCTGACCTGCAGTACTTCATATTTAACCCATCCTCGTGAAATTGATATTTATAGTAATTACTTAGTATAAAGTACCACTATGTAAAGATGGATTTTTGGGTGTGTGTACTTTAAACAGGTAGAGAAAAAAATAAAGGTAATCCAAACTTGAAACAATGCTAGGATTGCTCAATGGTTAGGTTCTGTATGTTGCAGTTTAAAGTGTCACCATATGCCCAAAACGTCATCTTTTTGACGGTTCATCACTATCGATACATTCGACCAGTTACAATAAGTACTATAATTTTAGTAGAATGGGTTGCATATTTTGGACATTACTATCTCATCAAATTGAAATAAAATATTAGAGTGGATAGATTGGTAGGATAAGCAAATACTGTAATTGATCTACAGTACCTGGCTCAACTCAAAGTGATAGGGCATGTTGATGTTAGTTTGATAATTAAAATGATACTTATCCATTTATACATTATGTAGCTAGCTGATGATCATGATTTCTGAGCCAACCACCATGTGCATCTGAATCTTCCACTGGAGAATCTTCTAATGTCATTAGTTATATACATAGTGACCAGCAAAACTGTTCACCAAATTCTATATAAAGCTAGCAATTGATTTCGGTAACCAAAAGACAAGCCAATAGGGTGCACTAATGAATATTTTTTATATATAACAAGTGCAGTTTAGCAGTATTTTGAAGTAAAGAACTCTATCTAGCGATTTACCTTGACCCATAAATGCCTACTGAACCCACAAGCATCACCTTATGAATTCACACCACAAACTAAACTTAATTTAATTAATAGCCCAGGTACATTGTGACCTACATTATTTACATCTTCAGTAGCCCTTGAAATAATCTAATAATTCAGTGCCAGGTGCAATAATAAAATTACATGTATTTTAAATTTAATTACATATTTTTATATAAACCACTCATTATTTGTACTATCTTGATATTAGATAATACAATTTCACCAGCACTTCCTAAGGAGGGAAGTGGATAATTCCATCAGAATTCTTATCAAAAGCTGCCAATGCTCAATCAGACTTGTTGCAAGACATTTCACTATTACTAAAGGAATTTCCTCCCCACTTTTGATGATACAGGATATAGACCATGTTTTGTACAAGCATGAACGTGTGAATTTATGTACAACAAATCTGAGTACAGGACACAGTCTGAACAATATGTACAAGGCAAACAATCGGTATATCTGAACGTTTATTTGGGAAGTACAGCAGTAGAAATGGCAAACTCCCAACCTTACCTGGAAGTAGAGAAAAGCAATTCACTAGAATTCACTTACACAATTATAATTCGTATAATAATTATAATTAATACAAAATATGTTGGCTATTGTAGTTATAGGATTGGCCATTTACTTTAAATAAAAAAAAGTTTGAAACTGCACTAGCATGCCTCACTAACTCCATATTTTGAATGTCCAGTGCAGAGATGAAACTTATCTCTGCAAGAGATCAGAACCTCTGCTGCTTCTCTGCAAGAAGATCGCAGGAAGATCGAAAATAGCAAGATCACACTGCAGTAAAGAGCAGAGAAAAATGAGACCAAGAAAAAAATTATTGCCAAGAACATCAAATCAACAGCAGTTACCCATTATCAAGAGCAAGAGCAGCACCTGATGTAAATTGAGCATGCCAGAAATGTACATCATATTGTCAGTCTACCCCACCACTGATAAGAGGCGACAGGAAAGAGGGCAAGGGAGACTACTGGAACAAGGACTGAGGTTTCATTACCTATCTAGTTTCCTCTTTATGTCCACCGTTGTTCCGGCAATATTTCTTACAGTCGCTGGATGGACGTTGAACAACTGTGGACCTCTAATGTTTATACAGTGTTCTCTGATTATGCCTATGGCACCTCTGCTCTTCACTGGTTCTATTCTGCATTTTCTTCCATATCGTTCCCTCCAGTACATTGTTATTTTACTGTGCAAATTTGGGACCTGGCCCAAATTTTTCATGTGTATATTATTTGGTATCGTATCTCGTCTCCTTTTTAGTTAATACATTTGGAGAGCTTTGGGACGACCCCAATAATTTAGGCACTTTATTACATCTATGCGTGCCGTATGTGTTCTCTGTATTCCCTCTACTTCAACAATCTCTGAATGTTACTGTCAAATACCAAAAGAGAAGGGATAGTGTTGAATGGGACTTATAGGCAGGAGTTTTGCATTGGTTCAAGACAGGAAAAGTAAAGAATCAGCACTAGTGCAAATGGGGTCAAGACACACTCCTGGCATCAGACCTCTGATGGTCCAGGATGTACTCAGTTGCCACAACAGACATTAAATGCCATTAACACTTTTGAACTGAAATAACCCATGCAAAATTTTTTTTTTGCAAGCTGCTACCTTTCCATAATGCCCCTCATTTTGTCTACAGCAGATTATAGCTTTAAAATATCAAGTACTGAGAGGGACAGGCTGGATGACCAATAGGCAAGCAGGAAGCAGAGAAATCGAGATCAAAGTTCCAAAACTGCGGATAAGAAACAGATGCTAGTTAGGCCAAAGGGCCTACTCACCCAGTGTCATGTCAGAAGCAAAGACTGTTTCAGGGAAGGCTATATGATCTTTTCCAGGCTGATTTATGTTGTACACGTGGCAGAAGGAAGTGAGGGGTCTCACCAGGTGCAGTGGAAGAACCATCTAATTTAGTATGGATGGGGTTGCAACAAAAGGCAAAGAATGCTTCTCTATGACAAGCGTATGTTCATATTTTCATATTTCAAACACAGAGGAGCAGTACATTTGGCAGCGGCAACTACTAACTACTGTGGGTGGGAGTGCACAACAAAAAGTGGACTTCAATGAACTTACAAATGTCAGCCACAAGTCTAACTTATCAACTGAGAAACTAACTGTTCTGGCATTCTAAGATGACAATGTGACAATCATTATGTCCCTGTTTCTTGTTGCAACTTGGGACAGAATAACCAATGCTGATTGCTAGCATTTGAATGACCATTCTTAGAGAAACTGGGCCCCAACCAATGCACAAGAGGGCAGCTAGGTAATCCAGCACAACTGTTAGCCTCCACCACTAGTTGGGAGTTAACATTCTTATCTACCCAAGGAGCAATTTAAAATTTCAGAAACTGGTGTTAGAAATCGTGTATATCCAAGTAAGAGCACAGAGTTACTTTTAATTACCGAATTTTCTTAACTTCGATAATAACCTTAAATTTATTTGAACATTTCAAGATTAATACACTCATCACCCTGGGCTGAACAGAGAACCTTACATGTAAAGCATGGTAAAATAGGCAAGTTAACTGATTAGAGCTGCTACAATTAAACTAATACCCCCACCCAGTATTTCAAGTAATAAAATGACTGGAACAATGTCAAGATTGCATTTATTGACTACATTTTTACATCTTATCGATATTAGTGATAATAGTTCATAATGACCATATGGTCTCCCCCATAAACACATTCAGCAAAGTTATAGCAAGTGGTCTTGGTATTTTTTGCATCTGCATACCTTAACTTTATATATAAAAAAATGCAGATAAACAGAGGTACTACACCCTAAGTTTGCAAACTATGCCAACTAAAATTGTAATTTACCAGTACATCTCTTGGGTGGCACCAAGAATTTTATGTACTAGTCTCAAACTTTGTCACTTAAGTTTTCGAACTTGCAGTAACTTTGCATTTCAAAAGATGGTTACGTCTCAAAAAAAATTCCCTCTTACAGGATGCAGTCATCTAATACATTCTACAGCAGAATTGTCAAGTGTTCTCTTCCTTTACTTTATTCCTCTTAAGGGGCCATAACTTAAAAAAAATCTTAAAATTTCAATATATTTCATAGTTGTTCAATTTCAATCACACTTTTTTGAATAGTTGTATGGCAAGGGCTGCAACTGGTCAAAGTTTCAGCATCGTAGCCTAAATAGAAAGGAACACTCAAAATGGTCAAAAAATTATACTTTTTTTTTTTATCGGGCAATTTGCATGAAACTTGTACACCATACCGACTAAAGGCTATAGGTAAGGGTGCCAATTCTGGAGGAAATTGGTTGATGTCCACCTACAACAAAACTGACTTTGTTGTAGACTTACGTTTTCTAGACTAAGTCATTTTGACTTAGTCAAAAATAATCCATACCCTAATTCGTGCTCATTTGTTGAAATTCAGACAATTCACAGCATAGATGCTACAAAGATAAAAAAAATGTATGCTGTCAAAGTAGAAAAAACTAACTGAATGACTTACCAGTTAAGTCAGCCTTGGAATGCATACCATGTTGGAATGTTGGGTCCAACTGCCTGCTCAAGAAGGTTGCTTCACATCAGTGGCATCACAGCTTCAAATCATCCACAAAGGATAAACCCTCATTGGCCAACCAACTCCCAGTTGTACCTAGGGAAAAGGTATCAATATCAATATCTAGAACAATAGTCTAAATAAGGAATGCTTAGCTGAAAACTAGCGCAAGAACTTTCTGATGAAGTCGATGCGAAGAATCGCGAAACTAGGGGTTGCATGGGCTTCTTTAACAGCAGGGGGAAGTTTAATGAACGTTTAAGACAATATTAGTATCAAGGGATAATCGAAAAGCAAGATTCGTGTCTTGAAAGTACGATACAATACTAAAGGAGCGTAAATAAAATCCTATATTCCTCAAAGTTAATGTAGTACGTTTAAGTTTTGACAGGTACGACTTAAAAGACAAAATCCAAGCATATAAATATAAGTGAGTACATGATGAAAGTATCAAAAGGCGTTGAAATTACCACCGCAAACTGTCATTAAGCTAGGCACTGCTTTGCTTAAGTAAATAGACAGGTACGCAGTCGGTAAATCTTGCCAGAGAGGGGTCGAGTGATGGCATTGTGGCTCTTAAGACAGTAAAGATAGGTATCTCAAGTGATGCGATGGATTAAGTGTAAAGCTTAGGATGATGTACTCACAGAAGAGCATACTCAAGTCATTGACTGTACTTAATCCTAAGAGTATAACCTATGAGTGAGGTAGGACATGCAAGAGTCAACAGACGTTGGTTAGGGCACCGCCTCCCTTAGTTGCCCATTAACAGCTAACCTGCCAATCGCACTGACAGACGAATGTGAGCCAGACGAATGAGAGTCCAAGAGCAAGTCCGGGTACTCTGGTACGCCTGATTCACATCTCGTTCATGCTCACACGCTCCACCTGCAAGAGATGTTGCCGGCCGGCGCTGCCTCGGGCCTCTAGCACGCGGTCACATCGCCATCACAAGTCTGGTCGCTTACGGTGCTTGTGATCAGAAGGGGTGGTAGTAGGTCGAACAGCATCTGGCCCAGGACATGTCTAGGTCCTACAGTGAACTACAGACGGATGAGGCAAGGATACTGAAGCAAATGACAACTAAAAGATCGCCTCATGTGAATGTTGGTTCTTACCTGGATACCTGTCGTTGGACTGCTCCATATTTTTTATTTG
Source organism: Procambarus clarkii (assembly GCF_040958095.1). Lineage (NCBI taxonomy): Eukaryota > Metazoa > Arthropoda > Malacostraca > Decapoda > Cambaridae > Procambarus > Procambarus clarkii. The sequence goes on from NC_091157.1 coordinate 50,296,262, forward strand.
GCTTTTTAATCAGAATTCTTGGTGTTATGTTCGAGTTGGTGGTGACACATTACAGATCGCAAGGAAATATTGAAAAAACATTTGAGGGTTTCCTTAAAAATAAGATTTATTGGTACGCAGTACACTTAAAATTAAACAATATCGACTTTTTATATGAAAAAACACTAGTCATCAGGTTTGTTCAATTGTTCAATGAAGTTACGCATTCATGAATCAAGACTTCGTCTAATCCTTGGATAGGAATTAATTATATAATTTTAACTCAGAATGCATCTGCCACCAAGATCTGATTATCGGTGCATGCACACGTTGCTGGCAGCCTCTACTTCGCATCTAAAAGCGTCGGGGGGGCATGTCACGGGGAGGACCGGGGTAGCTACAAGAGAACATGAAAATATTCAAATCACTTTCGGGCTCCCAACAAGCTGTCAAGGGTTAAAAAGGTATTATAAAATTCGCAAGTTATGAATTCGACTATATAATCAATAACTATAACATCGATAGAACGCAACATTTACCTTAATCCTTCGATTAATTTTCGAAAAAACTAGAATGGCTAGCGTTTATTGTTCCTAAATTTAAACACTGCAATACACAAAAGAGTATTAATTTATAAACACATATATACACTGTTTCACATATGTTGATGGCTAAAAAGAACAGAATACTTACCGGCGTGGAGGACTACGGCGAGGTGGCGATCGGCCACGAGGGGGGAACATGTCCCTGCCGCCACCATAGATGTCTCGTCTATGGACAAGAGGTACAGTCAAATTTTAACACTGAATATCTATACAACTTATGCTATTAATTTTACAAAATTAAGAGCATACAGTTATAAAATTTAGCACTAAATCAAACCTCACTAATGTAGCCCTGAAAAATCACCAAAACCATTTACCAGAAAGTTAATTCAGCAAGAAAATATGTATACACAAATACAAGCAATTCTGAATCTTACTTCTGAAGCTGAATCTGCTGGTGTTAATGGTATGTAAATAATCTTGGTGACTTCCATGGCTTAAGTGACTTATGAATGTATTCAATTCTGCTAGATTGTGGCAAGTTTCTATCCTACAAGTTGGTGTTGTGACTGCCTTTGGTTGCTCAATAGTGCATCACTTCAATTCTTGCATGGGGTTCACAAGGTAGTTAAGATGAGCATGATCAGGAGTAACCAGCGCACAACTAACATATACACTGGTGTATACAAATGATACTAGATGATAGATGAGCAAGGGATTTACACATGTACTGTACAATTTTAGTAACAGGAAACTTAATTAAAATAAATAGATCAACGTATAAATGTATTGTGGTTGGTGACAGGACATTTGTAAACTTGTCAAAGTTAAACTGTGAAAAACTGCCAGTCTGAAGTTAAAGTGTACAATGTGAACATTAAAATTGTTAGAAGCCTTTACTTACCTGGAAGGTGCAATTGAAAAAACTTGTACAACCGAGGAGAGCAAATATGTTAGGTAATTATTGGTAGACACAAAACCAGTATCATTAGTATAAAGCATTTGTAAATATAAAAAATTCACCCGTTACTTTAACCACAGCATTGCGCAGAATACCTTTAGGCACCTAGATTGAGGGCGCTAGTATGTACTGCGTGGGATTCAAAACTCCCACGGCTACACGGGGTTCACATCGGCTTCCTCAGGGCTCTAGTAAACAGACGCCTTCTTTTCTTAAATCGTAGGCAACATTTTCAAGTGTGAGAGCCTCACTCAGAGCCTTGGTTGAGTGAGCAACCAAGGCTGGTGCACGCAGGAGCTAATAGCACTGCTGTTCAGCTTGTGACTACAGCAACACAATGCTGCTCAAGATGTCTAAAGCACTAGCCAAAGCACACTGCCACTGTTTGGTCCACCTAAAAATCTTTAAATGACTTCCATGTTCCATTACAAAATAAACTTGCAAAAAATTATTCATTTATAGGGTTTAGTGACCAGGATTCTGATGATAATAGCACTGTAGTGAGAATTAACAATGCGCATAGTATGGTGGGAGGAGGAATCTTGGTGAGGAAGGGAGGTAGCATTAGCTGGCTGGTGTGTGGCAGCCATTCGTTTATTTGTTTAAGACTCTCCATCCAGCTTAGTGGTTTGCTATGGTGAACACAAATGTAGATACTTATTTACAAGGGGTGTGTGTTTGCGTATATAGTGTTATAATAGCAAATTAGTATGTTTGGAGGAGTCATTTTGGTAAGAAATGTTGGCAAGGGAGTACTTACCTAGTTGTGCTTGCGGGGGTTGAGCTCTGGCTCTTTGGTCCCACCTCTCAATTTTCAATCAACTGGTGTACAGGTTCCCGAGTCTACTGGGCTCTACCATATCTACACTTGAAACTATGTAGTCAGCCTCCACCACATCACTTCCTAAGGCATTTAATTTGTCAACTACTCTTGACACTGAAAAAAGTCTTTCTATTGTCCATATGGCTCATTTGGGTACTCAATTTCCACCTGTGTCCTTAAGTGCATGTGCTCCTGGTGTTAGTGTCTATCTACCCTATCAATTCCCGAGAATCTTTTGTGGCGAGTGAGGGAGGCTGTCACCTAGCTGCTTTGTCACTTGTCATTGTTTTTGTGGCCACTATGTTTGGACACCATACCATCTTAGTTGTAAACCAATGAATGCTTAATTTTATTCATCAGTTATGGTGAACATGTAGATACTTATATAAAACATGTGTAAATAGTGCAACAACAAGAGAGTTGGTGAGAGGAATGTTGGCAAGTGCAGTGCACTTGCACTACACGAGGGAGGGAGGGAGGGAGGGTGGCAGTGTCTGTTAGCTGCTGTGTCACTGTCACTTCTTGTTTTGAGTCGCCATACCAATCTAGTGGTTCGTTATGGTGAATACATGTAGATAGGTATATATGTGTGTGTATAGTGTAATAACAGCAAAAACCCTGTTTGATTGATCGTAGAATACAATTTACATGTCACACGAGCCCCATAATTGAGCAGTGATGTTCCACACTTTGAACTATATAAATTCCATTTTTTAACATTACAGCAAAAAACCAAAGGGTTGCAATTAAGGAGGACATGTGGCTATAACCCAACACACAACCAATAAAAATAGGCATTTTCATGCATAAATTAACACTTATCACACCCCCAACTTATTAAGGACTAACTCCATAAATTAATAATGTTCCACAATCCTACCCACAAAAGGACACAAAATAATAGATGACAAACCAGAGACCACAAAAAAATTATTTTATAGCCCAACAAATTTGTCTAACATTTAACACTATCGGTCACCGGACAGGCGTGCGGTCAACATAGGGGTCATGTACCCGACGTGCGGGCAAGCGCGGCTACATCTAAATATGTATACTCGTTTCAGCTTTCTCACCTTAATTCTCGTGCTACGTCGCTCGTTTTGGTATCATTGTGTTCACTATTAAATTCCCTACAGGAGTGTATAAATATAATGTCCAAAAGCCTGGCGTGACTCCCAACAGCAAAGCCTAAAGTCAGCTAAAGTTACCCGTGAGAGCACAAAATCAGTAAAATGTGCATACTCGTTCCATTTTTATCACCTTAATTCTCATGCTACGTTGCTCATTTTGGTATTGTGTTCGCAATTAAATTCCCTGCAGATGTGTATGAATATAATGTACAAAAGTTTGGAGTGCCTCCCCGCAGAAAAGCCTAAAGTTACCCGTGAACGAGCACCAGTTTGTACACTGCAACCTAATGTGTATACTCGTTCAATTTGATAACATCAATTCTCGTGTTACGTCTTTCATTTTGGTATCAAATTGTTCGCAATACAAAGGCGCATATTTTAAAACTAGCCCCATAATAATAGAGCAATAACTGGAATTTTAACAAATATTTTATTTCTGGGAGCTCATCACCACAAAATTATTTATATCTTTCCAGTGTTCTGACATTTTTGTTACATCTTTCATTTTGGTATCAAATTGTTCGCAACGTAAAGGCGCGCATTTTAAAACTAGTCCCAACACAATAGCATAATAAATAGAATTTTAACAAATATTTAAAATTTTTGACCAAAAGCCTATTTATAACCATATAAGTGTTCGGACATCAAGTTTCATGTTACATCTTTCATTTTGGTATCAAATTGTGTGCATTCTAAAGGCGCTAATTTTGATACTATTCTGAGGTCGATTGGATAAAAAATGAATTTTATACAAATATTTTTTGTAGTGGACGCAAGTCCGGTCCAAAGTTACCGATAGTGTTAATGTTCCTAAATGATTTTAACACTTTCCTCCGGTGAGGATGGATATTGTGTCTATAAATAACTCGACGGATGTCTGGCGGACGCATTTTGCGTCCATAATTAAAACATTTGTTTAAATTCAATTTTTTCCCCAATTATAATTAGTTTTAAAATGTACACGCCTTTATTTTTTATAGATTGTGAACAATTCAATACCAGAATGAACAACGCATGAAAATTGAGGAGAAAACTGAACAGAGTACACACATTTTAGTGTTGGGGTGCTCGCTCATGGGTAGCGCTCGGCCAATTTTCGGGTTTGATGCGGGTGGCACGCCGGGCTTTTTGACCTTGTATGCATACCTGGTTGATGGGGTTCTGGGAGTTCGTCTACCTCCCAAGCCCGGCCCGAGGCCAGGCTCGACTTGTGAGAGTTTGGTCCACCAGGCTGTTGCTTGGAGCGGCCCGCAGGCCCACATACCCACCACAGCCCGGTTGGTCCGGCACTCCTTGGAGGAATAAATCTAGTTTCCTCTTGAAAATGTCCACGGTTGTTCCGGCAATATTTCTTATGCTTGCTGGGAGGACGTTGAACAACCGCGGACCTCTGATGTTTATACAGTGTTCTCTGATTGTGCCTATGGCACCTCTGCTCTTCATTGGTTCTATTCTACATTTTCTTCCATGTCGTTCACTCCAGTACGTTGTTATTTTACTGTGTAGATTTGGTACTTGGCCCTCCAGTATCTTCCAGGTGTATATTATTTGATATCTCTCTCGTCTTCTTTCTAGTGAGTACATTTGGAGGGCTTTGAGACGATCCCAATAATTTAGGTGCTTTATTGCGTCTATGCGTGCCGTATATGTTCTCTGTATTCCCTCTATTTCAGCAATCTCTCCTGCTTTGAAGGGGGAAGCGAGTACTGAGCAGTACTCAAGACGGGACAACACAAGTGCCTTGAAGAGTACAACCATTGTGATGGGATCCCTGGATTTGAAAGTTCTCGTAATCCATCCTATCATTTTTCTGGCTGTCGCAATATTTGCTTGGTTATGCTCCTTAAACGTTAGGTCGTCAGACATTATTATTCCCAAATCCTTTACATGCTGTTTTCCTACTATGGGTACATTTGATTGTGTTTTGTACTCTGTATTATGTTTAAGGTCCTCATTTTTACCGTACCTGAGTACCTGGAATTTATCACTGTTAAACATCATGTTATTTTCTGATGCCCAGTCGAAAACTTTATTAATATCAGCTTGAAGTTTTTCAATGTCCTCAGCCGAGGTAATTTTCATACTGATTTTTGTGTCATCTGCAAAGGATGATACGAAGCTGTGACTGTGATACGAAGCATATGCCTTTAGAAAATTCTATTGTGAACAATTTGATATCAAATTGAACGATGTAACAAAAACTGACGTGAGAAAACAGGAGTAGTACACATTGGTGCGGGTGTGTATGGCCGGTGGCACGATGTAGCCAAAGAACATGTACAGGAATCAGATTACACTGCAACAGTTAGTCTAGATTACTGCTTTTAAACAGCAGGAAGGCTAATGGCATTGTCTTGGGCATACTGAAAATGATAGGACAGGTTGTGGCCCAAATCTTGTGTTTCAGAGGAAGCAAAATGAGTATGGATTTATCTGGCAATCTTTGCAATGATTACATCATACATAAAAATTATAAAGCAGCAACATTACTCAAAATACATGCGCTTAGCCAACATTATGGAAAAAGATATGAAACCTACTCTGGTCTTGGTCCATACATATCTCCATATGGGTCATCTCTGCGGTCATATCCCATGGGAGGAGGTCGACGGTCCATAGGTGGCGGAGTGCGACGACCCATGGGTGGTGGGGGCATACGATCGTAAGAATCATAGCGGTCATATGGGTCCCTGTATGCTGGCTCTCTTGGCATTGGTGGTGGTGGCCGGCGGTCTAAAGCTCCTGCTGGTGGAAGAGGACGACGATCACGGCGTTCGTAATCATCATAATAGCCATTTCGCATGGGAGGTGCTGGGGGTGGACCTGGAGGTGGTGGACCATAACGATCACCCATTGGGGGTCTACGGTCGTATGGGCCTGGACGGCCCATGCCTCGTCCTCTCATGGGTCCACCACGCCCACGAAAGCCACCACCCATTCCCCCACGACCTCCCATACCACCCATTCCGCCTGCCCGCTTTTCTCCTGTTGATTGCTATCAAAAGAAAATTTATATTAAAGATTTTTGTAACGTAGTCTAAATATCATATCTAAATTTACATTTGTAACTATTGACAAACAAATGACCTTTTATACATGTGCAAGTTTGTATATCTGTAAACCAGTAAAAATTGTGGCTGAAAAAGAACCCACAAATTGAAGTGATGACTTGTGCGTTCATCTTAATTGTTCAAAAAGGAAATAGACCTTTTAACTAATTTCATGTGGGGGTAAGGTTATTAACCAAAATATATATGCATACAAAAAAACTGTCTGAACATACCTCAACACTGATTTTAAAGCCATTCATGTCCCAATTGTTAAGGTTCCTTATTGCTGTTGCTGCCTGTTCTTCTGTCTTCATGTGTACAAAGGCATAATTCCCAAGAATGGAGCACTCTGTCACTTCCCCATACCTCTCAAACAATTTACGAAGTTCAAAATCTTTGCATGTTGGTGGTAATTTGCCAACAAATATCTTTGTTTTAGGAGGCATTGTAGATGCTGAAAATCATAAAATTTCCAATTAATATCAAGCTTCAATAATCACTAAATTTAATAAGATAATATTTCACTCATTTTCTACAAAAATTCTCCATTAGAAAAAACAAAAAACAAAAACCAACAGTTATGCTCAGCTTCATTACCAAATTATTGTCAATACTTTCTTTTAACTTTATTCTCAATTTTGTTCTCGTTAATACTATTTAGGGTGGTGACAAATTGTCGTAAAATTGTCACAAATATTAAGTTTTAAAGTAAAGTGAAATGGTTTACCAATAATTTGACTATTGTCGTATCTTAGTTAATGGTAAATACGAAACCAGAGCATTAAAAATATAACCAATGTCAGCCAATCTGCTATCTTGGTGAAAAATATTTGTACCAGTTATGAAGTTTATTATAATTTAATAGCTAACCATCTTGTTTAACAATCTGCAAGCCACACTTGCAGATTGAGTTAAGTCAGACCTCAATGACCGTACAGCTTTACCAAACTCTGCGATAGCAAGTCTCTGGAGCAGATGTAAAGAAACAAAAAAAAAATCTCCATGCATGGCAAAATGCATGTGGGGTGCATTTTTACTTATGATCTGCAACAGTAAGCAGGAGCCATCTTCACACACAATAATAAACATGAGCCACAGCACTAGCCACTAAAACGATACTTAGAAATCCCAACCTAGAAATTTTAATACAAAAGAATTAATGTTTTGGTCTGTCCTGGACCGTTATAAAGTCTTGTAATTATTCTATAATGGTCCAGGATGGACAATATTTTCAGATATATTGGTTAGGTGTCTAAATTTCAGCCATGTTACTGACTAAAATACATTTACTTTCGACTTTGGGATGGGGATGATTTATAATTTGGCCAAATACTTATGCCAGGAGACTGATTTCTTAACCTTCCTCAAACACAAAATAATTTAAATCTTACCAGAATATTTATTTGCCATGTTTGAAGTTGTGCTCAAAAGCCAATTTTGCAGACTGGCAACAACCTGTCTTGCATAGCACAATATTCTGATGTAAAAATCCCTATCGCAACAGCAAGTCATACTAAAACTCATAGCACCTCGCAAAATTGCATCATCTCCAATTTCATTACGAACATTAACATTATGAACGTTTAAGAAGAGGGACTGCAACAAGTCCATGCTTGTATGGATGCAGTATTATTATAACCGTGGGATTAAATAAATATTTTTTTAGAACACCTCGCAAAAAAAAAAACCTCAAGTCTGACTTCTACATTGCTGGTCACCATGCAGGAATACTGGACATAACACTGGCCCGCTGTTGGGGCACTTTTACCCATGATGAGATTTTATTTGTTATATGCTCATTTTATATGCAAACAAATCTCAATAGACCTATGCAGAAACCCAAATTTGAGGCAACTGGAAAAAGGATAAATATGAAAAACGTTCATTTTAGAATACTGCACACTGATTTCATCACTAAAGAAATGCTGAAAATTGAAGTTCAGCTTCAAGCAACAAGCAATAATACCAATAAACCAGCTGAAGCCAGTTTGAGTTAAATTAATTATTAATCTTTCTCTTGAATATTTTATTCAAGAATAAATGGTTCAGTATGAACAATGCTGCCAAGATTATACATATCTTGAGACTTGTCTTAAATAATAAATAAAGATTTAATAAAGATTTGACATTCTAATATTTCAGAATAAATAAGTACAACTGACACCTTGAGAACCTTCCTTGTAATGGACCTTAAAATCTACACTATCACGATGTAAAAAAAATAGTGGTCTCGACATTTTAGTAACAAGTTTTGATTCTTCAATTCAAAACAGTTGATTACTAAATACATTCATGTGTATCATGCACTTGGCATGAGTGTACCAAATTGAATGGTGTACTTCATTTGAGGACAGGTTCCGACTATGCCATCCCCAAAGACCCTGCTTTTCCCTTCACACATGAAATTAACGAGTTTGGGAAGCATCTTCTGGAACTGGACAAGAGGCTATTGGACCTGACAATCTCACCATGTACACTAAATGAGCAGAAGTACTGCACCCTATAAAAGGTCACAAAGGAGACCTAACAAGTTGGAAGACGGCTAATGTAGTCCCATGTCAGATTGCCCGAAAGCCGATTTCCAAAACGGCTTCTATATGGAGAATTATCAAAGCATGAGTTCAGTTGGGGGGCAGAGGAAACAATTCAAGGACTGCCTGAATGTGACCACCTCAAAGACCTGGATCCTGGTACTTTATACCACATGTCAAATCAATTCTAAGTATGCAATTCCAGCGAGTCCTTATCTAGTCAGGAAAGAATGTTAGAGAGTCTAGATGTAAGAGGTAAGCTACTGCATTTAAACTTCACATCACTGGCACCTTAGACAAGTTAGGGAAGATATTTATCACCAAAATGATCAGACATGTAAAGGTAGAAAAGAACATGGGTGGAACATGCACAGGTGGACAAGTACAAACATTTTACCAAAATAAGCCACAGACATTAGATAACTTTTTCAGTGTCGGCTGTTAATTTAATAGGTAAAACTTCAAGTAGATATGTGGTGGCATCAGACATCACACGGTTCCAAATGATACAAGAGCCCAAACAGCTAAATTTTTACACCATTTGATTGGTAGTTGAGGCAGAACCGAAGAGCTAAAGCTCAAACCCCCACATGCACCATTACACAAGTACATCCCCACACTCGGCACCATGCCCACCGATGTCACGCTCATCCACACTGCACCCTCACCCGCAATGCCACCAACACAATGCTCATCCTCACTGCACCCTACTTGCCACCGATGCCACGCTCATCCACCCAACTCCTAGTGACGCCATTCATCTACCATACTAGCCAGTGATGCCAATCATCCACCCTACTAGCCAGTGACACCATTCATCCACCCTACTAACCAGTGGCGCCACACTCATCCACCCTACTAGCCAGTGGCGCCGCGCTCATCCATCCTACTAGCCAGTGGCGCCACGCTCATCCACCCTACTAGCCAGTGGGCCACGCTCATCCACCCTACTAGCCAGTGGCGCCACGCTCATCCACCCTACTAGCCAGTGGTGCCACGCTCATCCACCCTACTAGCCAGTGGCGCCACGCTCATTCACCCTACTAGCCAGTAGCGCCACACTCATCCACCCTACTAGCCAGTGGCGCCACGCTCATCCACCCTACTAGCCAGTGGCGCCACGCTCATCCACCCTACTAGCCAGTGGCGCCATTCATCCGCCTTACTAGCCAGTGACACCAATCATCCACCCTACTCGCCACCGACGCCAAGCTCATCCACCCAACTCCTAGTGACACCAATCATCCACCCTACTAGCCATTGATGCCAATCATCCACCCTACTAGCCAGTGACGCCAATCATCCACCCTACTAGCCAGTGACGCCAATCATCCACTCAACTCGCCCCCGACACCACTCTCATCCACCCAACGCGCCAGTGACGCCACTATCATCCACCCAACGCACCAGTGATGCCACTATCATCCACCCAACGCACCAGTGATGCCACTATCATCCACCCAACGCGCTAGTGACGCCAATCATCCACCCTACTAGCCAGTGACACCAATCATCCACCCTACTAGCCAGTGACGCCAATCATCCACTCAACTCGCCCCCGACGCCACTCTCATCCACCCAACGCGCCAGTGACGCCACTACCTTACCTTGAGGTGCTTCCGGGGCTTAGTGTGCCCGCGGCCCGGTCGTCGACCAGGCCTCCTGGTTGCTGGACTGATCAACCAGGCTGTTAGACGCGGCTGCTCGCAGCCTGACGTATGAGTCACAGCCTGGTTGATCAAGTATCATCCACCCAACGCGCCAGTGACGCCACTATCATCCACCCTACTAGCCAGTGACGCCAATCATCCAATTAACTCGCCCCCGACGCCAATCATCCACCCAACGCGCCAGTGACGCCACTCATCCACCCAACGCGCCAGTGACGCCACTCATCCACCCAACGCGCCAGTGACGCCACTCATCCACCCAACGCGCCAGTGACGCCAATCATCCACCCAACGCGCCAGTGACGCCAATCATCCACCCTACTAGCCAGTGACGCCAATCATCCACCCAACGCGCCAGTGACGCCAATCATCCACCCAACGCGCCAGTGACGCCAATCATCCACCCTACTAGCCAGTGACGCCAATCATCCACCCAACGCGCCAGTGGCGCCAATCATCCACCCAACGCGCCAGTGGCGCCAATCATCCACCCAACGCGCCAGTGGCGCCAATCATCCACCCAACGCGCCAGTGGCGCCAATCATTCACCCAACGCAGCGCCAGTGACGCCACGCTCATCCACCTGCACCCTCCTCACCCGCCACGCCACGTGCGGGCCGCACCCGGCGTCGCCCGGGGCCACCACGCCACAATAAGCGTGTAGGGGGAGAGGGGGGGCGGCGTGAGGGGCCCCACGCCGGGCCCCTCACATGGGGGCCGCCGGCCTCACCCGCAACACTTTTCATCCAGCCCAACACCCGCCATCCGCGCCCGCCGCCGCCCCGCACGCCCACGCCGCCCCTCCCCGCCCACCCAACATGCTCTACAGATACTTACTTGAGGACGCCATGGTCGCTGTGCTCCTCGTCCCTCAGCTCTTCACTCCCTCGCCAACAATGGCCGACCGTCTATATTTATATCTCGAGAATACTCAAGTTCTCCGTCGTCAGGTCCGGCGCGCCTCACCTCGTCAACGGCACGGGGCTCCGCACGGCGCCTCAGCCTTCACAACACGGCTGTCGTCTCGCGTTAACTACAGTTAAGAAGTTAAAAAACAGTGGGCAGAGCGCGGCGACCGTGCTGATAGTCCGGGCGCGGTTCAAGAAATGGCCGCCCTGACGCCGCTTGTTGGCCGACGTCACGTGAGCTCCAAGCCAGCCAATCACAGGCCGCCTCACCTCCAACGGTGCCAAGTCTCTAACATACTACACGCATACTTTCCCCTTATGTACACATTTATGCACCCATTACACAAACTCTATTAAAATAAATAACATCTCTCAATCTAAATGTGTTTTTACTTACACAATACAAGAAAATTAATTGATATAATTATCAATAAAATAAAATTTGGCACATTTAGCCTGAGGGAGAATGATGGCGGGACAAGGCGTAGGGACCGGCGGGAAGCGTTGGCGGGATATACTGTGCTCCCTATTGTTCATTCAATTATAAATGTTGTCAATCTTATTGCATCGCTTGGAATCAAATGTGGAAATAGTATTGAATTTACGATAGAGCCACATAAGATTCATTAAAACGATCTAGAAAATCTTATTACTAGCTATTATGTATAAATATAAATATATTATAAAAATATTATATATATATATTACAAATGTATAGGCCGTCGTGCAAGCAGAATACATCAATAGCAAACAAAAGATTTATCTTTGTATTATTTGACAGTGCATCAGATTCTAAATCTAATCTTATCTTTACAGCCTCAGCCACTGTGGTGGGATGTACAATACATGCTACTTGGCGGTGTGTTCACTCATAGGATGAGTGACGCTGCCCAATACTGTCACTATGGCGGTATGTTCACTCATAGGATGAGTGACGCTGCCCAATACTGTCACTATGGCGGTATGTTCACTCATAGGATGAGTGACGCTGCCCAATACTGTCACTATGGCGGTATGTTCACTCATAGGATGAGTGACGCTGCCCAATACTGTCACTATGGCGGTGTGTTCACTCATAGGATGAGTGACGCTGCCCATTACTGTCACTATGACGGTCTGTTCACTCATAGGATGAGTGACGCTGCCCAATACTATCAGTATGGCGGTATGTTCACTCATAGGATGAGTGACGCTGCCCAATACTATCAGTATGGCGGTATGTTCACTCATAGGATGAGTGACGCTGCCCAATGAGTTCTCCCTTTAGGGAAATATATTTGATTATATTATTTTATTTAAAATTTCATTACACAAAATGGGTTACAACATTGGTCACATGCAAAGAACACGACTATTGACACAGGTTGTCGAGTTCCTCCAGCTCAACAGATGGCGGGCAGGAACCATGGATGCAGTGTGCGTTTCCTCTCTGCATTGCCACGCTGAGGCGCTGAAAGAGGAAGCTGGAGGCTCTAGCCTCAATTAGCTTCCAACCCCGCTCTATTGTGACTGTTTTGTGCGAATACCTGTTGAATGGCAAACACCTCAATTTGGGATAATGATACATATCCTGATAGTCTCTTATATGCATATTTGCCGTCTGTGCATAGAGCAGCGCCAGCACACTCATATTCTCTGTCCACTGACCCATCTGTGAAGATGTGGGTGGCTTCTGGTGTTGCTATGTTGCTCATTTGCTGATCTATGATGCGCCTTAGGCCTGATGGATCGTAGAAATCCTTTTTTCATTAGAAGAGCTTGTATTATAGTTTTGAAGATAGGCTTCTCCCACGGTACAAGCTTATTGAGACAATATGATACATCTAAAATGATAGAGTAGCTTAAGCTATTTCTACCCTCCTCTACTTCAAGTCCCTCAAGGGGGCTCACAAGTCCACACAGTACACATATCATATTTTACATTTCACATTCCAATAGGCATTTCATACAACTTATTACAAACTGTATTTTGTACCACCTAGGAATTCTCTCTATCATTCCATTATCACTCTTCCAAACAATTTGATGTGTGACAATACACACATCAAATATGTGCATTATTTCATAGTAATGAGACATGCTGATTTTTTTTATTTCTATAGTTATCAAGCAATTTGAACTCTACATAGTGATCTAAGGTGTGGGCGTGCGACATACTACATAATAAATAAATAATAATAATAAATAAATGTTTATTTAGGTAAGGTACATACATATAAGAGATTTTACAAAGATTGATCGATTTATAGATAGAGCTGGTACATACAATGCCTAAAGCCACTATTACGCAAAGCGTTTTGGGCATGAAAAACATTAATGACTAAAGCTTAATACTAATTGGATTAAGCTAATCCTAATCTGCATTCATTATTTGTTTTCACTGACATTAGCACCGTATTGCCAGTAATATTTACATCCTAATCCTAATCTCATGTAAACTTTAGGGGCTATTCATGCCCGTGCCAACTCCTGGTTAGCTTAATCTTAATCAATCAATCATGTAAACTGAAGCCTTCCATGTAGACTTTCCTCTACCTAAAGTGAAGGACGAATGTGTGTTTACTATTTCATGATGCTTAAGTGTGTTACTGCTGTCCACCATTGCTGTTCTCTTAACTTTTTCTTCTTCCTCTTGGATCATCTTGATTCTTACCTTTATTTGTTTTTTTGAGATACAACATCGTCAAGAGTTTTTTCCGTGGCTCTCTTTGCTATTTCATCAACTATAATACAGTAATATTCACACGTGTGAGGGGTTCCACATAAACCTTACTTTATACCAGTTTTTTGTTAGTGTCAATATTCTCTCTACACTCGCTCACAATATGCTGGTATAGTGCTATTTAAGGGCTCCAAACGCTCCTCTACTATTAATAAAGAAACTTTATCTTTATCTTATTTATTTAATCTTTACCACATATTACTATTTCTGTTAAGCTCGCTAATACAACTTGAAATTCAGCGTGCGTCGAAAAGACATTGTCAGTTCAGCGGTGTTGAATAGCAATATCGAGGGTGCAGTTGTCGGTGTTCTCCCTAATCTGCAGCTTGACTCCACACCCTGCCTTTCCATCCCTAGCCACTGACCTATCCCAATATACATGTAGGCGTGTTATGCTGTGCTTACTGTATTAGCCTGCAATATTAAATGGGATTCTTCTACTGTGATTTGTGGATTTGTTCTCACTGGATTTGTGCACCCCTTGAGGGACTTTAAGTAGAAATAGGGTAGGCTACTCTATCCATTTGAGATAGATTTTATTGTCCCAATAAAGATACTTAAACTTGGAGGAGTGTTTTTTTATGTAATTTTTTAATTATATAATCATATGTTGCACTCGGTTGTCCTATCTCATACTCCTTTTCTTTTGTAGGGGAATAATTACTACATCTACGTTACATTTCTCCCGTGGTGGTGTCCTTAGGCAATGCAATACATTCTTGAATGACATACTTTATAACATGAGAACCTTGTGTTCTAATATGTTTTCTTATTATACTTCAACATGCATTGTTCATTACTTCCTACCTTTTGAAGTGAGAGGATTAATTCAGTAGGTCCTCCGCCTCTCGTTAATCTAATCGCCTAGGCTACCTTTATCTCCGAAATTCTATCCCAAATACGCTGTAAGTTTAATTCCATCTTTATTATCTCAATCATAACATTTCTTGGGCATCCTAAGATTATTCTCATAACTTAATTTTGTACCTTCTCCAACTTGTTTAGTCTACATTTACCAAGAAATGACAGGTGCAGCATAATCAATAAAGGATCTTGCCGTACTCAAGTACATCATGGATAACACAGGGACAAAACTCCTTTTCCACAACATGCCAAGGCTTTTCAATCTCTTCCGACATTGACCCAACATAAACAACAATCTCAACAAAAATCACATCATTCTAGGAGGAGACTTAAATATTGACATGTCAACAAAATAGCCCTCAGGTCGACTATTTCCTAAACAGCATGAACTCCTATATGCTAACCCCACAATCACCAAGCCCACCCGAATCACTCAAACATCCGCTACTACCTTGGATCACTTATGGACTAACACAACAGCTCCCCTTGCATCTGGTATAATCACTGACAGAACAACTGACCACTATCCTAACTTTCTCTTAGCAAACATTGACATAACACCACCAGAAAACAAGAAACTTACCTTCAGGCTACATAGTGAAGCAGTAATAGGCAACCTTACAAATGCACTTCACAATATTAACTGGGAATCTGAATTCAATAATACACAGGATATAAATTCATTAGCTAACCTCTTCCTTTCCAAAACTCTAAGCCTCTACAATTCTCATTGTCCTCTCCTCACCAAGCAAGTAACTGACAAAAGAATAAACAATCTTTGGCTCACAAGTGGCATATGCAAAGAAGTCAACAAGAAACATGAATATGAACAAACTTAGGATTGGCCTAGTTACAAAGGAAGTAGTTATTTCATCAATGCTTACCAGTATAATAAGAAAAGCAAAACTTTCCTATTATGAGAGTAAATTCAGAGAAACAAAAGGCAACATGAAAAGCACATGGAAAACCATCTCTAAGATCCTAGGAACTAAACAACACTCACGTAACCAGATAAAACTCTCCAAGGATGGCTATACACCGGCAACTGATTTAGAAATGGCAACTTAATTTAATAGCTTCTTTTCATCAGTTGTTGCTAACCTTGCCAGAAAAATCCCTGAGACTCAGACATATGTTACCACATATCTTACAGGCAGTTACCCATACTATCTTTTCCTACGTTTGGCAGGGAAGATACGAACAGTCACATCGACTTGCGTCTTGTTAATCTAGCGTAGCTTATTTAGTTCAATTTTAACCTCTGGTTTCCACTTGAGGAACCCAGGGTCGTAACAACCAGTCAGCCCGACAGATGCTGTCTGTGTCCATCATTCACTCACTAAAAACCACAGCTGGGAACATTAGTGAAATACCATCCATGGTGTACAAGAGTGTCTCCCATGCCCATGGGAGACACTCCCGCTACCCATAGCTCTGCAGTTCAACAAATCTCTAGTGTCATACCTTTCCTGATATCCTTAAAAAAGCAAGAGTAACGCCAGTTCATAAAGGAGGCAATCCGGCAGACATAAACAATTACAGACCAATATCAAACCTACCTATATTATCAAAAACATTTGAAAAATGATTTACAAACAGCTCTACTCCTACCTTGTAAAATTCGACCTACTCAGCTCCTGTAAGTTTGGCTTCCGCTCCCAAAAGAGTACCAACGATGCAATTATTAGTCTGCTTGATATAATCTACTCAGCCCTTGACAAAAATGAGTTTCCGATTGGACTCTTCATTGATTCGAGAAAGGCCTTTGATACTGTTAACTATAACTACCTCTTACTTAAACTCCACCATTATGGAATCCGAGGCCTTGCCCTGAACTATATCCGATCCTATCTTAGTGACAGACACCAATGTGTAGCCATCAATGATATAACCTCTCCCACTCTACCACTAACCGGAGGAGTGCCACAGGGCAGTATCCTAGCTAGGACCTCTCCTATTTCTTATATACATCAATGTTCTGCCTAATGTCTCTAACATTCTTACACTTATGTTATTTGCTGACGATACTACCCTCATCTACTCAGATCCACTTATGGATGTCAACCAACAAACTCACACTAAACATAGAAAAGACCTACTACATCTTATTTGGAAGCAAATCAACAAATGCATTTCAGCTTTAGATAGACAATGTTAACATCAGCGATAAAAATGATGGAAAGTTTCTTGGCCTATATTTAGACAAGAGACTCAACTTCAGCACCCACATACAACACAAAACTAAGAAAGTCTCTAAAGCAGTTGGTATAATCTCTAAAATCAGATATTATTTACCTAACTCTGCTCTCATCTCGCTATATTATGCACTAATCTATCCCTATTTTATTTATGGTATTTGTGCATGGGGTTCAACCACTGCAAACCACCTCAAGTCCATCATCACCCAGCAAAAATCTGCTATCAGAACAATAACAAACTCTGCTTTCAGACAACACTCACCCCCCCCTCCCTGTTTAAATCTCTAAAGATGCTAAACATAAACTCACTCCACACATTCTACTGTACCATCTACATTTACAAAACCCTGTTCTTAAATGTAAAACCCGTTCTGAATCTCTCCCTGGACGGATGTAATAGAACACATAAACACCATACCAGAAATAAATATCTCTTTGATATCCCCAGAGTTAAACTTAATCTGTGTAAACACTCTATGCAAATAAAGGGACCTTAGTCTATGGAACTCACTCCCTAACGAACTGAAAAGCTGTCAAATTCTTGCCTCATTCAAAAACCAAAACAAAAAGTACCTAATTTCATTCATAGTACCTGTTACAGTGTACCTGTTAACATGTTATAAATTTTGCTAAAAATTACCTGCTTAATCTGTTAGATTAAGGACCTGACCGAAACGCTATGTTTACTGGTGGCTTTACAAGAATGTAAAAGCACCATGCTATGTACTCTCATAAACCCAATGTACCTTCTGGTTTCTATGTAAATAAATAACAGTCTGTTAATTTCGGACTGAGATCCGTGTTGGATATGTTGTATATGTGAGCCAATTCGACAAGACTGCGTCTGTATAGAGTGGAAATAAGTTTAGTGAAGCGGAAATAAGAAACACCTGGGATCTGCTACCGGATCTTAACTACCTAAAGGTTCAAATGAGACAGGAACACTTCTTCAAACAATATATTTACACCATTCTTATTGATCTTGACACAAATCACAAGCATTTATAAACGCACAATGTGATGACATATAAAGGGTCCATCGAGGCAACTTTGGAACTGGTTTTGAACTTTTGAACAGCAAGTTTTTGTTTTGAGGGGGTTCATATCCAGTCTGTCATCAAGCCGTCATCTTTCTTCAACAACAATAAATAATAGAGCAGCCGCTCTCGCAAACAATGGCCAATTTGTCAATCCTACCTCCAAACTCCTAGTATATAAATACAAACTTTGTACATAAATCACAATCAATCACATTTGAATCTTTCTATAACATTGCTTCGCGCTCTACCTGTGCTCGATTCACCCCTATTTAAATGCTCCATCTATGTGCTGCATTTAACAACATAATAAAAACTATGTGCTACATTTAAGAAGATAAAAATTCGTACACCTATCCTATCCAAGCCTAATTATACGCCAAATTTTATTATACACAAATATTATTAATTTATATTCGGGAAAATACCGTTTTGGGTTATACATTACCTCAAAATTAACGAATGCGTCATTGGGGTCAGCGTGTGTGAGCATAGCCCCTGACCCATCCTGGGGTAGTGATCGTACAAGCTGCAGTCGACCCCCAAAGACGCATTCGTAGATTTTTGACGTGTACCATGTATTCAAAATCGATATTTTCTCATATTTAAAATAAATATTATTATATATTAGATTTTGGTTTTAAGTTAGGACTAAATTTGGTTAGATGTGTACGTTTTGCTGGCAAATATTTGTATAGGAATTACTATTTACAAAGGTACGATTCGAACAATGGTAACAAAACACTGTTCGAGAAATGGTCGAAGATCAGGGGATTTGGTGGCTGGATTAACGAGCCTCTGGCCTTTGTGCCGCCAGGAACTGCTGGGCGGCTTACTGGCTTAACCAACATTTTGAGAAAGTTTTGAGGATGAGCTCAAAACATTCATATCTCTAATATCAAATGTAAACAAACCATAGAAAAACATGTGTAACTTGGAGTAAAAAAGTGATGTTTCTAAATTTCAAATGGGAAGGGGAGGAAAAGCACGATTTATGAACGTAACTGGCTGAACACAGACATAAATTGCTCGACTTGTTGTTGTTGTTAAAGATTCGCTACCTGGAACAAAGTTCCAAGTAGCACGGGCTATGGTGAGCCCGTAGGGGTTATATGCTCGACTTGAAGACTTTTGGTCCAGTTCTTGAATCAACTGTGCTATGAAAAGACTATTGATTAAACTATGTAACTAGCTTATCAAAATTGTTACTTGCTAAATGAATTTTTGGATCGAGCTATGTGCCTCTGTAATCTTTTCTACTACTGCTCACAGGCTAGGAATGGGCTGCTTAATAAATGATCAAAATCAATCTGAATTTCATTTAGCCAGCGAAGGAAATGTTCGAGGAGAAGGGTGATGAACTCCTCCAGTGACGAGACGTTGATAGGTTAAGTAATAATTGTAATTAAGAAGCAATAAGATGCATATCTAAACATACTAAGAAGGTTAGGTGAGGTCGGTGTTTTCTATGAAGCTTTTCAAGGTAAACTAAAATATTTACAATCAATTAGTATGTCACAGACTGTAAGCAAGTGCGAGAACGGGTTGGACTACAGCCGCCGTCAACAGCACACAAAACCCATTATACCATGAACCAATTTGCTCTCGTCTCTAAGAGATAGTGAATCCTTAAATTTAAAGACAATAATTAACTTTCAAACGAGCTTTATTTGCATTTCTTAAATTTATAAGTGCTAATTTTCTTATTATCAATAAATATGATATTGTTCACTGTCCAGAAATATTTATTTAATAATTAATTTCACAAATTTTGAGAACATTGTATGAAACAATGCCAGTAGCAAACACAATCATTCCTCGCTGCTAACAAACTGCAAACAGACACACAGGAACGAAGCTGAACCCCGTCCTCCTGACTGTTGCCAAGGACCCAGATTCACGAAGCAGTTACGCAAGTACTTACGAACGTGTACATCTTTCCTCAATCTTTGACAGCTTTGGTTACATTTATTAAACAGTTTACAAGCATGAAAACTTGCCAATCAACTTTTGTTATTGTTATAAACAGCCTCCTGGTGCTTCGGAGCTCATTAACTGTTTAATAATTGTAAACAAAGCCGCCAAAGATTGAGAAAAGACGGACAGGTTCGTAAGTGCTTGCGTAACTACTTCGTGAATCTGGCCCAAGGTCACTAAACTGTGGTACTAAAGTCTTCGGACCTAACCTACCCGGGGACCCATGAA
The DNA here is from genome assembly GCF_040958095.1 of Procambarus clarkii. Lineage (NCBI taxonomy): Eukaryota > Metazoa > Arthropoda > Malacostraca > Decapoda > Cambaridae > Procambarus > Procambarus clarkii. The sequence continues at coordinate 50,316,885 of NC_091157.1, forward strand.
CATAAAATAGGACATCACAGCAATTTCGCGAGCCTCTATCATTTTTATACACCCAGGCGAGTAGTGTGTGTGTGTGTGTTGTCAGTGACAACTTGTCACCCAGATCGGGTAGTGTCTTGTCACCCCGGACGAGTAGTGTGGCTAACATCACCCCCATGGAGAGTAGTGTGGCTGGCGTCACCCCCATGGAGAGTAGTGTGGCTGGCGTCACCCCCATGGAGAGTAGTGTGGCTGGCGTCACCCCTGGCGAGTAGTGTGGGGCCGCCACACCTGCTGCTGCACAGTTTAGAACAGCCCAGCTTTTTTCTTTAGATTGTTTCTTTTCCACTGTGGCATGGAGCTGAAGTGGTCGCGCTCAACACCGAACACACTCTTGAAATCACTGTCGCTCAAGAAGTCCTGCCAACCACAAGAAAATAATAATAATAATCATTGTGGTGAATTTAAATATATGATTCTAATTGGTAACGTGCTTCTCACCTCTGTATCATTATTTTCAAACCAGTAGTTGCATATTTATTTGTATCTCAACATTTAACAAAGCAAAATTTGTATTTTCAAAATACATTTTATATCATCTCGAAAAACCTGTAACTATTTTTACGTATAAATCTGGTTATTTCCCTCACGTCAACCTTCCGGATAAGGCAATTTGGCTTTCACAATAGTTTAACCCTTAGGCTGCGACAGAAGTCATCTGACACGCTGGTGAATAGGATCACACATAACTTACGTCAACTGACATTAAAAATCAAGAGAAATCAGCTGCCACAAGTGCCAACATGCTTGTTATTAGCAACTTTGTGTACATAAAAGCTGATAATTTTAGAGCTTGTGGTGTTATGTCCACATTATAGAAAAGTAGTTTGAAAAAGTTTATTTGGAATTTTTCTGTAGTTATACAGATTTATACATTGCGTTTTCTCTCATATTGGTATGAATTAAAAACAAAATTAAGGGGTAACTATTTAGCAAATTTTTAGGTCTTGTGATTGAAATCACAATTTAATTAATACAAAATTGTGCATTTTCAAGATGAATTATGCAGCAGTTTTCAAATGATTTGTTTTTGTTTTCCCAATACTTTTAACTCATTTACACAGTAGACACTCATATAAATTGTGCACAAGATTGATTGATTATGGAATGACTACAGATTAGTGCCACAATCCATGAATTAAGATTGGTTTTTAATACCAGGGAAATAAGATTGATTGATGAAGATTAAGCCACCCAAAAGGTGGCACGGGCATGAATAGCCCGTAAGTGGTGGCCCTTTTGAGCCATTACCAGTATCAATAGATGATACTGGAGATCTGTGGAGGTGCGACTGCACACTGCGTAACGGGAGATGACTCCCGATAGGGAAATAATGTAATCTTTCTATATATTTAATTTGTTGTAAATACCGCAGCAGCTGTATACCTCACCTCCTTGTGGACGGGATCCACTTCTGGCGGGAGTTTCTCGGGGTCCTTCTCCCTGAGTGTGGCCAGCGGGTAGACCCTTCTGCCGGAGGTGCCGCTGGAGGAGGACGAGGTCACCAGCACTGTAGCTCCAGGGGCCGCCTCCTCCAGCCTCTCACATATGTCCGCATATGTCATATTATCCTGCGCATCAACCAGTATTTAATATGTTAATAATTGGTTTGACGGGAACAAACTCAATGGAATGCCAGCATTCATTCCTCTCGGTAATCATTGTTTAGAATTAAGATTTTTAGGAGATACAAGAGCAGTAAGTGGATGATAAGGGTTGGCATGTTAGTGCTGTACCGCCTTGGGAATACACTCAAGAAAGACAGACTAATACTAGTGAAGGAGACAAAAGCCAAGACAAGAACAAGCTCAAGAGCACTGCGAAAGAAAATGGATTATATCGTCAAGAATATACTGGTTTTTAATAGTCTATAATCCTTATTTCCACTCAACAAACGTTTGTCACAAGCCACAACGTAGACGTGCATAAATCAATACTTACGTTCCAAAGGTCGTTGTCCCATATGCCAAAAAATCCTGTAAAATTGGGTGGTTCAAATCCCTGTTTGAGCTTGACGATGGTGGTGCCCTTGACGCGGCCAGCTGGGTCCGTACGCAGGTACTCCACCGCCAGGGTGTCCGCCGCTTTCTGCTCCTCCTGGTGCAGGCAAGGTCCGGGTGTTAGTTTCGGGGGAAGTTATAATAAATAATAAAATAAATAAATGTTTATTCAGGTAAGGTACAAACATACAAGAGATTTTACAAAAATTGATAGATTTATAGATAGAGCTGGTACATACAATTCCTAAAGCCACTATTACGCAAAGCGTTTCGGGTAGGGAAAACATTAATGACTAACTTAATACTAACTGAGTATAAAGTATAAAATGTGTTGAGAACAAATAAAAATAAAAAAGGGGGGAACATGGCTGAAAAAGCAGCACAAATACAATTAGGTCGACAAACAGCGTTGTTTAAAAAAACAGACATGGATTGACAATAGAGGGGTAAGGTAGGTTACAGGGAATTTATTAGGTAGTGCTTCGTTTTTATCTTAAACTAATTGAGAGAGGTACAGTCTTTAACATTATTCCAGGTTAGAGGAGTGTAAGCAATTATAACAAGATACGCATTACGCCAGTGTGGCCGTATTGCACTATGCAATTTCACAAATATATTAAAACGACCAAAATAACATCAGAAGTCCGCGTTTGTTCAACATTCTCCTCCCAGCGACTATAAGAAATATTGCCGGGACAACCGTGGACATCTTCAAGAGAAAACTAGACACTTTTCTCTAAGAAATACCAGACCAACCGGACTGTGGTGGCTATGTGGGCCTGCGGGCCGCTCCAAGCAACAGCCTGGTGAACCAAACTCTCACAAGTCAAGCCTGGCCTCGGGCCGGGCTTGGGGGAGTAGAAGAACTCCCAGAACCCCATCAACCAGGTATCATATCACTCAAATTGTATATGCGGATACAGAAATATTAATTGATCGGGTGGTACATCTCCTGTGCCAGGTGAGTAACGACGGGCTCGCCATAGCCCGTGCTGCTTGGAACTTTTTTGTTCCCAGTAGCTGAATCTAAACCAAAATTGATCCATATTGAAGGTGTGATGGTGACTGAGATAATGTTCCTGTGGACATGATCTCTGAGTGCACACTCTTACACTGTGAGTGGCGAGCAATGTAATCACAACATATGCTATTAAACATACGTCCAACACACAACATACGTCCAACACACAACATATGTCATTAAACATATGTCCAACATACAGGAAGATTGATCTTCCTGTATGTTGACCACCTTCAGTGGTTATAAGTGCTTATTAACACACTAGTTTCTATAGTAGGTATCTAACTATAAAACCTGGAGACATATATATACACATGTATATTTATGTAAGTATGTGTATACAGGATATGTATAAGCATACCAGAAGGGTGAGGAAGTCTTGGGAGAAGGCGTCTCGCAAGAATGAAATATTCAGTAAACCATTTGGATTGTATGGGGAGGAGGGAGAGTGAGGTATGGGGAAGGGAACACCGGTGCACTGAGGGAAACATTCACGAGGCTGGGGTAAGGTCCAGCTGGGTAATGCAGAGGTCACTCTCGTCCCCAAGGGGTCAGCGGTCAAAGGGTCAGATATGAGGTCAGCACACCCCACTGCTGGCCAGGCTACCCGGATCCATCATGACAAACAGCGTTTGGTGCTTACAATTTCCTTGTTTCTCTATGTATCTACCAATTCGCATTCTACTTACATAATGTTCTAGTGTGCAAGTTACATATTTTGTATTGCAGGCGATGAGGTTATCTTGAAATGATTTCGGGGCTTTTTTTTAGTGTCCCCGAGGCCCGGTCCTCGACCAGGCCTCCACCCCCAGGAAGCAGCCCGTGACAGCTGACTAACACCCAGGTACCTATTTTACTGCTAGATAACAGGGGCATAGGGTGAAAGAAACTCTGCCCATTGTTTCTCGCTAGCGACCGGGATCGAACCCGGGACCACAGGATCACAAGTCCAGTGTGCTGTCCGCTCGGCTGACCGGTCCAGGACGGACCGAAACGTCGTCGTCCCTTCACCTTCTAGTGTGTGGTCTGGTCAACATATTTTGTATTCTTTATCTGTTTTGCCACATTATGGATTATTTAATAAATTCAACAGACTCCTGGATATATACCTGCTGCTTGGCTTAGATTTTATAAGTAGCTCGGGGAGTTTGCATTACCTGCTGTTGTTGTTATAGATTCAGCTACTCGGAACAAGTTCCAAGTAGCACGGGCTATGGTGAGCCCGTAGTGGCCCTACCTGGGACAGGAGCGGTGCTGTGTGTGTGTGGGCATTTTACCTGCTGATGTAGACCAGACCACGTGTAAACTGTGTCAGTAAAATTATTCGCTCACCCTCCGTCACTATGTGATAAGAGTGCGAGAACATACTTGAGTTTAACGACAACTCATAATAACAAATGTTCAAGAATACTTACTGCAGTTTCCTTAATTCTTTTGTTATGTAATTATGATTACATAAAACCATTACATTGACCATGTCGTAGCTCAGTCGATTAAGGCAGCGTCTGGGATGCTCTCTGATCTGGGTTCGAATCCTCGTCACAGCCCTCGTGGATTTGTTTATGATTCTTCTACATTCAGTGTCTCGGCCGGTTCCGGTGGCGCGCGACCTTTCTCTATAGTACTCTAGAACCTTTTACAATGTCTCTTTAACCTTTACCTGTGGCTTTGTCCGCTGGCTCTTGTCCCCGTGACCTTATTGATGTAGCCTTGGCCTTTTGTGTTTTTATTACCAAACTTTATGACCTTTGGTTACGACCGTGACCTTCAACCATCTCTCACTGTTCCTTTGACCTTTTAGTTTATTCTGTGGCCTTCTCAGTCAGCCATTACTAGGTGACCTTCCCATACACCTCTTACTAGGTGACCTTCGCATGCACGCACACACAATATATATATATATATATATATATATATATATATATATATATATATATATATATATATATATATATATATATATATATATATATATATATATGTCGTACCTAGTAGCCAGAACGCACTTCTCAGCCTACTATGCAAGGCCCGATTTGCCTAATAAGCCAAGTTTTCATGAATTAATTGTTTTTCGACTACCTAACCTACCTAACCTAACCTAACCTATAAAGATAGGTTAGGTTATGTTAGGTAGGGTTGGTTAGGTTCGGTCATATATCTACGTTAATTTTAACTCCAATAAAAAAAATTGACCTCATACATAATCAAATGGGTAGCTTTATCATTTCATAAGAACAAAATTAGAGAAAATATATTAATTCAGGAAAACTTGGCTTATTAGGCAAATCGGGCCTTGCATAGTAGGCTGAGAAGTGCGTTCTGGCTACTAGGTACGACATATATATATATATATATATATATATATATATATATATATATATATATATATATATATATATATATATATATATATATATATATATATATATATATATATATATATATGTAGACCTTGGCATTTACGGCTTCATCGGGTAGGCGGTTCCATGGGTTTATAATCCCGTGGGTGAAAGAAGCATCTCCTGTTTTACGTTCTGCATTGTGGCTTGCTAAACTTGAAACCGTTGCTTCTTTTCCCGTGTACGTGTGACCTTTTGTAGAGGTTGTCTGGATCAATATCCTCCAAGTTAGTCAGTATTTTAACAGCTATGAAATCAGCCCCTGTCATGTCTGGGCCGTCAACACATCTTAACAGGGAAGGATTCCAGAGGCACCTATCTGCTGCTCAGCTGGAACTTGAGGCCTCTCTTGGAGGGTGCCACTTTGGCATGTAGGTGTTAAGTGACCTACGCTTCATTCACCAGGACAATCGGAGCCTCAAACCGCTGACCACATGAACAGCAGCCAGCAGCTAATGTTCATGTGGTTAGCAAGTTATATCAGCCCGTCCTCCAAACAAAGATCCAAAAGTGATTCCATGCACCCGCCAAACCCCCTGTTTATGAATGAAAAGCGGTTTACACACGACTCACAACTGCTGACGTTCGAACATATCCGGAACAAGTGCTTCACTGACGAATTTTGTTCGAACCACAACGCTGTAAATGCTTCACCCACGTACTAAAAATACAAATATTCGCCAACAGAACCTAAACACCTGACCTAACCTAACCTATGCCTATTTATACACAATATGCTAATATATTATAATATTAATCTATACTTGAGAAAATTCCCGTTTTGAATGAACAGCATGTTAAAATTTATGAATGCGTCTGTGGGGTTGACCGCTGAATGTAATGGAGTTGAGTCGAGGACGGGTTGGTTATATGACTAGAACCTGAGTCGCCTAACATCTCCATGCCAACGTGGCACTTCTAGGGAGGGTCTAAAGTTCCAGTTTGGTATCAGGTAGGTGCCTTTAGAATTCAACCTTACTAAGGTACTGGTCCTGTCCCGGTACTGACCTTGTTGGAGCAGTGTCCCACCCAGAGGAAGATGGTGTCCCAGGTGTCGAGGAGCATAACATCGTCCTCCGTCAGGTCCGCCTGGGAGAAGTTGATCACCTCCTCAGCTGTAGGGGGATACAGGCACTCTCAAGAAGGCATCATGAAGTATGTGTGGTTTGGGGCCAGATTCACGAAAGCACTTACGCAAGCACTTACGTACGTGTACATCTTTCCTCAATCTTTAATGGCGTTGGTTACATTTATTAAACAGTTTACAAGCATGAAAACTTTCTATTCAACTGTTGGTATTGTTATAAACAGCCTCCTGGTGCTTCGGAGCTCATTAACTGTTTAATAATTGGAAACAAAGCCGCCAAAGATTGAGAAAAGATGTATAGGTTCGTAAGTGCTTGCGTAAGTGCTTTCGTGAATCTGGCCCCTGGTGAGTACCTCTACAGTAAACACATGAACGTCGTGGTGTCACAGTGTAGCCACACTTGTTGTAAGGTGGATACTGCGCCTGGTAGCTGTGTGTGGGTGTATGTGTGTGTGTGTACTCACCTAATTGTGCTTGCGGGGGTTGAGCTCTGGCTCCTTGGTCCCGCCTCTCAACCGTCAATCAACAGGTGTACAGGTTTCTGAGCCTATTGGGCTCTATCATATCTACATTTGAAACTGTGTATGGAGTCAGCCTCCATCACATCACTTCCTAATGCATTCCATTTGTCAACCACTCTGACACTAAAAAAATTCTTTCTAATATCTCTGTGGCTCATTTGGGCACTCAGTTTCCACCTGTGTCCCCTAGTGCGTGTGCCCTGTCGATAAAATAGCCTGTCTTTATCTACCCTGTCGATTCCCTTGAGAATCTTGAATGTGGTGATCATGTCCCCCCTAACTCTTCTGTCTTCCAACGAAGTGTGTGTGTGCGTGTGTGTGTGTTCACCTAGTTGTATTCACCCAGCTGTATTTTGCGGTGCTTGAGCTTTGCTCTTTCGGTCCGCCTCTCAACTGTCAATCAACTGTTTACTAACTAACTACTTTTTTTTCCACACCACACACACACACACCCCAGGAAGCAGCCCGTGACAGCTGACTAACTCCCAGGTACCTATTAACTGCTAGGTATTCAGGGTGAAAGAAACCTTGCCCATTTGTTTCTGCCTGGTGCGGGAATCGAACCCGCGCCACAGAATTACGAGCCCTGCGCGCTATCCACCAGGCTACCAGGCCCCCCATGGTGTGTGTGTGTGTATGTGTGTACTCACCTAGTTGTGCTTGCGGGGGTTGAGCTTTGGCTCTTTGGTCCCGCCTCTCAACTGTCAATCAACTGGTGTACAGATTCCTGAGCCTACTGGACTCTATCATATCTACATTTAAAACTATGTATGGAGTCAGCCTCCACCACATCACTGCCTAATGCATTCCATCCGTTAACTACTCTGACACTGAAAAAGTTCCTTCTAACGTCCCTGTGGCTCATGTGGGTACTCAGTTTCCACCTGTGTCCCCGTGTTCGCGTCTCATCAGTGTTGAATAGTTTATCCTTATTTACCCGGTCGATTCCCCTGAGGATTTTGTAGGTTGTGATCATGTCTCCCCTTACTCTTCTGTCTTCCAGTGTCGTAAGGTGCATTTCCCGCAGCCTTTCCTCGTAACTCATGCCTCTTAGTTCTGGGACTAGTCTAGTGGCATACCTTTGGATTTTTTCCAGCTTCGTCTTGTGCTTGACAAGGTACGGGCTCCATGCTGGGGCCGCATACTCCAGGATTGGTCTTACATATGTGGTGTACAAGATTCTGAATGATTCCTTACACAGGTTCCTGAACGTTGTTCTGATGTTAGCCAGCCTCGCATATGCTGCAGACGTTATTCTTTTTATGTTGGCTTCAGGAGACAGGTTTGGTGTGATATCAACTCCTAGATATTTCTCTCTGTCCGTTTCATTAAGTACTTCATCTCCTATTCTGTATCCTGTGTCTGGCCTCCTGTTTCCACTGCCTAGTTTCATTACTTTGCATTTACTCGGGTTGAACTTCAACAGCCATTTGTTTGACCATTCACTCAGTCTGTCTTGGTCATCTTGTAGCCTCCTACTATCATCCTCAGTTTCAATCCTCCTCATAATTTTTGCATCATCGGCAAACATTGAGAGAAACGATTCTATACCCTCTGGGAGATCATTTACATATTCAGAAACAGTATATATCCAAGGACTGACCCCTGCGGGACTCTACTTGTAACGTCTCGCCAATCTGAGACCTCACCCCTCACACTGACTCGTTGTCTCCTGTTGCTTAGGTACTCCTTTATCAATGGAGTACCTTCCCTTTTCACTCCAGCCTGCATCTCCAGCTTTTTCACTAGCCTCTTGTGTGGTACTGTATCAAAGGCTTTCTGACAATCCAAAAATATGCAGTCTGCCCACCCTTCTCTTTCTTGCCTTATTTTTGTTGCCTGGTTGTAGAATTCAAGTTACCCTGTGAGGCAGGACCTGCCATCCCTGAACCCATGTTGATGGTGTGTTACAAAGTTCTTTCGCTCCAGATGCTCCACTAGCTTTCTTCGCACAATCTTCTCCATCAGCTTGCATGGTATGCAGGTTAAGGACACTGGCCTGTAGTTCAGTGCCTCCTGTCTATCCCCTTTATTTTATATTGGGACTACGTTAGCTGCTTTCCAAATATCTGGCAGTTCCCCTGTTGCCAGTGATTTGTTATACACTATGGAGAGTGGTAAGCACAGTTCTTCTGCTCCTTCCTTTAGTATCCAAGGGGAGATTCCATCTGGGCCTATAGCCTTTGTCACATCCAACTCTAGTAAACACTTCCTTACTTCCCAGCTGGTAATCTCAAACTCTTCCAGTGGTCCCTGGTTAGCTATTCCCTCACTTACCTCTGGAATTTCTCCTTGCTCTAAGGTGAAGACCTCCTGGAATTTCTTATTCAGTTCCTCACAGAATTTCCTTGTCGTTTGTAGTGAATCCTTCTGCCCCTATCCTTAATTTCATAACCTGTTCCTTTACTGTTGTTTTTCTCCTGATGTGGCTATGCAGCAATTTAGGCTGAGTCTTTGCCTTGCTTGCGATGTCATTTTCGTATTGTCTTTCTGCCTCTCTTCTCATCCTGACATATTCATTCCTGGCATTCTGGTATCTTTCTCTGCTCTCCAGTGTCCTGTTATTCCTATAGTTTCTCCATGCCCTTTTACTTTGCTGCTTAGCTAGCCTACATCTCTGATTAAACCATGGGTTTCTCATCTTAATTTCACTGTTTTCCTCTTGGACTGGGACAAACTTGTTTGCTGCGTCCTTGCACTTCTGCGTGATGTAGTCCATCATATCTTGTGTGTGTGTGTGTGTGTGTGTGTGTGTGTGTGTGTGTGTGTGTGTGTGTGTGTGTGTGTGTGTGTGTGTGTGTGTGTACTCACCTAGTTGTACTCACCTAGTTGTGTTTGCGGGGGTTGAGCTCTGGCTCTTTGGTCCCGCCTCTCAACCGTCAATCAACAGGTGTACAGATTCCTGAGCCTATCGGGCTCTGTCATATCTACACTTGAAACTGTGTATGGAGTGAGCCTCCACCACATCACCCCCTAATGCATTCCATTTGTCAACCACTCTGACACTAAAAAAGTTCTTTCTAATATCTCTGTGGCTCATTTGGGCACTCAGTTTCCACTTGTGTCCCCTTGTGCGTGTTCCCCTTGTGTTAAATAGACTGTCTTTGTCTACCCTATCAATCCCCTTCAGAATCTTGAATGTGGTGATCATGTCCCCCCTAACTCTTCTGTCTTCCAGCGAAGTGAGGTTTAATTCCCGTAGTCTCTCCTCGTAGCTCATACCTCTCAGCTCGGGTACTAGTCTGGTGGCAAACCTTTGAACCTTTTCCAGTTTAGTCTTATCCTTGACTAGATATGGACTCCATGCTGGGGCTGCATACTCCAGGATTGGCCTGACATATGTGGTATACAAAGTTCTGAATGATTCTTTACACAAGTTTCTGAATGCCGTTCTGAATGTGTGTGTGTGTGTGTGTGTGCGTGCGTGTCGGGGACGGCATCACCGTTAAACAAACGAGTTTGATAAAATGTAATGTTTTGTGTGTGTGTGTAAATGTGAAGAGGTGAGCGTGAGTCTCTGTGGTGAACACACCTTAAAGTTGATGCTGTCCACGCCTTCACTGTCTTGTGTCATGAGCACTGTGTGGTGTGGTCATGAGCACTGTGTGGTGTGGTCATGAGCACTGTGTGGTGTGGTCATGAGCACTGTGTGGTGTGGTCATGAGCACTGTGTGGTGTGGTCATGAGCCCTGCTGGCTGTGTAGCGGGCCCTGCTGGCTGTGTAGCAGGCCCTGCTGGCTGTGTAGCGGACCCTGCTGGCTGTGTAGCGGGCCCTGCTGGCTGTGTAGCGGACCCTGCTGGCTGTGTAGCGGGCCCTGCTGGCTGTGTAGCGGGCCCTGCTGGCTGTGTAGCGGGCCCTGCTGGCTGTGTAGCGGACCCTGCTGGCTGTGTAGCGGGCCCTGCTGGCTGTGTAGCGGACCCTGCTGGCTGTGTAGCGGGCCCTGCTGGCTGTGTAGCGGGCCCTGCTGGCTGTGTAGCGGGCCCTGCTGGCTGTGTAGCGGACCCTGCTGGCTGTGTAGCGGGCCCTGCTGGCTGTGTAGCGGACCCTGCTGGCAGTGTAGCGGACCCTGCTGGCTGTGTAGCGGAACCTGCTGGCTGTGTAGCGGACCCTGCTGGCTGTGTAGCGGGCCCTGCTGGCTGTGTAGCGGACCCTGCTGGCTGTGTAGCGGGTGTTGGGAGCAACTACTTAATGGCCTTCATGTCTTAACCGAAACACGACCCACTGATCCCTGTCCTGTTGACAAGTACACAACTGACCTCTGAAGACTCCGCTGGCGTTGGAGCACTGGAAGAGCCTCGGCGGATGAGTGTGGTTGTCCTCCCTAAGCCTGGGGGAGCTGGCGTACTCCTCATAGCCTCCCAACGCCTTCCAGAAGTCTTCCTTCTCGTGCCCTGGAACACCGTTGTTGTTATAGATTCAGCTACTGGGAACAAAATGTTCCAAGTAGCACGGGCTATGGCGAGCCCGTAGTGGACTTACCTGGCACAGGAGCGGGGCTGTAACTGCGCTGGAACACCACAAGCTGCGATATAAACAGCCTTCTGCTCTCTGACCTGCAGTCAGGGGCAAGAAAGAGGTTTGTATACCAGCGAAATGTTGTGCTAGGAACTTTGACTGTCGTTGACCCGGATGGAGGCTTATCTCAATGTCTTACAGCCTAAGAATAAGAACCTAAGAACCGTAACTGCAGAACGCTGATTGGTTCATAAGAAGACGCTAATATTTATATCCACCAAATTCATTCATTGCTTTTTTTGAGTCTCTTCCCCATTTTAAATTCGTTTTAATACAATTTTTTTTTAAATTCAGATAAGAAAATTTACTCTGGTTATCTTCATCCTTCCCACACTGTTCCTTTCCTCATCCTTCCCACACTGTTCCTTCTCTACATCCCTACTATTGCTACATAGCCTTCCCGGCTTGGTGCCTTCATTTGACAATGACTTACTACATCCCTTCTACAGTGTTCCTGCCAGTGTTCCTTCTCACTGTGCCCCGCGGTTACTCACCCTCGGAGACGATGACAGTCTCGCCCCTGTTGGCTGCCAGGGACTTTGCCATCTCCCGCTCGTCGCCGGTGGAGCCCTTGCCACACCAGACGTACGTCAGCTGGGGCGTCGCCACGATGAAGCAATCGTTAGAGTTGAGACAGGCGGCGCGCATGTCCACCTGGCAGCAGGGAGCACATTAGCACCTTCTGGGGGTCCGTCTGGTGTCCCGGGATGCCCCTATGCTGAGGGCAGCTGCCGTCGTGTGGGGCATTATGGGTATGTTCAAGAATCGTCGTGGGGCATAACGACGCAGGCTGCAGTCCAGTGAGTCTGTCCAGTGAATCTGTCCAGTGAATCTGTCCAGTGTTGATGTCCTGCGTCATCGTTGTGTCCGGTTACTGCCGCGCGGAGGTCTTCCGGACCATCGTGTGTTAACCATATTAATATGTCCATAAATACGGGTCACAAAGAAGCGAAGGCGCAGCAGAGGTCACCGGCGAGTCACGGGGTCATGGGTGCAAATCAGTCACTGTCCAAGAGGCTCACACATTGTTCATGGGACAAAACAGAACAGGTCCTTAAGAGAGAGAGGAGCGTTTATGGTCCCGGGTCCAACACAACGTCCACTTAACACATAGTCAAACTGTTAACACTAATACATAATACAACTAATTAAAACTAATACATAATAAACAGTTTAGAGATTGGTTATAGATTGGTTATAGCTTGGTTATAGGTTATATAGATTGGTTATAGCTTGGTTATAGGTTATATAGATTGGTTATAGCTGTATACTTAAATAAAGAAGCCCGCAACGCCAGGAATACCTGCATACAGTCGGGGACAGAGGAGAGGTGTGGAGCAAGTGGTGGAGGATGGGTGTGGAGCAGGAGGTGGAGGTGGAGGGTGGCCCTGGTGTGGAGCTAGGGGGTGGATCTTGTGTGGAGCAGGAGATGGAGGGTGGGTGTGGAGCAGGTGTAGGGTGGGTGTGGAGCAGGAGGTGTAGGGTGGGTGTGGAGCAGGAGGTGGAGGGTGGGTGTGGAGCAGGAGGTGTAGGAGCAGGTGTGGAGCAGGAGGTGTAAGGTGGGTGTGGAGCAGGAGCAGGAGGTGGAGGATGGGTGTGGAGCAGGAGGTGGAGGGTGAGTGTGGAGCAGGGGGTGGAGGGTGGGTGTGGAGCAGGAGGTGGAGGGTGGGTGTGGAGCAGGAGGTGGAGGGTGGGTGTGGAGCAGGAGGTGGAGGGTGGGTGTGGAGCAGGAGGTGGAGGGTGAGTGTGGAGCAGGGGGTGGAGGGTGGGTGTGGAGCAGGAGGTGGAGGGTGGGTGTGGAGCAGGAGGTGTAGGGTGGGTGTGGCGCAGGAGGTGGAGGGTGGGTGTGGAGCAAGAGGTGGAGGGTGGGTGTGGAGCAGGAGGTGGAGGGTGGGTGTGGAGCAGGAGGTGTAGGGTGGGTGTGGAGCAGGAGGTGGAGGGTGGGTGTGGAGCAGGAGGTGGAGGGTGGGTGTGGAGCAGGAGGTGGAGGGTGGGTGTGGAGCAGGAGGTGGAGGGTGGGTGTGGAGCAGGAGGTGGAGGGTGGGTGTGGAGCAGGAGGTGTAGGGTGGGTGTGGAGCAGGAGGTGGAGGGTGGGTGTGGAGCAGGAGGTGTAGGGTGGGTGTGGAGCAGGAGGTGTAGGGTGGGTGTGGAGCAGGAGGTGGAGGGTGGGTGTGGAGCAGGAGGTGGAGGGTGGGTGTGGAGCAGGAGGTGGAGGGTGGGTGTGGAGCAGGAGGTGGAGGGTGGGTGTGGAGCAGGAGGTGTAGGGTGGGTGTGGAGCAGGAGGTGGAGGGTGGGTGTGGAGCAGGAGGTGGAGGGTGGGTGTGGAGCAGGAGGTGGAGGGTGGGTGTGGAGCAGGAGGTGGAGGGTGGGTGTGGAGCAGGAGGTGGAGGGTGGGTGTGGAGCAGGAGGTGGAGGGTGGGTGTGGAGCAGGAGGTGGAGGGTGAGACTAACCTCGACAGCCTTGGTGTGGAGGCCAGTAGTACCGCGGACCTGCAGCATGTAGGAACTCTTGCGCCCTTGGTCGCGCGCCCCGGCTCCTGTAACACCAGCCCCGTGTTAGCTGCTCCTCGCGTGTGGTGTGTGATGATAATGATGGCTTATGAGATGATGTGGGATGAGGTGATGATGGGTGTTGTTGTAACCACTTGCTGAATTCCCTTACTCACCTACAGTAACCTGTTGTTGATCTAAGAAGTTATTCTCCATAATCTGAACATACTTTACTGTTGTTGACCAGACCACACACTAGAAGGTGAAGGGACGACGACGTTTCGGTCCGTCCTGGACCATTCTCAAGTCGATTGTGTCAAGTCTGACCATTCTCAATCGACTTGAGAATGGTCCAGGACAGACCGAAACGTCGTCGTCCCTTCACCTTCTAGTGTGTGGTCTGGTCAACATACTTTAGCCACGTTATTGTGACTCATCGCCTGCATACCTTACTGTTGTTTGATCATCATTTAAGTTTGTTGCTCTGCTGTTCTCATGGACATGTACTAATTTCTGGTTCTCTTAAATGTCTTCATCTTTATTTTCCTGCTCTGTTTTCGGTATTTTGTTCATGTTTTCCTTGTCCTGTTCATTGCTTTCCAGCACTGAGTATGGAACCATCGGTTGAACTTTATTATTTTTCATTTGTCATCTTCTCTTCTAGTATATTTCTCAGTTAAGACTTCTACAGGCAGGTCCTTGTTCATCTGTGGTCTCTTGTCATGCCTAATTTCTGTCTTGGCGTGGTTCCCTCTGCCAATTCGACTATTTTCGAACGCTAACGCAGTTCCATTCCAGCCCGTCCTCCAAACTAAGATCCAAAAGTGATTCCATGCACCCGCCAAACCCCCTGTTTATGAATGAAAAGCGGTTTACACACGACTCACAACTGCTGACGTTCGAACATATCCAGAACAAGTGCTTCACTGACGAATTTTGTTCGAACCACAACGCTGTAAATGCTTCACCCACGTACTACAAATACAAATAATCGCCAACAGAACCTAAACACCTAACCTAACCTAACCTATGCCTATTTATACACAATATGCTAATATATTATAATATTAATTTATACTTGAGAAAATTCCCGTTTTGAATGAACAGCATGTTAAAATATATGAATGCGTCTGTGGGGTCGACCGCTGAATGTAATGGACTTGAGTCGAAGACGGGTTGGTCTTGTACACATTTTTTTCGAGAACGTCGCTTGTTTCCGCCCCCACCAACACACACGAAACATCCATCTTCACTAACCATCAAAGGAGGAAGCGTAGCCACCTTCGAAGACGACCATCTTGCCGCCGAAGATGGCCATGAAGTGCGGAGGTTCCTTCTCCTGGGTCACCCTCACCTGGATGGCTCGTCCCTGTAGCTTGTCGTCCAGCTCCACCACCTTCAGCGCCGCCGTCCCCGCCTCGTCCTGGCTGGCGTCGTTACCCTGTCAATGTTGGACAGTGTTGGACACTGCTAGACAGTGTTGGACAGTGTTGGACACTGCTAGACAGTGTTGGACAGTGTTGGACACTGCTAGACAGTGTTGGACAGTGTTGGACAGTGCTAGACAGTGTTGGACAGTGTTGGACAGCGTTGGACACTGCTAGACAGTGTTGGACAGCGTTGGACACTGCTAGACAGCGTTAGACAGCGTTGGACACTGCTAGACAGTGTTGGACAGCGTTGGACACTGCTAGACAGCGTTGGACACTGCTAAACAGCGTTGGACACTGCTAGACAGCGTTGGACACTGCTAGACAGTGTTGGACAGCGTTGGACACTGATAGACAATGTTGGACAGTGCTAGACAGTACACACAGAACTCACAATAGCGTGATGCATCAAATGAACAAATCCACAAGGGCCGTGACGAGGATTCGAATCCTCGTGACGGTCCTTGTGGTTTTGTTCAGTGCTAGATAGTGTTGGACACTGGTAGACAGTGTTGGACACTGCTAGACAGTGTTGGACACTGCTAGACAGTATTGGACGATGCTAGACAGTGTTGCTAGGATCATTACAGCGTTCTAACTTTAGCGCCCGACATTATTTACATAATTACCATCCGCCAGTAACCACCACTGCCCCCCATGTACTTACCGCCAACAGACAGTAACCCACATAAACCAATGAATCTCTTTTAAAAGCCTTTTTTTCCCCTTACTCTCTACTTTCCAATAATAATATCGGGTTTGAAAAGAACATACCACCCTTCTACTGAACCTCACACACAGACCAGCAGAAAGTGAGCATTGATCTCCACATTAAAGCACTGGGGGGGGGGGGGGGGGAACACTCACGATCCAGTAGTAGAGGATGTAGTGTTCGGTGTTGGCGTGAAGGTAGGCGTAGAGGATGATGTAGCAGTCACCCATGAAGAACTCTCCGTACTGCTGCTCGGGTACGGGTACCAGGTCGAAGTTCTTCACTCTACGAAGCAACACAAAGGTTAGACGGATGCCGTTCTAAGGGGTGCCGTGTGGGTATCAGGGGTTCTATGAGGGTATAAGGCGTCCTATGAGGGTATAAGGCGTCCTATGAGGGCATAAGGGGTTCTATGAGGGTATAAGGAGTCCTATGAGGGTATAAGGGGTTCTATGAGGGTATAAGGAGTCCTATGAGGGTATAAGGCGTCCTATGAGGGTATAAAGGCGTCCGATGAGGGTATAAGGGGCCTATGAGGGTATAAGGGGTCCTATGAGGGTATAAAGCGTTATATGAGGGTATAAGGCGTCCTATGAGGGTATAAGGGGTCCTATGAGGGTATAAAGCGTTATATGAGGGTATAAGGCGTCCTATGAGGGGTATAAGGGGTCCTATTGAGGGTATTAGGCCTCCCTGTATTCACCCACATTGATGTGCATGAGTACGTGTATTCATTTAGTCGAAATGAAAATGCTAATTCATTCTGCTAGACACCATCTTTAACCAACTGTGTAAGGAAGCAAAACTCACAGGCGTGAGGACGTGCGTAAAATACAGGTCACAAACAAGGGCAGAGAGAAGGGAAAGGTACTAAAGGGGACACATGAAGTAATACCACAGACTGAGGAGAGAAGCAGAGAGACCAAAACGATCTAATAGATATAGCAAGAACATAACCCAAGCTGTTGCAGAGCAACCTAAAGAAGCAGACAACAGTCTAGGAACTAGTTAAAAAAAAGGATAGGGGTGATTTAATAAGGAAGAATAAAGAAATGTATTGGATAATTCCAAGAGGCCTTCTCGACAGAACCAGGGATGCTGGATGTCTTAAGATGAAGAGGGAGAGGGAGAGAAGGATGCTGGATGTCTTAAGATGAAGAGGGAGAGGGAGAGAAGGATGCTGGATGTCTTAAGATGAAGAGGGAGAGAAGGATGCTGGATGTCTTAAGATGAAGAGGGAGAGGGAGAGAAGGATGCTGGATGTCTTAAGATGAAGAGGGAGAGAAGGATGCTGGATGTCTTAAGATGAAGAGGGAGAGGGAGAGAAGGATGCTGGATGTCTTAAGATGAAGAGGGAGAGGGAGAGAAGGCACAAGAAGTGACAGTGAGGTCATCTGGACACCCAGAGAGCAGCATCTTAGTTATGGCCCTTCACAAACATGCAGAAATAATCGTAAAACAAACAAACATTACAAAATATTGTAAAAACAAAAGAAAATGAGATCAATAGGATAAGGGGAAAGATGATAATTCCCAGCAATCCTGAACAGTTTTCTTCCTATTGGGGAGTGTTGTACATGCTGCTATGGCGGTATGTCCACTCACTAGATGAGTGGCGCTGCCCAATAAACTCGCCCCTCGGGACAAAATTTAATTTAATTTAAAAATTTAATGCCAGTTAACAACCTTAACATAATTCCACAAGATTTCATAGACAAGGATGCCTTGTAATCACAGACATAGACAAGTATGGAGAGTGTCACAAGGCAGTTGGCACAGTGCCACACAGGGGGTGATGAAGCAGGCAGAAGTGCAGGACAGGTGCTTCATATATAAGATAGACTGTGGTTCTCCTTTTGTTAAGTGTAGTACACCTTTGTAGTACTCGGGATTCCTCCCCTGCGCCTAATTCAATGGCTGTTTTAAACCTATGCGTTAGTGCCTCACTCCTAACTCGTCCTGCTTCAATTACTCCGGCACTAACGCAAGTAACGGGGTTGTTCCCGTTACCAGCCATATTACTCAGCTTGCTAGCAGTATCTCAAGTTACCTCAGTAACACGTCTTATATTAGTCTTCACCTTCGTCACGAGAGAGAGAGAGAGAGAGAGAGAGAGAGAGAGAGAGAGAGAGAGAGAGAGAGAGAGAGAGAGAGAGAGAGAGAGAGAGAGGGAGAGGGAGAGAGAGAGAGAGAGAGAGAGAGAGAGAGAGAGAGAGAGAGAGAGAGAGAGAGAGAGAGAGAGAGAGAGAGAGAGAGAGAGAGAGAGAGAGAGAGGGAGAGAGAGAGAGAGAGAGAGAGAGAGAGAGAGAGAGAGAGAGAGAGAGAGAGAGAGAGAGAGAGAGAGAGAGAGAGAGAGAGAGAGGGAGAGAGAGAGAGAGAGAGAGAGAGAGAGAGAGAGAGAGAGAGAGAGAGAGAGAGAGAGAGAGAGAGAGAGAGAGAGAGAGAGAGAGAGAGAGAGAGAGAGAGAGAGAGAGAGAGAGAGAGAGAGAGAGAGAGAGAGAGAGAGAGAGAGAGAGAGAGAGAGAGAAATAGATATAGATAGATATATTATTGAGTACCTCCACACTTCCTTCTGGCCGCTTCCGTCGTCAACCATTTGGGTCTTGGCGGCAATTTCCGGCTGAGAGTGGAGGGAGTTGGCGTCGAACTTGGTCTGGACGGTGGTGGCGATCCTGGAGCCTGTGTCGCCACCATAACATGGAAAACATCAGACCTTTCGAACACTACAGTAGGCCTATTCATAATTTTTCTCGTGAAATGGTTATGGTCGTGGAACGTTGTTGCCAAATCAATATTTTTCTATATTCCGTATAAATGAAAACATGTTCATATTATGTTTATTGTTATGTTATGGTCTTATGTCCCCGTCAGTGACGGGCCACCAGGTGACGTCACGTCTCCGTCAGTGACGGGCCACCAGGTGACGTGACGTCTCCGTCAGTGACGGGCCACCAGGTGACGTGACGTCCCCGCCAGTGACGGACCACCAGGTGACGTGACGTCTCCGTCAGTGACCGGCCACCAGGTGACGTGACGTCTCCGTCAGTGACGGGCCACCAGGTGACGTGACGTCTCCGCCAGTGACCGACCACCAGGTGACGTGACGTCTCCGTCAGTGACCGGCCACCAGGTGACGTGATGTCTCCGCTAGTGACCGGCCACCAGGTGACGTGACGTCTCCGCCAGTGACCGACCACCAGGTGACGTGACGTCCCCGCCAGTGACCGACCACCAGGTGACGTGACGTCTCCGCCAGTGACCGACCACCAGGTGACGTGACGTCCCCGCTAGTGACCGACCACCAGGTGACGTGACGTCTCTGCCAGTGACCGACCACCAGGTGACGTGACGTCTCCGCCAGTGACCGACCACCAGGTGACGTGACGTCTCCGCCAGTGACCGACCATCAGGTGACGTGACGTCTCCGCCAGTGACCGACCACCAGGTGACGTGACGTCCCCGCCAGTGACCGGCCACCAGGTGACGTGACGTCTCCGCCAGTGACCGACCACCAGGTGACGTGACGTCCCCGCCAGTGACCGGCCACCAGGTGACGTGACGTCTCCGCCAGTGACCGACCACCAGGTGACGTGACGTCCCCGCCAGTGACCGACCACCAGGTGACGTGACGTCCCCGCCAGTGACCGACCACCAGGTGACGTGACGTCTCCGCCAGTGACCGACCAACAGGTCCAACCACCAACCACCATTAAAGGGTTAACACATAAACACTTCACAATAACTTATAAATTATCCTCCTTCTTTAAGAAATATTTTACTAACATACAATAAACAAAACCATAGACGGAAATAACATGAGCCTTTATTAATATTGATTGACCCAACCACTTGTTCGGGACGGTAGAGCGACGGTCTCGCTTCATGCAGGTCGGCGTTCAATCCCCGACCGTCCAAGTGGTTGGGCACCATTCCTTCCCCCCGTCCCATCCTAAAACCTTATCCTGACCCCTTCCCAGTGCTATATAGTCGTAATGGCTTGGCATTGTTCCCTGATAACTCCCTTGTTAATATTGAACTATATGTGAAGACAAAAGTGCAAAAGTTCATGCCAGCAGAACACAGTTCATTACAAAGATGATAGGTAAATAAAATAGGTAAAAAGATAGGTAAATTCCTGCGAAGATGATAGGTAAAGCGGGTTAAACATTCTCACATGATAGCTGGGGTTGTGAGTGGAGCATAAATTAACAGTTCGTGTTTGTGCTGAAGGAGGGATGACACGAGATATAAGCTGGCTGTTGACAACTGGACGACGCGCGTGTTTGATGTAAAGTGCTTCTGCTATAGTTAGTCTCTCGTTGTACATTACATCAAGTGCACTCGTCCACTTGTCAGCCGACAGCTCGTATCTTGTTTCGTCCATCCTGCAGCAGAATCAACAGTCTGCCCGGACCATATTTGATGGATATATGAGTATACTGGATATACTCATTAGCAGGCGATGAGTCACAATAACGTGGCTAAAGTATGTTGACCAGACCACACACTAGAAGGTGAAGGGACGACGACGTTCCGGCCCTTCCTGGACCATTCACAAGTTGATTGTCGACTCAAGTCGACACAATCGACTTGAGAATGATCCAGGACGGACCGAAACGTCGTCGTCCCTTCACGTTCTAGTGTGTGGTCTGGTCAACAGGATCATTAGCATTCACCTTTCCTGTTCCTCCGTGGCTGCCTAGTTGAACTTAACACGCCCATTATTATTGTGAAATAAACTAACCTGTCTTCCTGTTCAGATAGAACTTTTTGTAACCATTTGGACGATAGTAGAATTTTTGTACTATTCACTCTTAGAGTAGGGAAAAAATAAAGCTAAATTTAAATATTCCTAGGCCTTGTATAGCACATATATGTACTATATTAGGCCTCAGATAGCGTGCGTTAGGCCTAAGATGGTTAAGCTTGGTTTTATTAGCAACATAAATATAAAATCTTTTCCTGTTTGTCCAGGAAATTCAACAGTGCTAAAATCTACTTTCTAATTATCTATTACGTTAATATATGTACGATGGTCCACATAGTTACTATATGTACTATCTACTATGTACATAGTTAATATATGTACTATCTAAACAAGAGGATAGGCTGAATGAACAATAAATTTTTGTTCTTCAAAGATAACAATGAACAGAGTAGTGTAGCGTTGGAAGGGAACTATCAGGGGCAAATACCAAGCCATTACGACTATTTAGCACTGGGAAGGGGTCAGGATAAGGATTTGGGATGGGGCGGGAAGAAAAGAAATGGTGGCCTGAACCACTTGGTGGACGGTCGGGAATTGAACACCGACCTGCATGAAGCGAGACCGTCGCTCTACCGTCCACCCCAAGTGGCTGGACTTGGGCCTGGACGTGAAGAAGACTTACTGGAAATCTGACGACCGAATCCCCGACTCTGCTCCTTGTCCTTCCAGTCTCTGAAGAGTGTCTTGAATTCTGGAGGTTCCCCGTTGTCGACCACTCGGGAGACCTGGGTGCTGCCGGGTGACACACACACGTGACAACACACACGTGACAACACACACGTGACAACACACACGTGACAACACACACGTGACAACACACACGTGACAACACACACGTGACAACACACACGTGACAACACACACGTGACAACACACACGTGGCAACACACACGTGACAACACACACGTGACAACACACACGTGACAACACACACGTGACAACACACACGTGACAACACACACGTGACACCACACACGTGACAACACACACGTGACAACACACACGTGACAACACACACGTGACAACACACACGTGACAACATGGTCAACACACGTGGGGTCAATAAGCTTATGGTGTGTTCACCTCTCTATTATTGATTTTTAATATAATGTGTAAATATCATTGATTAAGCATTGAGGTTTTTTCTTCTGATAAATTTGGTTTAAATCTTTAAGAAACGGGAAAAAGATGAGCGTTACCGTTTTCTTATGTGTTATTGTTCTTTTAAAATTAAGAACATATATGTTCACTTCTTTCCTCTACCCCCCCCCCCCCCGCCTCTATGTCCCTCTCTCGGGAATCGAACCCCGGATCACTGGTTGTATGTCGAGGACAAAGCCAACTGTATTATGAGAACCTACCCAGGTATACCTGCTACCTACAGTACAATATGATATCTACGTGGGTATACCTATGTTACCTGACTGGGTATACCCATGTTACCTGACTGAGTATACCTATGTTACCTGGCTAGGTATACCTATGTTACCTGGCTGGGTATACCCATGTTACCTGACTGAGTATACCTATGTTACCTGGCTAGGTATACCTATGTTACCTGGCTGGGTATACCTATATTACCTGGCTGGGTATCCCTTTTTGGTAACAAAGCCCTGGGCGTTCCTGAGTGCCTCCTCCCGTTCCTTCTGAGTGGCTTTCTTGCCGATCCAGACCCAGACACCATCTTGTCCGTTGTCTACGATGAAGGAATCCTGTCGGTGTGAGGGAAGAGAGTTAGTGGCGACTCTCACTCTTATTATCCATCATTCACACTCTCCTGGCTCTTGTGTTGCACTTACTCTCATGGGTGAGGTGTGAGGGGGCTCACCTTAGAGTCGAGGTCTGCCTGGTAGAGCGGTCCGTTCTTGACCTCTATGACTTTCAGCGTGCCGGATTCGTCACTACAGCGGAAGAGCTTCAGTTCTTCGCACATCCGTCGCATCTGTTGGTGGAAGACGGCCAGGGGTTACTCATTCACTCATTGTTATCATGTGAGTTACATCTTAAACTCACTTACTCATTCTCATCATGTGAGTCACATCCTAACTTGCCACTACCCGAGGGCCACTAACACTCTATAGTGGCCTCGACGAGAACAGGAAGCCGTCGGCTTGTCAAAGGTCATCCCATTTGTCCTGATGATATTTTTTTTTCCAGTTGGATTTTAATGTTCAGTAGAGTTTTGGCCTCTGCGGCTTCGGCGGGTAGGCGGTTCCACGGGTTTATCCTGTGGGTGAAGAAGCACCTCCTGTCCTCGGTCCTGTATCGAACGGGATTCGAACGTGAGACAAGTACGTGAGATACGAACAGTAGAGGAGTGCTGTACCTACCACGGTCTCGTCCTTGGGGGCTTCTGAGGCTGGGAGGATCTGCTTCTTGTTGAGGGCGAGGTGCTTCTCGAAGACGTTCCTCTCCTTGTCCTGGAGGGCGCTCTCGAGTCCGTCCTCGACCACCACCACCTGACCCAGCCCGTGCTCCTCCTTCAGCGTCAAGGCGAACTGTTCACAGGAGAGAGAGATTAATCTTGTACTGCCTTAGGGTTATCTGGCACTCTGGCACCCAGGACCCACCTTGGCACCCAGGACCCACCCTGGCACCCAGGACCCACTCTGGCACCCAAGACCCACTCTGGCACCCAAGACCCACCATGATACCATGGACCCACCTTGGAACCCAGGACCCACCCTGGCACCCAGGACCCACCCTGGCACCCAGGACCCGCCCTGGCACCCAGGACCCACCTTGGCACCTTGGAGCTTCTCCATGTTGTTGCTGTTGCGTCCCGTCCAGACGTAGATGATCTCCTTGGTGTCCAAGACGTAGACGTCTCCGTCGTTCATCTCGCTCCACGACACCTGCGGTGACACCATCACTGTACTCTCTCACTATCATGCCCCCAGCCTCTCACACCTGCGGTGACACCATCACTGTACTCTCTCACTATCATGCCCCCAGCCTCTCACACCTGCGGTGACACCATCACTGTACTCTCTCACTATCATGCCCCCAGCCTCTCACACCTGCGGTGACACCATCACCACCACCCTAATACAGTCTGTATTGACTTCTGGCAAGTTGTGTCACGTGACCACTTGGGGCGGGGGTCAAATGAGGCTGAGTTCGCGTGCAAAAGATAAGGGTCAGGTGTAAATTATGAGTTCTATTGGCGGTCAGGTCTACGAGACTGTCAGGTGTGATATATCACATCTGTTCATGAGCTCTGGCTCTTTGGGCCCGCCTCTCTGGCTCTTTGGGCCCGCCTCTCTGGCTCTTTGGGCCCGCCTCTCAAAGCCCAAAGAAGAGGCGGGTCCAAAGAGGCGGGCCCAAAGAGCCGGAGCTCAATCCCTGGCAAGGGCAACTAGGTGAGTACACACACACACTCATCCATCCCCAGGAAGCAGCCCGTAGCAGCTGTCTAACTCCCTGGTACCTATTTACTGTTACGGGCGTCAGGTGGAAAAAAATTACATATTTGTTTCTCCCTCGGCCGGGAATCGAACCCGGGCCCTTAGAATTACGACCTCGGAGTCCCTGTGTGTACTCACTTAGTTGTGCTTGCGGGGGTTGAGCTCCAGCTCTTTGGCCCTGCCTCCCAACTGTCAATCAACTGGTGTACAGATTCTTGGGCCTACTGGGCTCTATCATATTTATTTATTTATTTATTTATTTATTTATTTATTTATTTATATACAAGAAGGTACATTGGGTTTGTGAGAATACATAGCATAGTATTTACAATCTTGTAAAGCCACTAGTACGCGCAGCGTTTCGGACAGGTCCTTAATCTAACAGATAATATTAAGTAGGTAAATTCTTGCAAAATTTATAAAATGTTAACAGGTACATTGTAAGAAAAAATTGAGAGAGATTAGTAGGTATAATAAAGCACAATGATAACTCTGAGTGATAGCATTGATAACTTGATTGATAATTTGACAAAGATTAACAGGCATAATAAAGCATATGATAGCACATATAAGATGATATCAATAATCACACTGGTAAAGTTGTATGGCTTAGGTACATATATTGGGGGATTGGGTAGCACTAGATACAGTACAAGTTTAAAGGATTAGGTAAGAAACTATGAAGATTAAGTTAGGCACTTTTTGGTTTTGTTTTTGAATGAGGCAAAAGTTGAGGCTTTTTGAATGAGGCTTTTCAATTCACTAGGGAGTGAGTTCCATAGACTGGGTCCCTTTATTTGCATAGAGTGTTTACACAGATTAAGTTTGACTCTGGGGGATATCAAAGAGATATTTATTTCTGGTGTGGTGATAATGGGTCCTACTACATCTGTCCAGGGAGAGTTTCAGAGCAGGATTTGCATTTAAGAACAGGGTTTTGATCAACATTTAAGAACAGGGTTTCATTCCTACATATACATTTGAAACTGTGTATGGAGTCTGCCTCCACCACATCACTGTCTAATACATTCCATCAATTAACTACTCTGACGCTGAAAAAGTTCTTTCTCTAACACTGAAAAAGTTCTTTCTAACGCCCTTCTGTGTGTATACTCACCTAGTTGTGTTTGCGGGGGTTGAGCTCTGGCTCTTTGGTCCCGCCTCTCAACCGTCAATCAACAGGTAAGGGCGCTCGTGTGTGTGTGTGTGTGTGTGTGTGTGTGTGTGTGTGTGTGTGTGTGTGTGTGTGTGTGTGTGTGTGTGTGTGTGTGTGTGTGTGTGTGTGTGGAACAAACAAGGTGAAAGAGTGCAGGGGTTCACCTTTGGCAGTTCCCTGACGACAGTGGTCCTCTTGCCCTTGACGTGGTAGAGAGAAGGCTCGAAGTCGTCCGTCACCTTCCTGAAGCCGGAGGCCACTCCTCCCTCCAGCACTCTGTTCATCACACAAGGTTCAGTCACTCCCTCTCCATCACAATTAAACAATCCTTCTCCATTCCTCATTCCCTGTCCACCACAAAGAACTTATTTACTGATATCTAAGAAAGACTTCCTCACAAGGCCTTCCAAGAGGTTCCAAGGGGTCCCAAGAGGTCCCAAGAGATCCCAAGAAGTCCCAAGAGGTTCCAAGAGGTCCCAAGAGGTCCCAAGAAGTTCCAAGAGATCCCAAGAGTTTCCAAGAGATCCCAAGAGATCCCAAGAGGTTCCAAGAGGTCCTAAGAAGTCCCAAGAAGTCCCAAGAAGTCCCAAGAGGTTCCAAGAGGTCCCAAGAGGTTCCAAGAGGTTCCAAGAGGTCCCAAGAGGTACCAAGAGGTTCCAAGAGGTCCCAAGACGTCCCAAGAGGTTCCAAGAGGTCCCAAGTAGTTCCAAGAGGTCCCAAGAGATCCCAAGCGGTTCCAAGAGGTCCCAAGAGATCCCAAGAGGTCCCAAGAGGTCCCAAGAGGTTCTAAGAGGTCCCAAGAGGTCATAATAAGGGGGATCTTCTACCCAGCGCCAATTGAGGCATATGTATACCACTTTTGAAGTGCGTGCTTGTGAAGATGTCATATTAAGCTGCTGGTGATACACGCGCCGTCACAGTATAAGATCAAACTAACTTTGGAACAAATAGGTGTCAAGTTATCCCCTTCAGAAAACGTTTAGAACGACTGGTTTAAGAGATTATGTTAAGCTTCTTATTGAATACTAGTTTGAGAATAAGAATACTAGCTCCTCCCTCCCATCTCCAAGTCTCGCCTTTCCCTCTCTCTTCCCTTAAACCCCCACCTCACCCCATTTCCCCCCTTCTTCCTTCTCCATCCTCTCTCCCACCCTTTCCATCTTTCTCTTCCCCATCTTACCTTCCTTCTTATCCAACATGGCGCTGGGTAAGAAAGGAAACTGTAAAAGTGTTCTCCTACCCTTTCCTCTCTTAGAAAATGTAATATAACAGAGTACTAAACAACTGTTAAAGCTACAGAAAAACCATATCTCTGATTTTAGACTTCATGAAAATCGCAGGGGGGTAGCTATAGTTGCTGTTATTTCTTAAAGTGGGGCACAGGACCGACCCAGACTGGCCTATGACACTTACATACCCCGCATGTGTCATCTTGGAAAGTTGGGCGAGACTAGCCCCAAGCGTCTGGCCTCCTACATTGGACAAATAGACACTCTGGGTACAGGTGTTTATATAACAAGTGTTAGCACAGCTGTGGTACACCTGTTATCTTAACAAGATATCACATTGTGAGAGAGGCTGTGAGGCAGGGCGAGGGTGTGAGGTAGAGAGAGGGTGTGAGGCAGGGCGAGGGTGAGGCAGGGGGAGGTTCCATGTCTGTGTTTGCAAGCATTGAAATATGTATTGATTGATGGAGCACATTCCACACTCGCCTCACACTCAATATATTCCCTCGTTCTCCCCTGGCGACCAATGCGCATTACTCCAGTGCCTGAAACTACCTCATACATGACTAACTCTCCTGCCTGAAGCCAGCTACAGGTGGTATCATAATTTCCATTGATGGAGTAGAGAATTGATCTCTGGTGGAAAGCCTGATAAAGCTGCTGAGTCAGCTAAAGCGTGATAAAGTCGTGGGGGCCTGGTCAGCTGTGGGAGCCATTGTCACATGCTCAAGAAATGAATGATCCTAGCGTCCCTAGTTTTCTTTAAGTGTTCTATGAGTCACCTTCTATAATGGGACTCTCCAGGACTTTGCAAAGGAGTGCATGTCAGAAACACGTAGTTCAATGGTTTCTGACCTCCCGTCTTGCATCCCACCCTGTCATGCCTGGTCTGTCACGTCATCTCATTCGTGAAGCTCAAGCACATGTTGATGATTGTACTTTGACCTTCACATACACAAAGGAGGAAAATGCCGACTGCTGCAAGAATCATCAATCACCAACTTTCAGAGATTTCTACCTAGGGTAGGAGATGGCAGGTCACATTTGTGGCTGAGAAGACACAAGCGATGATGATAACTAGACAGCACATGGCAAATCGGACAGGCTTGCAAATGGGTTGCAAAGTCCTAGAGTTCACAGATGAAATTGCCATCTTGGGAATGAAGTTCGACTCTTTAATCACAATGAAGAGCCATGTGCTTAACCTAACTCAAAAGGAAGCCAAGAAACTTACAGCTCTACGGCGCATCTCACACCTTCTTGAGAGCAAGGGATGCTAAATCTTATATGAAGCACAAGTTCGCTCACATATAAAGTATGCACCACTTTCCTAGATCGCCTGCCCCCCCCCCCTTCCCATCATTCATCAGACTGTTGGACAAAATGGAGAGACGGGCTAGAAGGCTCATCTCTAGTCTTGACCAAGTCTGGTGGGAACGGTCTCAACATCAGAGCCTGCAACACCGTCGGGACGTTGGTGGCCTTACTGTTATGTACCAGGCCAACATCCTCAAAGTTCCGCACCTGGCCCAACTCCGTGGACTACCAGTAGTTGCCACCCGTAGCACTAGGCTCTCAACCATCAGCAGTCTCATGCTGGAGGTGCCTTTCTCAAGAACATCACTCCATCAGCGATCATTCACTCCGAGACTGACTGGCATCTGGAACTTGTTGGCTCAACAGATTGATACACGGGAGATCAGGTCAACTGATCACTTGAAGGCTCTGGCATACAGTTGGCTACAGGCTCATCCTGTTCCTTATATGATTGTTACTTAATGTGGTTAATGAATAAAGGCTATTCCTACTGATGCATATAACAGGCTCATGAAATATATGGGCCTCTAGGAGTAGGTCTCAACTTAGCTGAGGAAGAATTACAGCTCTTGCTTGCAGTTTCACCAGGTTCCTTACATTATAGTTCCCTATGTGATAGTTTCACAGTACATTCTCACGAAATAAATTATTTTCTAGGAGTAAGCTTCAGATGAGCTGAGGTAGGATAACAGCTCTTGCTTGCAGAGATAGAGAGAGAGAGAGATAGAGAGAGAGAGATAGACAGAGAGAGAGAGAGACAGAGACAGACAGACAGAGACAGACAGACAAAGATATAGTAACCTGATGCCGTTCTTGAAGTAGGAGAGCATCCTCTTGCTCTCGCTGCCCTCAGTCTCGCGGTGTTGGACGGGTCCGCCGCCCAGCAGGTTGTCCAGCTCCACGGTCTTCATGGCCGCCACGCCCGCCTCGTCTGTGCTGGTCGCCGACCCCAGCCAGAAGTGGATATGCACGTCCAGCCCTCCGCGCGGCGGGTGCGGCTGCAACACACACCAACACAGTAAACACATAGACGCTATCACATTTTATGAATATTATAACATCTTTGAAGAACATTTTAGAACACGAATGGGGGTAATAGGTTGGGAGAACATTGTGCGCTACTCTGATGCTAGGCTCAGCCTCATGCCCAGCAATAATAGGTATAGTTCGTCCTAGCATCAAGAACTGCTATGAGCTCATTTATTCTTTGTGATACAGTTCACTAGGCTTGTCAAGGGCGGGATTTACAGTATCATAGGGAGTGAGAATAGGTTGTTGGAGACGAGGCTTATGGGGTGGTTTTCTTTGATTGTTTCAAAGGGGGGACTTGGCTTTTGTCCCAGCCACATACTCTACAGGAGGAAGGTCACCCCCGGGCTAGGCACTGCCTGACTCACCTGATAGGGGTTATTGACTTACCTAGGGGGGGGGTTATTCACCTGGTGGGGGTTGACTCACCTAGGGGGTGGGTTATTCACCAGGGGGGGGGGGTTGACTCACCATGTCATCCATACCGGCGGGTTTGCCGTGCTCCGAGGCTGAGAGGATGACGTAGGAGTCGCCCTTGTGAAACTTGCCATAGTCGTCACGTTTGAGCGGCACCAGCTCCAGGTCCTGCAACAGGTCAAAGGTCATGCAAAGCGCTTGAATGGTAATTAGTAAATTAGATTAGAGCGAGGTTAACCTTCAGACTGCTAACAACGCTTAGAAGCGCTTCATGGTAACTAGTCTAGGTGCGGTGCTGTAGGAGTGGGGGGGAGGGGGGAGGGGTAGAGGTCAGGAGCAGTTGGGATAGGGAACAGGAGGCATGGAAGGGGGACATAGGCGTTGGGGAGGGGTGGGGAATGGATCAATGAGGCGGAGGATGGTATGGGAAGGGGTCAGGAGGCGTGGGAAGGGGTCAAGAGACGTGGGGGAGGGGTCAGGAGGGGTCAGGAGTCGTGGGGGAGGAGTCAGGAGTCGTGGGGGAGGGGTCAGGAGTCGTGGGGGAGAGAAACATACTCACCTCCACCCGCCAGATAATGAAACATGTGGAGTTCTTGGGGACGATGTTGAAGGCCGGGTCCTGCGCCAGGTTGACCATCCTGCAACACAATACTCCTCTATAATCACCTTTATCATACAATAACAACAACAAGCATGACACCTGACAAACCAGGCCGGCCACGCAACGCTCCCACACGTCACAGGCTCTCGTCACCAGACGTAAACAAGGCCCCAAGACGTCTCATAA
Organism: Procambarus clarkii; assembly: GCF_040958095.1. Taxonomy (NCBI): domain Eukaryota; kingdom Metazoa; phylum Arthropoda; class Malacostraca; order Decapoda; family Cambaridae; genus Procambarus; species Procambarus clarkii. Next base: position 50,347,207 of record NC_091157.1, read on the forward strand.
CGTCTACAGTAACACGTCTGTTACTGTTAATGTAACAGCCTGTTGGACCAAGCTCTCACAAGTCAAGCCTGGCCTCGGGCCGGACTTGGGGAGTAGAAAACCTCCCTAGAACCTCAGGTAGTGTGATTTATCTGTGTGTATTGACAGAGGAGCGTCAGAATTTAAGGAGCATTAACATTCCTAGACGACAGAGCCAGAGTGTATGGGGGGAATTGTCTGAAACCAAGATTCGACTTCTATCCAACCATTGAAGCCTCAGGAACCCTCGTGGATTCAGTAGAACTCCAGGTTTCATTCCTTTTAACCATGTCGTTGGCCTAGTTGTCTAAGGTGTGTGCCTGGGAATACCCAGTGCATAGGTTCGAGTCCTCATCACGGCTCCTAAGGATTTTGTCATAACCTAGACCTAACTATATATAGAACTTTAACATATAATAATATATAAGTGAGAGCAAACCTATTTTTCTTGTGCTGTGTCCCCGTACTGTGAGAGTAAACACAGTATGTTCAAATTGATGAATGTGTCTTGATCGGGGGGAAAGGGTGACGGCCGCAGCTTTAACGAGCCTGGATTGAGACAGTTGGAGTCCTACCCTGAGTGTGACCATTTCCCTCCCATGGGCGTGGCTTTCACTCCACTGGGCGTGGCCTCCACCCCACTGGGCGTGGCCGCCACGCGAGTGAAACATTTCTAAGGTGGACTTGTCTGTCGGTCCGGGACAGAAACAGGGGTGGTGGTAGGGGGGGGGGGAGTGGCACAAATGTTTTAGTGAAGACCTCACCCATCCCTCACCTCACTTCACCTCACCACCTCACCTCACCTCACCTCACCTCACCTTGTCACACCTCACCTCACCTCACCTCACCTCACCTCACTTCACCCCCTCAACTTCACCCAGTCTACATGCGATGGGGACAAACATAAATAATATGTTGAATACTTTAATAAAGCTTAAGAAGACAGTTATCCCGAAGTGATAATAATTCTAACCATTATTCCATCATTAATCTCCGTGGGATCACACTTGGCAGTAATGACACAGGGTACCAAGTGGTAACTGTAATCCTTCAAGCCCCGGGCAGCGAGAGGTCTGGGAGTGGACCTCACACGCCACCTTCCTCCTCAAGCCCACATCAAAACGATATCATCAGCGGCACATGTAAGGTTGGCCAACGCAAAACAAAAATGCCTTTAGAAACTTGTATAAACAATCGTTCAAACCCTTGTTTTCCACATACGTCAGACCCATCCTGGAGTATGCGGCTGCAACGTGGAGTCTATATCTAGCCAAACACACAACGAAATTAGAAAAAGATCAGAGGTGTGTCACCAGGCTAGTCCTGAAGTTCAGAGGTACGAGTTAGAAGGAAAGGCTACTGGTAACCCCAGGTCCATGGAGCAGAGAAGGAACATGGAGACATGATCATTACAGGGCCGGTGGCTGACTGAACAGCACGCTGGACGCGTGATCCTGTGGTCCCGGGTTCGATTCCCGGCGCCGGCGAGAAACAATGGGCAGAGTTTCTTTCACCCTGATGCCCCTGTTACCTAGCAGTAACAACACCCTTGAGCCCTGTTACCTAGCAGTAAATAGTTACCTGGGAGTTAGTCAGCTGTCACAGGCTGCTTCCTGGGGTGTGTATGTGGTGTGGAAAAAAAGTAGTTAGTAACAGTTGATTGATAGTTGAGAGGCGGGCCGAAAGAGCAAAACTCAACCCCCACAAGCACAACTAGGTGAATACTGCAAACAACATTCTCAGGGGAAAGATTAAAAAAATAGATAAAAATAAAGCCCAATAAGCTCAGGAAGTTGTACACCAGCTGATCGAAGGCTGAGAGGCGGGACTAAAAAAGGCAAAAACTGAAGGGGGTTGGGATTTGGCTCTTTGGCCCCACCTCTCAACCTTCATTCATCTGGTGTAGAGGGAATGAAGCAGAGCGTATAGCAGGAGTGTCAGTAGCAGGAGTGTCAGTAGCAGGAGTGTCAGTAGCAGGGAGACCATGATCGTATCCCCTCATTGTTCCTCCTGATTAGTGGGCTGTCATGCCCAGAATCCTGAACTGATTCTTCTGTTACAAGTGTACTTGGAGTGTAGCATGGGGGTAGTTGGAGTGAAGGTTGGGTACAAAGGTGCTGAGACAACACCCTTGTTGAGGTTGACATGTTGTCAACCTCTTGTCAACCACCCCAGGGTGTCTGGGGTGAAGTGTGGGTACCTGGAGTGATGATGGGGTATCTGGGGGTGTAGTGTGGTTGTCATGTTGTCAACCTGCTTTGTCATCACGAGTACGTCAATCGATTAGTTGATTGATGAAAATGAAGCCACCCAAGAGGTGGCACGGGCATGAATAACCCGTAATACGTCAATCGTCCCAGCTGTTGCTTTTATAATGATTATAATAATCATTATCACAATCCCTCTCATACCTGAGTGCGTGGTACAGTTATCTACAGATTTATCACGAAGTTAGAGACACTGACGGCTAGTTTTTCAGAGATAAGCTGCCGGTGATGTGGGGCCAACATTTCTACCAGAAATATTAAGCAACTAACCCACTTATCTTATGGCCTGACAGCTGAGTGGTCAGCGCTTCGGATTGGTAGTCCTGAGGCTCCGAGTTCGATCCCCGTTGGAGGCGGAGACAAATGGGAAGAGTTTGGTGTGTATTGTGGGTACCTGGAGTGTTGCTGGGGTCTCTGGGGTGTAGTGTGGGTACCTGGAGTGTTGCTGGGGTGTCTGGGGTGTAGTGTGGGTACCTGGAGTGTTGCTGGGATGTAGTGTGGGTACCTGGAGTGATGCTGGGGTGTCTGGGGTGTAGTGTGGGTACCTGGAGTGATGCTGGGGTGTTGTGTGGGTACCTGGAGTGATGCTGGGGTGTCTGGGGTGTTGTGTGGGTACCTGGAGTGATGCTGGGGTGTCTGGGGTGTAGTGTGGGTACCTGGAGTGATGCTGGGGTGTTGTGTGGGTACCTGGAGTGTTGCTGGGATGTAGTGTGGGTACCTGGAGTGATGCTGGGGTGTCTGGGGTGTAGTGTGGGTACCTGGAGTGATGCTGGGGTGTTGTGTGGGTACCTGGAGTGATGCTGGGGTGTCTGGGGTGTTGTGTGGGTACCTGGAGTGATGCTGGGGTGTCTGGGGTGTTGTGTGGGTACCTGGAGTGATGCTGGGGTGTCTGGGGTGTTGTGTGGGTACCTGGAGTGATGCTGGGGTGTCTGGGGTGTAGTGTGGGTACCTGGAGTGTTGCTGGGGTGTAGTGTGGGTGTCTGGGGTGTAGTGTGGGTACCTGGAGTGTTGCTGGGGTGTAGTGTGGGTACCTGGAGTGATGCTGGGGTGTAGTGTGGGTATCTGGAGTGTTGCTGGGGTGTAGTGTGGGTACCTGGAGTGTTGCTGGGGTGTAGTGTGGGTACCTGGAGGGTTGCTGGGGTGTAGTGTGGGTACCTGGAGTGTTGCTGGGGTGTTGTGTGGGTACCTGGAGTGATGCTGGGGTGTGTGGGGTTTTGTATGTGTACCTGAAGTGTTGCTGGGGGTGTCTGGGGTGTAGTGTGGGTACCTGGAGTGTTGCTGGGGGTGTCTGGGGTGTAGTGTGGGTACCTGGAGTGTTGCTGGGGTGTCTGGGGTGTAGTGTGGGTACCTGGAGTGTTGCTGGGGTGTCTGGGGTGTAGTGTGGGTACCTGGAGTGTTGCTGGGGTGTAGTGTGGGTACCTGGAGTGTTGCTGGGGTGTAGTGTGGGTACCTGGAGTGTTGCTGGGGTGTAGTGTGGGTACCTGGAGTGTTGCTGGGGTGTAGTGTGGGTACCTGGAGTGTTGCTGGGGGTGTCTGGGGTGTAGTGTGGGTACCTGGAGTGTTGCTGGGGGTGTCTGGGGTGTAGTGTGGGTACCTGGAGTGTTGCTGGGGGTCTCTGGGGTGTAGTGTGGGTACCTGAAGTGTTGCTGGGGTGTAGTGTGGGTACCTGGAGTGTTGCTGGGGTGTAGTGTGGGTACCTGGAGTGTTGCTGGGGGTGTCTGGGGTGTAGTGTGGGTACCTGGAGTGTTGCTGGGGGTGTCTGGGGTGTAGTGTGGGTACCTGGAGTGTTGCTGGGGTCTCTGGGGTGTAGTGTGGGTACCTGGAGTGTTGCTGGGGGTCTCTGGGGTGTAGTATGGGTACCTGGAGTGTTGCTGGGGGTCTCTGGGGTGTAGTGTGGGTACCTGGAGTGTTGCTGGGGGTCTCTGGGGTGTGGTGTGGGTACCTGGAGTGTTGCTGGGGGTCTCTGGGGTGTAGTGTGGGTACCTGGAGTGTTGCTGGGGGTCTCTGGGGTGTACTGTGGGTACCTGGAGTGTTGCTGGGGGTCTCTGGGGTGTACTGTGGGTACCTGGAGTGTTGCTGGGGGTTTCTGGGGTGTGGTGTGGGTACCTGGAGTGTTGCTGGGGGTCTCTGGGGTGTAGTGTGGGTACCTGGAGTGTTGCTGGGGGTCTCTGGGGTGTAGTGTGGGTACCTGGAGTGTTGCTGGGGGTCTCTGGGGTGTGGTGTGGGTACCTGGAGTGTTGCTGGGGGTCTCTGGGGTGTAGTGTGGGTACCTGGAGTGTTGCTGGGGGTCTCTGGGGTGTGGTGTGGGTACCTGGAGTGTTGCTGGGGATCTCTGGGGTGTGGTGTGGGTACCTGGGGTGTTGCTGGGGGTCTCTGGGGTGTAGTGTGGGTACCTGGAGTGTTGCTGGGGGTCTCTGGGGTGTAGTGTGGGTACCTGGAGTGTTGCTGGGGGTCTCTGGGGTGTAGTGTGGGTACCTGGAGTGTTGCTGGGGGTCTCTGGGGTGTAGTGTGGGTACCTGGACTAACTAACAGGAGTCAGGGCTGGGCACACTACAATAGATAACAGTAAAGACTCGCTGATAAGATTACACTACATTCATCTACCCAAACAACTTCATCTACTCACACACACAGCATCATCTACTCATATACCGTAATCTACCTACATGCCCTCATCTACCCGCACCCCCCCCCCCATTGTCTGTTCATTACATCTACCTTTAATTTCTCACTTTATATTTTTGTGTGAGTGTGGGGGAGGGGGGGGGAGGGAGGGAGGGGTAGACGACTTCTGACAGCTTTCCATCCGTAACTCGCGTTAAGCTTAGCCCTGATAGTTCCCAGGCACAGGAGCCACCACAGTGGAGCCACAGTGGTGCCACATTGGTGCCACAGTGGTGCCACAGTGGTGCCATTGTGGTGAAAAAGTTCTGGTGACGAGAAGGGAGGACAAAACAGGGTTAATAGCGCCGCAAGATTGGAGAGCTAGCAAGCGAGCCCTACAGAGGAAGAGCTAGCAAGCGAGTCCTACAGAGGAAGAGCTAGCAAGCGAGCCCTACAGAGGAAGAGCTAGCAAGCGAGTCCTACAGAGGGAGAGCTAGCAAGCGAGCCCTACAGAGGAAGAGCTAGCAAGCGAGCGCTACAGTGGGAGAGCTAGCAAGCGAGCCCTACAGAGGGAGAGCTAGCAAGCGAGCCCTACAGAGGGAGAGCTAGCGAGCCCTACAGAGGAAGAGCTAGCAAGCGAGCGCTACAGTGGGAGAGCTAGCAAGCGAGCCCTACAGAGGGACAACAAGCGAGCTCTACAGAGGGAGAGCTAGCAAGCGAGCCCTACAGAGGGACAGCAAGCGAGCCCTACAGAGGGACAGCAAGCGAGCCCTACAGAGGGACAGCAAGCGAGTCCTACAGAGGGAGAGCTAGCAAGCAAGCCCTACAGAGGAAGAGCTAGCAAGCGAGCCCTACAGAGGGAGAGCTAGCAAGCGAGCCCTACAGAGGGAGAGCTAGCAAGCAAGCCCTACAGAGGGAGAGCTAGCAAGCGAGCCCTACAGAGGGAGAGCTAGCAAGCGAGCCCTACAGAGGGACAGCCCGACTATGAAACATTCAACTCTCCGGCTAAAGCTACCTAAGCTCTTGAGAACAGATTCAAGATATTTCGGCATCTCATCCACACCTCACGAAATCACCAAGAAGAGGTATTTTCCACTTAAACAGTGGCATAAGTGCTAGCAGTACACTCACTACACTAGGAACTACACACTACAAGCCGAAAAATGCAGCATCTGTGAGCCCAATCGTCACTTCTGACATTTGACAGACAATCAATATATACCGCATACTGTGCTACGGACTCCATATTGCTCCCTTGGGGTCTGGGGTCACTTTAGTTAGGCTGGGGTGCGTCTGGGGTCACTTTAATTACGCTGGGATGGCCCTGGGGTCACTTTAGTTAGGCTGGGATGGCCCTGGGGTCACTTTAGTTAGGCTGGGATGGCCCTGGACTCACGTTTGTACGTCTGGGGTGGGCCTGGGGTAACTTTAATAAGTCTGGGGTGGGCCTGGACTCACTTTAGTAAGTCTGGGGTGGGCCTGGACTCACTTTTGTAAGTCTGGGGTGGGCCTGGACTCACTTTAGTAAGTCTGGGGTGCAGATAATATCCCCGCCGTGAAAGGCATTATTCCTCATCACAGGCATCCACCAAGGAGTCGGGTATAATACCCCCGACGTATAAAATATATCCATACATATATGCAGGTAAACAAATCCATCAGAACGACGCAGATATATTGCCCATTCATCTGTGGATAAAGGCAGGGGTTGTTAACCCGTGACATCCTGTGGACGCTGGTCCGTCACCATATTGTGTTGGGACTCGAACCTGTACAACTTTTCTAAATCTTTGGCGACTTTGTTTACAATTATTAAACAGTTAATGAGCTCCGAAGCACCAGGAGGCTGTTTATAACAATAACAACAGTTGATTGGGAAGTTTTCATGCTTGTAAACTGTTAAATAAATGTAACCAAAGATTGAGGAAAGATGTACACGTTCGTAAGTACTTGTGTATCTGGGGCCAGATTCACAAAAGCACTTACGCAAACACTTACGAACCTGTACATCTTTTCTCAATCTTTGGCGGCTTTGTTTACAATTATTAAACAGTTAATGAGCTCCGAAGCACCAGGAGGCTGTTTATAACAATAACAACAGTTGATTGGCAAGTTTTCACGCTTGTAAACTGTTTAATAAATGTAACCAAAGCCATCAAAGATTGATGAAAGATGTGCAGGTTCGTAAGTACTTGCGTATCTGGGGGCCAGATTCACAAAAGCACTTACGCAAACACTTACGAACCTGTACATCTTTTCTAAATCTTTGGCGGCTTTGTTTACAATTCTTAAACAGTTAATGAGCTCCGAAGCACCAGGAGGCTATTTATAACAATAACAACAGTTGATTGGGAAGTTTTCATGCTTGTAAACTGTTTAATAAATGTAACCAAAGCCGTCGAAGATTGAGGAAAGATGTACACGTTCGTAAGTACTTGCGTAACTGCTTAGTGAATCTGACTGACACTGTCCCTCCCCGTCATCATGGCGGCGGTTACATCACACCCGCCCGCTCGCAGCTCCCGGCTCACGGTGGTCAACATAACTACCTTAATTTGCTTAATATTATGGCATTCTAGTTTTTGCGTTTACAGCCAAGTCATGGACACAGGTAAACAGGTCGCCAGCGCATGTAGGCGATGAGTCACTGCAGGACTGATGCGTTGCAGTGGCCTGTTTGACAAGTTACTGCAGGGCTGATGAGGTACAGTGGTCTGCTTGACAAGTTACTGCAGGGCTGACGAGTTACAGTGGTCTGCTTGACAAGGCACTGCAGGGCTGACGAGTTACAGTGGTCTGCTTGGCAAGGCACTGCAGGAATGATGAGTTACAGTGGCCTGCTTGGCAGGGCACTGCAGGAATGATGAGTTACAGTGGCCTGCTTGGCAAGGCACTGCAGGAATGATGAGTTACAGTGGCCTGCTTGGCAAGGCACTGCAGGAGTGATGAGTTACAGTGGTCTGCTTGGCAAGGCACTGCAGGAATGATGAGTTACAGTGGCCTGCTTGGCAGGGCACTGCAGGAACGATGAGTTACAGTGGCCTGCTTGGCAAGGCACTGCAGGAATGATGAGTTACAGTGGCCTGCTTGGCAGGGCACTGCAGGAATGATGAGTTACAGTGGCCTGCTTGGCAAGGCACTGCAGGAATGATGAGTTACAGTGGCCTGCTTGGCAAGGCACTGCAGGAATGATGAGTTACAGTGGCCTGCTTGGCAAGGCACTGCAGGAATGATGAGTTACAGTGGTCTGCTTGACAAGACACTAGAACTGATGAGTTACAGTGACCTGCTTGGCAAGGCACTGCAGGAATGATGAGTTACAGTGGCCTGCTTGGCAAGGCACTGCAGGAATGATGAGTTACAGTGGTCTGCTTGACAAGACACTGCAGGACTGATGAGTTACAGTGGTCTGCTTGACAAGACACTGCAGGAATGATGAGTTACAGTGGTCTGCTTGACAAGACACCAGAACTGATGAGTTACAGTGGCCTGCTTGGCAAGGCACTGCAGGAATGATGAGTTACAGTGGCCTGCTTGACAAGACACTGCAGGACTGACGAGTTACAGTGGTCTGCTTGACAAGGCACTGCTTGGGCACTGATGTCGTCTGGTGTTCAGTCAGCTGGACCATCACACTACTGCTAATGTCTGCTTCTGGCAATACATTTGGGATTATGTCTGCTCCAGTTCTTTCTGATAGAAGAATCTCTCTGACACGCATCCTACAATCTGTCCTGAAGCTAGGCTCGTCGAAGCAGCACCCAAACCCAAAGACTCATGCATCACTTTTAACGCATTGCGTACGCAAAATTTATTTTTTTTCTAAAATATAGGGTAATATGATTACACATGAGAATGTTCTGAATAGTTAAGCTTAGGTTAGGTTAGGTTAGGTTAGGTTAGGTTAGGCTAGGCTAGGTTAGGTTAGGCTAGGTTAGGTTAGGTTAGGCTAGGCTAGGCTAGGTTAGGTTAGGCTAAGTTAGGCTATGTTAGGTTAGGTTAGGTTAGGTTAGGTTAGGTTAGGTTAGGTTAGGTTAGGTTAGGCTAGGTTAGGCTAGGTTAGGTTAGGTTAGGCTAGGTTAGGTTAGGCTATGTTAGGTTAGGTTAGGTTAGGCTAGGTTAGGTGGTTAAGTTATGTTGGCCATTATTGGCATTTGCAGTATGTGGGTAAAGCATTTAGAGAATTGGGATTCGAACAGTGGACGTGAACGAAGCGCTGTTAGAGGAAAAATATATATGTCATCAGTTGTGAGTCAAGTGCAAAGTGTTTTTCATTCAGAAACTGGGGGTTTGGCGGCTGGATTAACGAGCTTCTGGCATTTGTCGATGAGGACGGGTTGTCAAGTGAGATTTTACAAAGGCCTGATTATTAAAATAATTATTATGGAACATTTGTTGTTGATTTGGAAATACTTTGTAACCCCCACATGCATGGGCTTAGGATTCTGGCCGAATGTTAAAGGTGAATACACGTAGGTGCTGGATGTTTGGTGGTGTGGTTGACGTGTGGTGGTAGTAGTGGTGTGGTTGACGTGTGTGGTGGTGGTGGTGGTGTTGTTGACGTGTGTGGTGGTGGTGTGGTTGACGTGTGTGGTGGTGGTGTGGTTGACGTGTGGTGGTGGTGGTGGTGGTGTGGTTGACGTGTGTGGTGGTGGTGTGGTTGACGTGTGGTGGTGGTGTGGTTGACGTGTGGTGGTGGTGTGGTTAACACGGTGAAGTGTGAGGACCACCAGCAAGCAGCGGACCTTACCTGTGAGGTGCTGTGTGGTGGGATGATGGATGAGACCAGCACGGTGCGGAAGCCAGGGGGGGTCCACACGGGCACTGCTGCCCCCCTCTCACCCACACCAGGGGCACCACCCACACCAGGGGCGCCCTACCACAACCCCCCCACCCCCATATCTCACAGTCTTAACCCCCTACACCTTCTCTTACAGATGTTTCTGCCTTCCGGCGTCCCGCTGATATTTCCAACGCTGCTCGACTAGATATCTGTGTTCAGTAATAATTTTCTGAAGCATTAGTCGGGTGTTTTAGGCCTCATCACGGTGACGGAGGGGGTGTGGGGGTGTGTTGGGGGGAGGGAGGGGTTGGACCGGCAGCAGTGGCACACATGATTGATGATAACGATAAGAGAGCTGTTATCAGGCGGACCCGCAATATACCCAGCACAGCCTGTGAGGTGTGTCAGCACTGCCTGCAACTCTCCTCATTCTTGGCTCCATCCTCATTCACCGCCACTCATTGACCTCATATCCCTGACCTGTTCCTACACGGCTGGACGTAGCCCCTGAACCCCTATCCCAATACACAACTTGGTCTACGTTCTGGCAACCCTATACACGACCTAATCTAGTCCCTAACAGTAACCCAGCCCCTGATACAGTAACCCAGCCCCTGATACAGTAATCCAGACCCCTGATACAGTAACCCAGCCCCTGATACAGTAATCCAGCCCCCTGATACAGTAACCCAGCCCCTGATACAGTAATCCAGCCCCCTGGCACAGTAATCCAGTCCCTAACACTTTCCCTGCTCTTATTTTTTTTAAGCAGTTACCTCATGTCTGCCCCGACCAGCATATGACCGTTCCGTACCCCAGACCATTCTCCCTGCATTGTTGGGTGGGGCTAGCCCAAGCATCTGGTCTCCAAGTTTGGACACACAGAGACGGACAGACATTATAGTCATTATATTGTATAGACTAGGCGGGGTATCCGGCATATCTTGCGATGTTGATTTGTCCGGCATTGTCCGGGTCTGTCTGTCTCGCATCTGTCCATCTATCTGACCGTCTATCTATCGACCTGTCTATCAATCTATAACTATCCATCTATGCATCCATCAACTTATCTATCCATCCATTTATCTTTCACCTGCATGAAACGGTCTCGTTTCATGCAGGTCGGCGTTCAATCCCCGACCGTCCAAGTGGTTGGGCACCATTCCTTTCCCCCCGGTCCCATCCCAAATCCTTATCCTGACCCCTTCCAAGTGCTATATAGTCATAATGGCTTGGTGCTTTCCCCCTGATAGTATCTTATCCATCTATCCATCCATCGAACTATCTGTCAATGAGCCAGAGTGCATCTCAGCGTTCCAGACGAGGGAGAGCCAGAGTCGGATTCCTGTCGGATTGGGTAACGACGAACGCGAAATTCTAATCATCACAATAATAGCAGCGATCTCCGTCACTGGAGCATCGACTGTCATATCAGAGTGAGGTTTGGTCCCTTCAGTGTACACACTGATAACACTACACACTTCAGTGTCTCCCTGATCTCTCACACGCTAGATCACCGACCCTCCCTCACACTCAAGAAGTAGCAGCGATGGCGGTGTCTCCCTGCCTGGTGATAAGCAATCTTTGACGGCTTTGGTTACATTTGCTAAGCAGTTAACAAGGGTGGAAACTTGTCAATCAACTGTTGTTATTGTTATAAACAGCCTCCTGGTGCTTCGGAGCTTGTTTAATAATTGTAAACAAAGCTGCTAAAGATTGAGAAAATATGTATAGTAGCCAGATACACGAAGCAGTTACGCAAGCACTTACGAACCTGTATATCTTTTCTCAATCTTTGGCGGCTTTGTTTACAATTGTTAAACAGTTAATGAGCTCCGAAGCATCAGGAGGCTGTTTATAACAATAACAACAGTTGATTGGGAAGTTTCCATGCTTGTAATCTGTTTAATAAATGTAACCAAAGTCGTCAAAGATTAAGGAAAGATGTACAGGTTCGTAAATGCTTGCGTAACTGCTTCGTGAATCTGGCCCCAGTGCTTGCGTAACTGCTTCGTAAATATCTCTAACTGGGGTCTCTTATTTATGCACTACTTATCGAGGCTTCAATTAAGTGGCTTCGTCTTGAGAATAGTGATAACAGCAACCATTATGAAGACGTTTCAGGTCATCCTCATTACCTCCTACCTCGCGATATCTTATCTCTACTTTTATATATATCTAAGTGGCATATTTTAGTCTCAGGAGAAGGCGTTGAAGAGCAAGAAACTCGTGTCTATAACTCCTCAAGCGGCCGGCTGGAAACACCGAGATGGCCAACCATAATAAAGCGAAAATAACATTATCCAGAAAAATAATAGTAAGGATAATGAACAAAGTCTAGCTGGGTACAATGAGGGAGAGGTGGGGGTAAGGGGGGAGGGAGGGTAAAATGAGAACAGGTGGAGAAGTGGAGGAGGCGGGGGGGGGAGAGGGGGTTGGGGAGGGGAAAAGGGAGGGGGAGAGAGAGAGAGAGAGAGAGAGAGAGACTGGGAGAATAGAGAGAATGGGGAGGTCGGGAGAGAGGGTGAAGTGGGGAGGAGAGCGGAGAAAGGGGGGGATGTTGGTGGAAAGGGGGAAGGGGGAGAAAGAAAGAAAGAGAGGGGGAAGACGAAAGGACGTTCGAAATCTTTTTCGAATTTAGTTTTAAAAGATGTGAATAGAGGTGACTCCCACAGCTTCTTCTTTTCGAGCAGTACAGGGTACGAGTACTTCCTGACATTCCTTTCACTCATAACTGGCATGACGTCCCTCACAGCCATAGCTTTAGGTAAAATGAGTAACGTAGTGGTACTCACTCCACCCTCCTCATCCCACACCCACACGGCTCTCATTCCTCCTCTCCATGTCCGGCGTTTCTTGTCTATCCTCTCTTTGTTCTATATTCTCTTCGTCATTACCATACGTTTCCTCGCAAAATTTATAACCCTTTCTCTTCCCAGTTGGAGGGAAAACTTTGTTAGGCGAGTCACTGCCGGAAACACATTGTTGGAACACCACACTCCCTAATGTGCTCCACCTCTCCCACCTCCACATCCACCCCTCCCACCTCCACACACCACAACATCCACCCCCTCCCACCTCCACACACCACAACATCCTCCCCTCCCACCTCCACACACCACAACATCCTCCCCTCCCACCTCCACACACCACAACATCCTCCCCTCCCACCTCCACACACCACAACATCCTCCCCTCCCACCTCCACACACCACAACATCCTCCCCTCCCACCTCCACACACCACAACATCCTCCCCTCCCACCTCCACACACCACAACATCCTCCCCTCCCACCTCCACACACCACAACATCCTCCCCTCCCACCTCCACACACCACAACATCCTCCCCTCCCACCTCCACACACCACAACATCCACCCCTCCCACCTCCACACACCACAACATCCACCCCCTCCCACCTCCACACACCACAACATCCACCCCCTCCCACCTCCACACACCACAACATCCACCCCCTCCCACCTCCACACACCACAACATCCACCCCCTCCCACCTCCACACACCACAACATCCACCCCCTCCCACCTCCACTCACCACAACATCCACCCCTCCCACCTCCACACACCACAACATCCTCCCCTCCCACCTCCACACACCACAACATCCTCCCCTCCCACCTCCACACACCACAACATCCTCCCCTCCCACCTCCACACACCACAACATCCTCCCCTCCCACCGCCACACACCACAACATCCTCCCCTCCCACCTCCACACACCACAACATCCTCCCCTCCCACCTCCACACACCACAACATCCTCCCCTCCCACCGCCACACACCACAACATCCTCCCCTCCCACCTCCACACACCACAACATCCACCTCTTCCTTTCAGGGGTGACGAATTAACTCTACTTTTTACCGAGTCAATAGTCAGGACAATGAATTGAAAATTATTTATCAATTAATTGTAATGATTCAAATCATTACTGATTTGAACGTTCAAGTTTCAAAGCGGGGAAAATATTCCCTAATGGGACAGATTACCCCACGTAAGTTTGATAGGTGTTCTCATGCTCCACATTTTCTCAAATCAAACGAATAACTATTATATTTTGTTATATTTCTCTAGGCTCCTTCCACTAGTGGACCATTCACACGCCAATGGTAAACTATTGTAATACTTTTCTGTGTGAGAGAGATAGAGAGTGAGTCCGCAAATAGACAGACAGAGACAGACATAGAGCCACAAAGACACAAGGATAGACAAAAAGAAGAGATAAACAGCAACACAGAGACAGACAGAGGCAGGCACAGATAAACACAGAGACTGAGATAGAGAGTAGGAAGGAGAAGAGAGGGGGGGGGGCGGATGTTTGAAGAGGGGAGAGAAGGAAGGCAAGGGGGGAGGGGAGAAAATTGAAGACGGGAAGGGAGGGGGATAGGGAAAGAGACGAAAGAGAGGGAGAGAAGAAGGAGAAGAGAGACGCGGGCAAACGGGTACCACCTCAATATATATATAATTAAGCTACAAATAAAATCTGAAACTCATGCTATTATCATGCCTGCCTTATCTTCAAACTCATTTGAATGTAGATAAATGTAGATTGTACATACCCAGCGTCATGATACTGGAGGAAGGAGTAGATATTCTTCCTCTCTGGGTAGACACAGAGCTTGTTGATCATGTTGTTGTGGTCTTGTGCGTGCTGCTGTTGCACTCAGCACACGGCCACACTGCATCATCCACCACACTCTCACCACAGTCCACCACACTCCCCCACCACACAAGCGTCTCACTGCAAATTCCGAATGTCTAAGGCGGTACGATTTGGTACATTCAGAGTGAATGTACCAGCAGAGCTTTGTCCATCGAGGACAATTACTGAGGCCTTCTCATATCGATCAAAAGAACACATTAATCACCTGTAACACACGATGGAAAAGTAAATGCTGAAGTCTTAGTGTATGTTTTCAGACTTTTAAGAAGATTGCCTCGTTAGCACAAGTCTTGATGTGGTAGTTTATGACGTCACTGTGTTTATATGGTCTAATCTGTGGCTTCCCTCGTCACCCTAATGCTTGTACTCTGACCAGTACTAGCTACCACTGTCACTAACTACCAGTACCACAACCACTAGCTACCGGTACTACCACCACAACCACTGTCACTAACTACCAGTATTACCACCTCCACTAAGTCCCACTACCACTATAGGTACCCTAAAACTACCACAACAACTTGTATTTTCCATAATTGCCAGTGTTGTGGGGCGGTTGTACTGAGGCTCTGCTGACTACCTTGTAGTCACGTGCTCTTGTTTACAAATCTTAACGTCACTAGTCACCTGTCAGACTTGCTCTCACTTTTATAGTGGCCTCAATGTCCCTCTCACTCTCTCTCACACTCACCCGACACAGAGGCACAAACGCTCCCGCCCCCAACACACACTTCACACATTTCACACTAAACCAGGACCTCGGAGATTTCTTAAACAAAAAACTGGTTGGACCGGAAACACGTCGCATATTATAATTTTCATAAATACGGAACAAACCTTTGTTTTACTTCACGCAACACTGGCTTGGTGGTGGTGCTGGAACACTGTACTGTGTGACGCAACACTGGCTTGGTGGTGGTGCTGGAACACTGTACTGTGTGACGCAACACTGGCTTGGTGGTGGTGCTGGAACACTGTACTGTGTGACGCAACACTGGCTTGGTGGTGGTGATGGAACACTGTACTGTGTGACGCAACACTGGCTTGGTGGTGGTGATGGAACACTGTACTGTGTGACGCAACACTGGCTTGGTGGTGGTGATGGAACACTGTACTGTGTGACGCAACACTGGCTTGGTGGTGGTGATGGAACACTGTACTGTGTGACGCAACACTGGCTTGGTGGTGGTGCTGGAACACTGTACTGTGTGATGCAACACTGGCTTGGTGGTGGTGCTGGAACACTGTACTGTGTGAAGCAACACTGGCTTGGTGGTGGTGCTGGAACACTGTTCTGTGTGACGCAACACTGGCTTGCTATTCTTTCGCTCAGCAAATTTCTAAAATTAAACAAGTTTTTACACACAAATAAACAGCTAAGATCGTGAAAGCGAAGTCGAGGAAACACTACGCGCGCCAAGGTTACGACACATCGTAAGATCAGCGAGAATCGTCAACAAAGATGATTACATCAAAGTCGTAAGATCTTTAAATGCATGATACAACTTTTAATGTTCTTCACGGTTATATTTTTAATTCCTCGGGGGAGGAATTAAAGCACTGCCCCTCACACTGGGTGAGAGACAGTAACTCGCCACCCTGGAGCCGGTCGGCCGAGCGGACAGCACGCTGGACTTGTGATCCTGTGGTCCTGGGTTCGATCCCAGGCGCCGGCGAGAAACAATGGGCAGAGTTTCTTTCACCCTATGACCCTGTTACCTAGCAGTAAAATAGGTACCTGGGTGGTAGTCAGCTGTCACGGGCTGCTTCCTGGGGGTGGAGGCCTGGTCGAGGACCGGGCCGCGGGGACATTAAAGTCCCGAAATCATCTCAAGATAAATCATCTCAAGAAGATAACCCTCACACCGGGTGAGACAGTAACTCGCCACCCTCACACTGGGTGAGACAGTAACTCGCCACCCTCACACTGGGTGAGACAGTAACTCACCACCCTCACACCGGGTGAGACAGTAACTCACCACCCTCACACCGGGTGAGACAGTAACTCGCCACCCTCACACTGGGTGAGACAGTAACTCGCCACCCTCACACTGGGTGAGACAGTAACTCGCCACCCTCACACTGGGCGAGACAGTAACTCACCACCCTCACACTGGGTGAGACAGTAACTCGCCACCCTCACACTGGGTGAGAGACAGTAACTCACCACCCTCACACTGGGTGAGACAGTAACTCACCACCCTCACACTGGGTGAGACAGTAACTCACCACCCTCACACCGGGTGAGACAGTAACTCGCCACCCTCACACTGGGTGAGACAGTAACTCGCCACCCTCACACTGGGTGAGACAGTAACTCGCCACCCTCACACTGGGTGAGACAGTAACTCGCCACCCTCACACCGGGTGAGACAGTAACTCGCCACCCTCACACTGGGTGAGAGTAACTCGCCACCCTCACACTGGGCGAGACAGTAACTCGCCACCCTCACACCGGGTGAGACAGTAACTCGCCACCCTCACACTGGGTGAGACAGTAACTCGCCACCCTCACACTGGGTGAGACAGTAACTCACCCCCCTCACACCGGGTGAGACAGTAACTCGCCACCCTCACACTGGGTGAGACAGTAACTCGCCACCCTCACACCGGGTGAGACAGTAACTCGCCACCCTCACACTGGGCGAGACAGTAACCCACCACCCTCACACTGGGTGAGACAGTAACTCGCCACCCTCACACCGGGTGAGACAGTAACTCACCACCCTCACACTGGGTGAGAGACAGTAACTCACCACCCTCACACTGGGTGAGACAGTAACTCGCCACCCTCACACTGGGTGAGACAGTAACTCGCCACCCTCACACTGGGTGAGACAGTAACTCGCCACCCTCACACTGGGTGAGACAGTAACTCGCCACCCTCACACCGGGTGAGACAGTAACTCACCACCCTCACACTGGGTGAGAGACAGTAACTCACCACCCTCACACTGGGTGAGACAGTAACTCGCCACCCTCACACTGGGTGAGACAGTAACTCACCACCCTCACACTGGGTGAGACAGTAACTCGCCACCCTCACACTGGGTGAGACAGTAACTCGCCACCCTCACACTGGGTGAGACAGTAACTCGCCACCCTCACACTGGGTGAGACAGTAACTCGCCACCCTCACACTGGGTGAGACAGTAACTCACCACCCTCACACTGGGTGAGACAGTAACTCGCCACCCTCACACTGGGTGAGACAGTAACTCACCACCCTCACACTGGGTGAGACAGTAACTCACCACCCTCACACTGGGTGAGACAGTAACTCGCCACCCTCACACTGGGTGAGACAGTAACTCGCCACCCTCACACCGGGTGAGACAGTAACTCGCCACCCTCACACCGGGTGAGACAGTAACTCACCACCCTCACACTGGGTGAGACAGTAACTCGCCCCCCTCACACTGGGTGAGAAACAGTAACTCGCCACCCTCACACTGGGTCTGGTCGGCCCACATGTGTTTGAAATAAAATGAGTGTTGGGGGTGGTGGTGGCGACTCCACCCACGGGAAGCCAGTGTTCGAGCCCCGCCCAGGTGTTGTGTTGGCGGGGAACCGTTTGCCGCCAAAATGGTGTTCCGGTCCTATGGAAAAAACGTGGAATGTTTTATTCTTGGTTCTATTATGAAGGAATGACGTCACCAGCTATTAAACTGATTTTCAATTCTGTTGACAATTGTTTATGTTGTAACATATTTTTTTGAAATTTTTTAGCGTGATAAAAGTAACATTTAAGACAAATAATTTCATATAAGCACAACTAGTTTTATGCTTCGTTCGGCTTGAGCTCAGGTGCAACAGCCAGGAAATTAACACAGGTGACAGTTTAATAAGTACACACACCTTCCTTCCCCTCTCCCCTCTCTTTCCGCGTGCGCGCGGGCACATACATACACAAAGGGGTCTGGTAGCTGAATGGACAGCGTGCGGTACTCTTAATCTTGTGGCCCGGGTTCGATTCCCGGCGCCGGCAGAGACAAATAGGCAGTTTCTTTCACCCTGATTGCCCCCGTTACCTAGCTGTAAATAGGTACCTGGGAGTTAGACAACTGTTACGGGAAGCTTCCTCTATGTGTGTAATTACCAAAGTGTAGTTACAGGATGAGAGCTACGCTCGTGGTGTCCCGTATTCCCAGCACTCTTTGTCCTATAACGCTTTGAAACTACTGACGGTCTTGGCCTCCACCACCTTCTCACCTAACTTGTTCCAACCGTCTACCACTCTGTTTGCCAAAGTGAATTTTCTTATATTTCTTCGGCATCTGTGTTTAGCTAGTTTATATCTATGACTTTTTGTTCTTGAAGTTCCAGGTCTCAGGAAATCCTCCCTATCTATTTTATCAATTCTTGTTTCTATTTTGTACGTAGTGATCATATCACCTCTTTTTCTTGTCTTCTAGTTTTGGCATAGTTAATGCCTCTAACCTCTCCTCGTAGCTCTTGCCCTTCAGTTCTGGGAGCCACTTAGTACCATGTCTTTGCACCTTTTCCAGTTTGTTGATGTGCTTCTTAAGATATAGGCACCATACAACCGCTGCATATTCTAGCTTTGGCCTAACAAAAGGGGGGAGGGAGGGAGTGAGGGGGGGAGGGAGAGAGAGAGACAGAGAGAGAGATTGAGAGAGATTCTGCCTCCTACTGTTGGTACGAACATTTGAAACAAGCACACGTGGTGCAAATATACAAACATGATGAAAGACTAGAATCGCTAAACAGCAGACGAGTGTTCTTAATTAACAACATTCCCTGTAAGTTCTGCCCCCCCCCCCCCCCCCCATACACACTGATTGATTGACAGTTTAGAGGCGGGCAGAAAGAGCAGAGCCCAACCCCCGGAAGCACAACTAGGCAAATAAATACACAACTGCCCATGAAGACCTACTCGTTATCGTTGTTAAAGAAAACTCACATCGTTCTTGCATTTGTATTTTAGAATATTTATTACATTTGGCATTATTGCTATAATGTAACTTTTTCGATTCTAATTTACTTACAATTTCTTCACTAATCCTTTTCTACAGGGCTTAAGACCACGTTATAACCAGGCGTTACAGCTGAGCGGAACACCTCAGCACACACGCCACTAGATCACACACTCCTGTCATCTCAAGAGACAGCCTCACACTCATTTATCTATAGCATTCGGGAAGAGAGTAATAACACAGTAATAACAGCAAGACAGATGACGGTGAGAGGAGGAGACGGAGGGCGCAGCGAGGGAGAGAGGCACGGGCCGCGGGTCAGACTTGACACACTACACGCGCTGTGGAGACGCCACCGCTGGCGGCCACAACGTTGAGAAAGTGTAACCTTGAGCACCCACGCTGAAACAACACCTGTGCCTCACAGCTACACCTCAGTGAGCTCTTGCAGACTCCTGGCCGCAAAGTGCGCCCCCACTTATCCACCCCCCCCCCAACACACACAATCTCCTGTTGATTGACGGTTGAGAGGCGGAACCAAAGAGCCAGAGTTCAACCCCCGCAAGCACAAATAGGTGTGCAACAAACTTAAGACAAGTTCTTTATCATAATATAAGACAATGTAGTACAGTATAATCTAAAGACATTTTATTGCATATAAACTTAAAATCCGTATTCCTGTACTTAAAAATATTTGCTAGAGCACTGGTTCCCAAACCTGGGGGCCTTTTTGAAATATTAAATGGGGCCACAAGTTGAGGTAGACCACATCTTATAATAACCAAATACATGGTTTACTGAAGAAAACAATTTTGTGGCTTAATATCGAGTGTCGGGGGTCACTAATAAGGACGCTGTATGAAAAAGGGGGTAATGACCTTAAAGAGTTTGGTTACTACTCTGCTAGAGTACAAGGCAAACTAATGCTGAAACGTTGGAGTACTAGTGGCTTTACAAGAATGTGATCATCATGCTATGTACTCTCATAAACCCAATGGAACTTCTTGTACTGTATATGTATAAATAATGTATAAATTATGGCTAATCAAAATCAATGTAGATCAGTGGTCTTTATTTGCTTCATGAAGACATATCACACATTTTATTAATATATATAAAATTGTCACTACATAAAAATATATGACCAGCTATAATTCTTACTTACCTTAATGAAGAACTAAAGAATAATTTTATATATGTAACAGAGGCAAACACTTGCTCTATTTCCATTCTACACACAATACAATATTTGATAAATGAGAACTGTTAAACTGCAATAAAATTCAAATTATTATGTCTGAATTATCATCTTTGATAGGTTGGCCGCACCAGTCTTGTCACCTTTTAGTGTACAACTGTACAACTCTGGTACAGTAATTACACGGTGGAATTGCCTGGTGGTGTGTCAGGTCACTGGTAACATCAAGGGGTATTTATATATACTGTACATACATACAGAAATATCATATTTATGCTCTATAATACTTAATAAAAATAGGCACCACAACAATATACAAGACATGAGCAAATAAAAAAAAAACGCTGATAATTTTAATCTGCTGTACCTGACAAATAATCTAACGTGTGTCATTCAAAAATTTAAAACATGACACATTCATTTCTTCCAGTTAAATAATAAACATCGAACCCATTCACTAAAAATACACCAAGTTTATTTAACTTTTAATAAAGACAACAGCAGCTTGGGCGCAATCATTTTTAAAACTAGGAAATAGTTTTGAAGACATTTGAAAATGAGAGAAAAACATTAACATGTACTATAGTATCTACAACATTTTCTTTACAAACAAGATTGTATACTTACCTCTCTGCTCCTCAGTGGTAACCCCCATATAAAATCAGAAGATATATTTGACTGGTACATGGTACACGTAATAGAAAACTCAAATGCTATTTGGTCGATTAATACCTTTGTGATGTTTATACAGTATTTAAAATATATTAAGTTGGCATGCACTTGCTAGCCTCGCAAGATACAGTATTGGCCACTTTGAAAAAATATAATGTGTCAATTACACTGAAACAACCCAAAGTGTTTCATCTTGTCAAAGAAGCTGCCAAAAAATTTCAGTCCTCATTAGCCTTTAGCCAGCAAAATGTCTACAGCCTAACATATTTACAGTTGTACATTTCCATATCACAAGTCGGTAAATCAAGCCAAGCCAAGGCCAAGCCTTCAAAACGTTTAGCACCATCTGTCACAATACTGTATTACAAAATACCTAGATATCATTTAGAACAATACAAAAGTACAAGGACACAAGGCAAAGTGATGTCAATGGTATCAGATTCACCAAGGATTTTACCGAGACACACACAGCTCAAAGGAACATTGAAAAGCAAACTTTGGAGCATTGTGAGATTCAAGTTGCTGCAGGAAGAATGCGACCGTTAGCAGGACAATGCAGTTCTGACAGTAAGGGGCAGGTCTTTGTACTATTGAATATCCATGAGTTAATTGTGTGTGGCCAATAATGTAACCTAACCAAAGACACACACAAATCACAATACAGTAGCGTGATGCATCAAATGAACAAACCCACAAAGGTCGTGATGAGGATTCGAACTTACATCCGAGAGCATCCCAGACGCCGCCTTAATCAAAAGGTCTCTAACCAGAAACCTTTCCCCATTTTGACACAGGAGGAGGAAAATCAGGGTTAGGTCACTATTGTAACTCTTAGTTTTTGGAATAGCTAACCATCTCTAACAGATGTATATGGTATTATCTGTGAAACGGTAGAAATCAGAGTAAGGAATTTACTTCTGAGTGATGAAAGAGGCTCAAAAAGCCTCTTTAGCAGTTGCATCCTTAAGGTCATTAGAAAGAACACCAATATGGTCTGGAGGCAAGGAAGGCAGGAACCCAAGCTAATTGCTGAGAAGTGGGAGCTGAACTGAGCCATAGAGATAAAGAACAAATGCTACAGCAAAAATGGAGTTGCCTACATCCTACTGAATTTGAATCCGGTTAAACATTACAAACCATTCAGTTACTGAGGAAGTTCCTTTTGATGATACAAAAATCGGGAGGGAAATAAGACAGAAAAAGACTCACTTTCAAGTATAGTAGTGGGAAGTACGCCTACGACCGGCTATTTTCATTTTTTCCTAAGCCGGTCGTAGGCGTAGGGGGTTTTTCCTGTTTTTTCCTAAGCCGGTCGTAGGCGTAGGGGGTTTTTCCTGTTTTTTCCTAAGCCGGTCGTAGGCGTAGGGGGTTTTTCCTGTTTTTCCTAAGCCGGTCGTAGGTGTAGGGGGTTTTTCCTGTTTTTTCCTAAGCACGTCGTAGGCGTAGGGGGTTTTTCCTGTTTTTTCCTAAGCACGTCGTAGGCGTAGGGGGTTTTTCCTGTTTTTTCCTAAGCACGTCGTAGGCGTAGGGGGTTTTTCCTGTTTTTTTTCCTATGCCGGTCGTAGCTTCAGGGGTTTTTCTGAATTTTTTTGTTCCTATGCCGGTCGTAGCATCATAGTTTTTTGTTCCTAGGGATTAAAAAGCCGGTCCCTGGCATCCCCAAATTTCGTTGGCTCAGTGACCCTGCACAGACATTGCTAATGGTCAATGACGTCACCAGGTAGCCGCTCAGCATTCCTGCACCGGCATGTTCGAGGGGAATCACTTTCAAGATTATCTAAATAGGGTTTTGAAATGGTCAAAAGATTGGCAGATGCAGTTTAATACTGACAAATGTAAGGTTTTTAAGGCTAGGCAATGATGATAGTTACAAGATACGAGCAAGATGGTGTTGAGATTGCGAAAGGGATCTGGTAGTTATGATTAGTAAGAATTTAAAACAAAAAAATCAATGCATAAATGTTCGTAATAAGGCAAATATGACATTGGAATTTATTAATCGAAGAGTTACTAATGAGACACCTGGTGGTGTTCTTCAGCTATATTTTGGTCTGGTTAGGCCCCTATTAGAATATGCAGTTCAGTTTTGGTCGCCATACCAAATGGATAAAAATTCACTAGAACACGTCCAGCATAGGATGACAAAGTTAATTCTGCAAATTAGAAACCTGTCATATGAAGAAAGATTGACAGAGCTAAAATTACATTCACTGGAAAGGTGAAGAATTACGGGGTGACAAGATAGCGGTGTACAAGTGGATGAATGGATATAACAAAGGGGATATTAACAGGGTATTAAAAGTATCAACACAAATCAGAACATGAAACAAAGGGTATAAATTGGATAAGTTTAGATTTAGGAAAGACATGGGTAAATACTGGTTCGGTAACAGGGTTATTGATTTGTGGAACCAATTACCATGTAACATGGAGGAGGTGGGGGCCCCTTGATTGTTTCAAGTGTGGGTTGAACATGTATACGAGTGGGATTGGGTGGTTATACCCAATCCTATGGGCAGTATTGGCCCATACTGCTGCCTCGTATGGGCCAGTAGGCCTTCTGTTACCTTTATTCTTATGCTCTTAAGGCCAACATGCAGATCCTTAATAAATGGGAGATGGAGACCATGATTAAGTAAGTAATTATCAAAACAGGCATCAAGCTGGGAAGGCTATGTAGCACCATCAAATGTGCGGGATAATCACAGGGCACTAAATATCACCAAGGATGCCAATACGAGAACAAAAAACGCATAAGGCAAGACCATGATCAACATCAACCTGGTAAAGGTCCTAGGTACCAGGTTCAAACCGAAGGGACAAATCCGTGGATAAATTAGTAGAGCCCTATTGCGAAACCTCACATGCAGGCAAAGTAATTATCAAAAGAGACAAATGGCCTCTGGAGGATTAGTAAAGCTAGACATACAATTATCTAAAAATCAAGACACTCTACAAGGAGGTGCACGACTAAGTGGGAGAATGAAGTTCGGACAAAATGGAGCAAGATGTTGTTCCATTAAGTAACCATGAGTTAAGTGAATGTGACCAATATGCAACCAAGCCAGAGCCATTTTCTATTGTTTATTATGGTGATAGAAGGAAGGCCAAGGGAGAAAGGTCACTTTCAAAAGCACATACAGTAGTTTATTACAGGCAGTTCCCCAATTAGGAACGAGTTATGTTCTGAGACTGTATGTAAAGCATTTGTTTAGGAATGCAGATCAAGATTTTCCATAGAGACAATGCTGTAAGTGGGATTCCTAGGCCACCAAAAATCCTCACAAAACCAATATTTTTGAGACATAATATATAAAAAACCACATTATTTACCTTGACTGATGAGTTATCCTGCTTGTCTAAGTTAGTTGTTTTTGAAGAGTGAATTACACGGAAAAAATTAATGAAAACACATGTGCACTATATTGGTGGTTCACCATTTTGTAATTGACCTCAAGAGTATATGCCTCCCCACCCTCCTCCTATTACCAGCTCAGGGCCCCGCCCCACCAACAAAGTAAACACAATCAA
This sequence comes from Procambarus clarkii, assembly GCF_040958095.1. Classification (NCBI taxonomy): domain Eukaryota; kingdom Metazoa; phylum Arthropoda; class Malacostraca; order Decapoda; family Cambaridae; genus Procambarus; species Procambarus clarkii. Next base: position 50,371,905 of record NC_091157.1, read on the forward strand.
ATCATGAGAGTGTGGGTCATTGAGGACTTGAGGCCACTGATTGGACTGTATCTCACACCCACACACACAAACCAACACCCCCTCCCCTATGTGCCCTGTACTCTGTACTACCAGTGCCTTCCTCACATGCCCTGTACTACCATCCTGTTCCTGGCTGTCGTATCCTGCACCTGAATCACTTTGTTGCACTTTCCTTAATCTTGCAGTTAATCAACTTTTGCACTTCAAAACTCTTCTTTACATTTTCAGGCCTATCTATTATCAGACCACCACACATGCTGATCAGAGTGTCCATTTCTACCACTTTAATAATTCTTGGGTCTTCATGGTCATCTTGCCTTACTACACGAGTGTCAGCACCAGCACTTTTATCCATATTAAATTATTTTACAAAATGAATACGGTACCGTAGTTACTTATTTTCTACTAAAATTTTGGTAAAAATGTAACATACTCTGAGACTAATCAATATATTTATATATTCTTACCTGGTTGATGGGGTTCTGGGAGTTCTTCTGCTCCCCAAGCCCGGCCCGAGGCCAGGCTTGACTTGTGAGAGTTTAGTCTACTAGGCTGTTGCTTGGAGCGGCCCGCAAGCCCACATACCCACCACAGTCCAGTTGGTCTGGCACTCCTTGGAGGAAACAATCTAGTTTCCTCGTGAAGATGTCCACAGTTGTTCCGGCAATATTTCTTATGTTCACTGGGAGGGTTTTGAACAACCGTGGACCTCTGACGTTTATACAGTGTTCTCTGATTGTGCCTCTAGTTCCACCCATACTTTGAATACAATAATTTTTGTTGAATGTTCCAATCTGACAGAGTAAAATTTTGGTATACTGTATGTACTACCAGGTCCCGGTAGTAGAGCCGGGTTCGTTCTCGATGCACAATCGAGAATTCTGATTGAATCCTGGCTGGGACAGAAATGGTTGGGAATATTTCCTTTTACCTAATGTTTCTGTTCACCTAGCAGTAAGTAGGTACTCAAGAGTTAGGCCAGTTTGTTGTGGGGGCTGCATCCTGGGTCAGTAATTTGACCCTGGGGGGGGGGGGGGGGGGGGGGGGTTGTCTCGATAAAAAGCCTAACGTGTATGAATATTCTCTGGCTTGTCTCCCAGACACAGTGAGTTTATTATTATATGTGTCATAGCTTAATTGTGATGGAGCAATGATACCAACTTGATGGGGTTCTACGAGTTGTTCTACTCCAAGCCCGGCCCGAGGCCAGGCTTGACTTGTGAGAGCCTGGTGAAGTCTGGCAATTCGTGCGAACTGACAGAGCAGATGCCTGCAGCAGTCTGCTCCAGACCTGCTGTGAAGTCTGCTCCAGACCTGCTGTGGGGTGGGAAGTGCCACAAAAATATATTTACAGCACAGTACTGTACTGTATTTCATTGTCTCTGGTTTTTGGGTGTTTTTCCAGTATTATTATTCAGTTCTGTGTAATCTGATAAATTTCTATAATAAAATGTGTGGAACTTCACAATAATTAAGAATCAACATCTTGAGGTTATCTTGAGATGATTTCGGGGCTTTTAGTGTCTCCGCGGCCCGGTCCTCGACCAAGCCTCCACCCCCAGGAAGCAGCCCGTGACAGCTGACTAACACCCAGGTACCTATTTTACTGCTAGGTAACAGGGGCATAGGGTGAAAGAAACTCTGCCCATTGTTTCTCGCCGGCGCCCGGGATCGAACCCGGGACCACAGGATCACAAGTCCAGTGTGCTGTCCGCTCGGCCGACCGGCTCCACCAGCCAACATGGTAGCCAGCTGATAATGCCTCCAATATGCCTATCACTAAATCTAGGCACAATGTTGCTATTATCACCACCACCCTGATAATGGTATAGAATATGATAAATTTATATAATAAAATGTGTAGAACATCGTTATACTAAAAAATATGGTGTATACGTATTAGTGACAAGATTATGATATTCTTAAAACAATAAAACTATTGTTTTAAATGCTCTTATTGCACTGCATATACATTACAGTATTTATATATATAATTATCTACACTTTGCTTTACCCTTCTACTTGTTTCCTACTTGAATGTGCTCTCTGAAGCAATCTTCATCCCTTTCTAAACGAACTTCTATCTCCGCCCGGCTAATTGGAAACTGGTGCATGTTGTGCATAGCAAAAGCAACAGGCAGTGTTCTTCTGAATGCTTTTTGTATGCTCCTACACAAGCCTTCAACACTTTATAGTGATTGAAATAATCATTACGGGGCAGCAAACAGTACAAATTGGTGCCACCTCAGATTTTCAGTACTAAGGCATAACACGGTGCTGAAAGATAGAGAAGATGCGTTCCTTCAGAGCTTTCATTAATGACTCCCACATTTAATTTTGTTCAAGTCTATTTAACTGAAAATATTGAATAACATCTTATCGAGAAAAAAATTACTTGTCATACTACCACTGCTTCTCATCAACTGATTTTGTATCACAGATATACCTTTTAAAAGTACAAGACAACAACAACAACACTCACACATCTAAATTTTGTGGCACCACAATTTCTCATCATATCTTCTCCCTGGGCGCACAGTAATAAAGAGACTTCTCATGCTTACATAGTAATCTCCAGAGCATGGAAATTAGATGATACACATACTGGGACTAAATGTTTTATAAAATATTAAGGAAAATAATGTGGCATGGATACGTTTTCTGCAAACGTAATCAATGGAAAATTTAAGAATTTAAAAGTAGTAAACCATCTGCAATATTAAATTGCAAAATACACTAAAAATGTTTTCAACCTTACATATGGCACATGACAGTATGTTTGACATACTCGTTACTAAATGATGAAAATACGATCTAAAATAATGTATATACAAGAGTATATATATAAACACATGCTATGAAATTGAAACAATGACCAAGACTGCATCTACGCCACATAAAATCTTTGGTCAGTAATTTCCTATTCACCCGTATTGATGTGCTCAAGCACCTCCGATACACGACTTGTCCAAATATTTAGTAAGACTTCAACTTGTATTACATAGCTAACAGTGACAAAAATAAAACAATACACCTAAACATTCTATCATATTTCCATTACAAATCCTGGTGATGATCATCATTCATACTTAGAGGGATGTAAGACGGTAACGTGTGTGGGAGTTGTGACTTTGTTAATATGCGCGTTTCATTGTTAAAGAGCTTGTTATCACTTTTTACATGTTCTATATTTTTTTCATTACTCTGTACTTTTATATCAACAGTTAATTTATCAATTTCCTCATCTTGATCAACATAATTTGGCAGGTCAGTTTTGCTAAATGATAAATCCTTCTCTTTCTTTGCCTGGGTTACAAATTGTAATTTAGTGTCGTTTTCCCCTTCTACAATATGCTTATGTGCACTATGAAACTTTTCATTTTATCAACTCTATGTAACAATCGCTGTCTGGTTTCCTGAAAGTCTGAAGTGTTTGGGGAAACATGACAACCTAAAGTTGAAGCCATACCACACACTTTATTGTTTGTCAATACTTCTTGTGAACTTTTGTCAAGAGTTCTGGCCAGATGATTATGGGTGACAAACACTTCATCACTTTTTATATCCAGTGCTCTTTCCTCCCCGTCTCTCTCCCTTGCTTCTTCTGTATAATCTCTACTAAACTCCGATTCTTCTTGCGTTTCTTTATCTTCAACCAACGACATTACCTGGAAATATCTTTGCTTGACAGCTTTAGTTGTTTTTCCTCTTGATTTATTCCCATTTCTTTTAACTTTTGGTCCTCCAAGTACATCTCTGCTTTCACTTATTTTTCTTTTCTTGTGCCGAGAAACAGATGGCTGCATCTTTTCTCCAATAGGTGGTTCCAAAGAAACAGATTTTCTCTTCTTGCCTCGTCCTTTGCGATGAGACAGTGGACAAGACACACCTCTTGGACACTTACCTGTTCTGCTGAACTCTTCACATACCAAAATATGTTGCTTCTTACACTGAAAAAACAAAAACTTTCGTAAGATTGAATGCTGGATGCCAAGCTAACACATAAATATAATAGAGACCTCTGCAAGCTTCTAGCCTTTTAGCAAAGAATTATTTTTTTTTTTTTTTACCACTAAATTTATCACTCACCTTAAAGCTACCAACCACTTGGGCTGGACGGTAGACCGACTGTCCCACTTCATACAGGTCGGCGTTCAACCCCCGACAATGCAAGTGGTTGGGCACCATTCCTTTCCCCCGTCCCATTCCAAATCCTTATCCTGACCCCTTCCAAGAGCTAAAAGTTGTAATGACTTGGCACTTTCTCCTGATAATTTTCTTCTCACCTTAAAGCTGGTTGCACTGCAAACCATTTTCAGCAAAAACTTCTTATACCTTTTGTCTTAATTATTTGTTAAATTTGCCAAAAGCCATTTTCACATTTGTTAAAAATTCAAACCGCCATAAAGCACACACAAACTGACTTGAATATCACTACCCTCTCCCCTACATGGCCAGTTAGCAAAATTCCGTTGGCAGTCCAAGAACCCAATGACCTTCGGCCAACTTGTTAATTTGCACAAAACAAAAAAACCTTAGACTTTATCTTTATTGGGCATTTTCCTTATTGTTTGCATGTAAATACATTTTTTGTAAGAACAATTCCCCCAATATATTACTGATCACGTAACTTTGCCATTACAGCAGCCCCTTAAATTTTTTTAATGTAATGAAACGCCTCTTCCGATAGCTTTAGGGAACCACCGAGGCCCTATCCGAGATGATTTCCCTCCTACCACCCATTCGCATCAGCCATAGGAGTCTTGCACAGTCTACCAGAGATTGGGGCCAGAACCTTGCCCCTTCAAAGAGACACATGGGAGCAGGGGATTATTACAATCATCTTCTCCAAGAAAGCATTAAGTGAAGCAATACAGACAACTCCAAAGTTTAAAGACAACAAGGCGATTAAATCAGCCCCAACAAATTTGCAAACCACTAAAGGCAATTGATTTGCTCGAAACTAACTTAAAACCCTCTTAATTGGAAATGACCACCAACAGGTGGCAGTACCATGTGAGTTCCAGGACTCTGCCCCCTTTCGTCTCTCGGTCCAGACCCGATAGACCGATGCACCTTGTAAGGAAGGGGAAGCAAATCAGAGAACCACTGAGGCCCTACCAGAAAAGGGCATTTCATTTAATTCAACATTTGTTTTCTGGAGGGGCATCTTGGTGGCTCCCTGAAGCCATAACATTTCAGCAAAATGGCTTTAGGAAGCCACCAAGAGGCTCTTCCAGAAGTGTCCACATATTATTTCCAATTAAGATCTGTTGTAGATTTTCAACAAATTATATTTTAGATTTATTACATTCTGCAAATGGAAAACCTATTGGCATTAGAACCAAGGTGATAAACACAACCGAAAGTACACATTATCAACAACAACAACAACTGGGTTGTAACAACGCTTTGTTACAACCCAGTTGTAACAAAGCGTGAAAGCCACTTTAGATTACAATATTACCTCATTTGAAAACTAACTGGATGATCAATGACATGACAAAAAATTGCCACAAATGACAACAGTAAAAATTTAACTTACTGCTTCTCCTGAAAGACAATGTCCTTTGAGAAAGTCTAGGCATATTGGTGCAGACGGGTTAACTCTGACATGGCGATACGGACACCCATCCCGTGTACATGTTGCGCGTACAAAATGTGAACATACAGGCATCTTATCTGGATCTACTATGTGTGAAAATGGGCAGTTGTTGACAGGACATCTACCTCTCAGGAACCTGTAATCAGAAGGATAATAAATTTTCATTAATTCTGTACAAGACTTAGCACACATTCAAAATGATATTAAAAGGCAATAAAACAAAATATACTTATTATAAATTTTTTCAGCTTCCTTAACTGAAGTATAAATAGAAAAGCCAAGAAAAGAAAAGTGAAATAATGTGTATATCATGTAATTACCTAAGTGTAGTTACAGGATGAGAGCTACGCTCGTGGTGTTCCGTCTACCCAGCACTCCTTGTCACATAACACTTTGAAATTACTGACAGGTTTGGCCTCCACCACCTGTGCCAGTTCATACATGTTTGTAAGTGTTGGTTAATGTAGTCACTGACACCAAGGTCAACAGACTAGAAATGGACCTTTAAGCTAATTACCGATAACTCTCGCTAAGCCAGATCATACGAGGCCTACCCTTCTGAGTTAGCCAGACATCCAATTTCTTCAAGAAGCAACTAGATAAGTTTCTACAAGAAGTGCTGGCTCAACAAGGTTGTAGTGGATATGTGGCCCTAAGGGCCTCCCCAAGCAACAGTCTGTTGGACCAAGTTCTCAAGTCAAGCCTGGCTCTAGGCTGGCTCGGGGAGCAGAAAAACTCCCAGAAACCTCACCAAGTACATTAAAAAATTTGTGCATTGTTTTGTCAGGGTTAAAAATATTCTAAACAGCTGCTGTTTTTAGAGCATTTTGGCTTTCTAGCAGGTCATTTCCTCAGTTCTGTAGTGATCTATGATCCCCAAGATCCTCTGTACCTCGAAAAGCAGGCCAGATTATGGCTCAGGCAGGAGTTCCAGAGTCTGTCCTGCTGCATTCCCAAAAGCACGATTGCTCTCAGGTTGTAGCATCAGGAAGCTACTGGATGACCCAAAGGGCATTTGGATGTTTTGTAATATACTTTTGTTTTTTATGCAGCTTTTCTTTGGTTGTGAGTTTATCTCTCATCCTAATATGTTTCCCCCCACCCTGAAGAGGTTGGGCAATATTCTGAACCTTAATCCCAATGAGCCATCAAAGTCACAGGTACCTGGCAAAATAATAGTAGCCCAAGAGAATAAATTTGTTCATCCAGGCAATACCTCCATACTCCAAGAAAATTGCACATAAGAAATGAACAATTATTTGGTTTTCAGTAATCTGACTTACCTAGTGCATACCGCAACTCTCTTTGGATCATGAATATATGGGCATCCTCCTCTATCCTTCTTGGAGCATCTTCCAAATCGGTTAAAAAAGATGCAGTGTTCATTGCGTATCTGTAGAACACCCTTTTTGTGCCTCTGTGAAAGTGTTATCATACTGCGCTGCTTTGCTGAGCTGCAAAACAAACAAAATTATGAGCTGTGAGAAATATTATTTAGAAAAATAGAAATTATTTTGTAGTTAAGCTTAGCATCCAGCAAATACTAAACTGTACATTATTTAACCAAAATCATTAGCACAAGAATTACGGAAACTGCAGAAGGAAAATTAGCCTATACAAGGAAGCTCCCATATACATCCAACAAATTAATTCATATATACTGTATGTAACCTACACTTGAAACAATCCATCGATTCTATGTCTATTATGTTATAAATCTACAACTGTTCCCAAACCAGTATTTACCCAGATATTTCATAAATCTAAACTTATTCAATTTATATCCATTGTTTCATGTTCTATGTTGTTACATTTAAAAAAAAAATGATATCCCATTTGTTATACCATTTCATTCATTTATATACTTCATTCTTATCACCCTTTACTCTTAGTCTTCCCAGAGCATGTAAGAAAACCATTTTTTTAATCTTTTTTTTTAAAGGAAGGTTTTAATTCCTTGACTTAACTTCGTTCATGCTTCTCTGGATGCATTCAAGTGAATTTGTCTATATAGTAAATGAAATGCATAATCTAAATAGGGGCAAACATAAAAATATAAGAATTAAGGAAACTGCATAAGGCTTATTGGCCCTTACACAGTACTTCCTATTTATGTCCACCCAAGCTCACATGTCTGAAATAGGCTTGAAACAATAAAGTGATCCAACATTGTATGTTACTTGGTAATCTGTCCCACAGATCAACAACCCAGTTTCCAAACCAATTTTTACCCAGGATTTTTCTAAATTTAAGCTTATCCAATTTATATTCCTTGATTCATGTTCTGTTTTGTATCAATATATTTAATATCTTATTAATATTCCTCCTTGAAATGCCTACTAAGCCTCCTGTACATTCAATCAGGTCAGCCTCAACTTTGCCTTTCTAGAAAATGTAAATTAATGTTTAAATCCCTTCACACGGAAGGCTTCTAATTTACGCGACTGTCATCCTTTTGGATGACAAGTTAGTCATACTGAATAACTAAAGTCAGATGAGGAAAACAAATGTGAAAGTGGAAGCTGCCTGAAACACCCTAACCTAACCAGAAAGGTCAGAAAGAAGAGCCACATGGGGAGAGCAAACCCAAAAGACTTGGGGGTCAAAGATGTCACAGACCCAATGGGCAGCATGGCAGAGGCAGAGCAAGTGATGTTGTGCCATGAAAACTCCAACGAGCAACCCTCAAACTCACAGAAAGCAAGAGCAGGTTCAGAAGGCATCCCCAAAGAACCACTGAATCCGCAGAGGTTTGCCAGGGCCTGAAGGGTAAACCAGGCAGGACACCCAGGCACTTGGGATGCTACACCAGACCTAAAAGTTGACACAGCCTGGATTACTTTGCTCAGAAGGTCAACCTTGACATGCTGAAAGGAAGTCTACATATCACTAATGCACCCCTGCCAGCCAAAGTTGCTCCCAACCCAGGTTAAAACAGAGGAGTCACCAGACCCCTGCGCAAGGATTACCACAAGCAAGGGGTGGTGATCACTAAGGGATCGATTTCCAATCACCCAAGAGAAGACAACTCTGGCAATGCAAGGGCAGTGCTAGGGGGCACAAAGAGCAGGTAACTCTGAGCACATGCAGCCCCATGCACTCTAGAAGTCAGGCTCACACTACACTGCAGTGTACAAGAAAAGCCACCAAAGGCAAAGACCCAAAATCACTTAGCTGAACAGTGGTCCCTGCATGGCAAAGAGGCAACCCAGGAACCACTACAGCAGTTAAATGACCTCGACTGCATTAGTAAGAAATGACAGCTCAGACCCCCAGAAAAGTGAGTCCCTCACTTAACCCTTAAACTGCACAAAACCTCATATGATGTGTGACATTTAACTCAGTTTTTTAAATTTTCTGAAACTCTTTCAAATGTTTTGTAAATAATCTACTAGACAAATGCTCCAACTTTGTCTAAATGATACCAGTGTAAATTGAAAAACAAGAAAATAAAAAATAATTATAAAATTGAAGATTGAAAACTTCAGATTTTGCAATCGGCTGCAAAAATATAAAAATATCAACAAAATGTTCATTTGGTGTTATGCTCTCAGAATAGCATATGATCTTCAGTTTCATATATTTAGAATATAGGTTTTCAGTATAGTTTACTGTAAAAAAAAAATTGTCAATATGGCATTTGAAATATACGCAAATTTAGACAAAAATTTATAACTCCAAATGTTTAGAGTTTATGAAAAATCAATTCTATAGGGATTGTAGAATAGACAGCTGTGCACACTATATATAAAAATGGTGAGAATCGGTCAGAAACTAGATTTATGGATACTGAAATTAAGTTGAAATTCTAGTTAGAGATATAATTGAAGTTGAAGTTATTGACAATGAATAAGGCAGTTCTAATTCATGAATCTACTTGTATATTTTAATAAACATTGTTTGGCATTCGTACTCAAGTATGTGAAAGCTGTAGGTCAATGTGTGTGTAGAAATGAAGTCAAGAAAATATAACCCCCCAAAAAAAACAAAATATAGGGATAATTATAATGATTTAGGAAATATATTTAGGGTATACTTTATATAAGTAAAAAAAGTCCTAATCTGGTCCCTAATCATCAAAACAACCTAAAGAAACAAGGAAAATAGTTTGAAATCTGTGAAAAAATCAGCCAAAAAAATTCAGTCCCAAGTTCTGAGAGTTGTAACTGATTTATTTGTTGACCAATTTAATTCTGGCTTAGAATAGTTAGGGACGAGTATGCATTCTCCATGATGTAAAGGTTAAAACAAATTCAAATAAACAAGGTAGGGGAAAAAAACTAAAAACCTAAAAAAAAAAAAAAAAACTTAAAAAATATTTTTTGGACATTGTTGAAAGTAACTGATAACAACATTGGGCAATGTATTTATATGATATATAACAAAATAGAGCATAACATAATTACTTATTATTATTTTTGTTATTATATATTACTCACCAATGCTATAATGGCACCAGCTGTACTGTACATCCACTTTGTGGACACTTCTTACTACTATTCTTCTTTGTGCGTCAGACAGGTGCTTGCATCTCTATTATTGCATTATCCATCAGTTCCAGTTAATAGGAGCTGTTCTCTTTTTATCAACAAAACGTTCTTTTTTTTTAAATATTCGTCTAAAATCAATTTCTGAAAATATTTTGATGAAAGTTCCACAAAGCTGAAGCCAGTAAGTTGGAGATTTGTTTAACATTTTTAAGTAATTTTTACACAATTCAAATATTTTTCGAATTATACCCCCCCTTCAATGTCACACATCCTATGACGTTTTGCGGTTTAAGGGTTAAACGAGTTGGAGTGGTGGAGTAAACAAATGCATTTCAATTTTTTTGTATGCCTTCCCTGGGGAGATGGCGAAATATCACCACTCCCTGTGCCTCTGAGAGGGCCAGGTTCTGGTCTGGTCCCTAGTAAGCCCAAGAACTTAATGGATGATGCAACTTGGTAGATGAGAACCATGTCAGTGTACAGCTTCAGAGAGCCAAAAGGGATTTCCCCCTCCCAAGATATGGAACAATATACAAGCAAATAGAGCCTGCAGAACAAAGTCCAAAGAATGGGCAGCACTTGTCTGTAAATACCAGGTCTAAAATTAACCTGTCCTCCTACAGGTTGATGTCACTTTTTGCTCGTATGCATTACACAAGGTCACAAATTGTCATACATACTAGAAAATGAAAGCAGCTCACAAACATGATGTACTGTCCCATTTTCTGTTTTGGGTCCTCTGGTAGGTTAGGAGAGGACATTTTAAATTTACCATTTTCTTAACATTGGGAAACCTTAGGAGGACAGGCTGCTTGAATAGCAAGACAACTGATGAAGCACTGCACGAGGCAGCCCAGTGATGTTTTCTGGTGGTGGGGAGGTAGAACTAACAGTAAAATGACCATATTGCTGGGCATCTCTGTTTCTTTGCCTTGGTTTTGCCTGCTTTATTTTGCTCTACCTTTCTTTTGACTTTTTCCTTAGTTTGGGTAGTCTAGTACCCCCTGCTTCTTGCACCTTTGTGAGGATGGGGGAGACCAAGTTTTGGCTCTGGCCTGGTATGATTTGATAGGTGGAGCTATATACATCTGTTAGTAACAGGGAGCCACCTTGAAACCTTTGCAGAAAAAAAAAATACATTATTGAAAACATACCTCAGAACAGCCCTGGCTTGGTGGATTTTTGTCAATTCGTATTGGCCAGCTTTGGTGCGAGAATATGTAAGACCACCAATGTGAACCCTTGAAAGACTGTGATCAGAAGGTAAGGTCTCCGATCCCTTTGTAATTCTTCTCAGAGTTTTTCCTCCAAAGCTTAAGTGAAACTGATCTCCACCAAGCCATACAATGCAGCCAGAATCTACAAAAAATAAATCAAGGTCATTAGTTATTTATATCACTTTTTTTTTAAGTAAATAGTGTAAAGCATTTAAAGTAAGTACAGTACAGCAAAAAGAAAAAATGATCTAGTTCAACAGGAATACTAAAAGTTAGGTGATATGTAACTACTGTATACTGAGTGATTGTTAAGAATAAGAAGCTTATGGGTTTCAAAAGGGTCCTCCCATTTTAAAAGTGAATGGTTTACAGAATTGAGAGTAGGTTTTCTTTGATTGCTTCAACAAGAAAGCAGTTATGGTGTCAAATTACTCCAGGTTAAGAATTTCCTTTTCTCTCTTCAGCACTGACTCTGCAAGCTTCAGCCCTTAAGCCATCACACTCAGACACTGCCACCACCAACCCTCAAACTGGGTTGGTGGCAGATTTAACATCTTAACAAGTAACATCTTTGAGGCTTAAAACATTAGAGATATTTTAAGCCATGGCCATCTTTTCATTATACTGTAGCCAGCTGACGAATGGTTACAAATGCATAAAGAGGGGAAGAAATTCCTTTCTCCTTTTTGCCAATACAACTTTCATAAATGACAAGAAAAAAAAAAAACTTTGAATGTAATGAAACGCCAATTTCTGGGTAAGCCCTGCTGGCTCCCTGATAGTATGCCAAATAAGCAAGAATGCATGCATACTACACACACACACACACACACACACACACACACACACACACACACACACCATTGACAAGCATGGTAGTCAAAACACTAGAAAAAAAAAGTTACTGTAAAACCAAATGGATAGAATATTTTAAGAGACAAGACCAAACATACTTGAAGACAAGACAGTATGGTTTTTTTAACAGGAAGATCCTGTGTAACAAATCTACTTTGTTTTTGTGATAAGAGCCAAAGAGATTCTACAAGAAAGATATGGTTGGGTTGACTGTGTTTATCTGAATTTAAAATAGGCTTTAGACAGAGTCCCACACAAAAGGTTGATTTGGAAGCTGGAACATACTGGAGGAGTGACAGGGAGACTGCTGACATAGTTGAAAACTTGTCTAACTACCAGAAAGATGAGGGCAGTATGTAGAGGCAATGTATCAGATTGGAGGAGTGTTACTAGTGGGGTACCACAGGATTCAGTTCTTGCAACATTAATGTTCATCATCTATATAAACAATCTATCAGAAAGAATGCAGAATTATATGAATATGTTTGCTGATGATGCTAATCTGATGTGGAAGATATGAGACTTGTCATGCCATACTAAATAAACAAAATGGAGCAGTGTATGGAGGGTATGGAGCACCACGTGGCAAGTAGAATTCAATGTGAATAAAGGCCATGTTATGGAATGTGGAATCTGAGAAAATAGGCCGTATACAAAGTACAAATTATGTGAAAAGGAATTAAAGATCTAAAAGAAAGATCTATTAGGGGTTCTAGACTGTCACCAGAGAAACACATACAGGACATTGTGCAAGGAACATATGCTACACTAAAGAAACCGTTTGTGACTTTTGCGATACCAAAATTGGAATATGCAGTAGTTGTACGGTGCCCATATCTCGAGCAGCACATCCATAAACTGGAAAAGGTGCAAAGGTATGCTGCAAAATGGCTTCCAGAACTTAAAAACAAGAGCTTCGAAGAGAGGGTAGAAGCGGTAATTCTTGAAACCTGCAACTTCAAGAAGAGATAATAGATTCAAGCTGAGAAAACAAAGGTGCCCCAAAAAATATTATACAGTTTTCTTTTACAAACAGAATGGTAGATGGAAACGTTAAGTGGGAAGGACGTGGATGCCAAAATCATCAGTACAGTAGTTTCAAAACATTACATGGCAAAGAATACTGGGATGACGGGACACCACGACCATACCTCTCATCCTGTAACTAAGAAAGTTACACAGTTTGTAAAAAAAAGAAAAAAAAAGGGAAATAAAAAGAAACCAGAAACAACAAAGTACCTCATGTAACTTACCTGATGACTTACTTTTCTGATAAATCTTCGAAAGCTGTTTTGTAAGTGAAGTTTTTGTCGATTTGTAGAGAATCCCTCCAATATTAATGATGCGATCAGAATGCTTGACAGCACTGCAATGTTAAAAGAAGACGACACACAAAAATCAATTAATACGACAGTCTAGGAACAATGATGAACCCAAAACTCTGTACTAGTTTTTGGCCACAATTTGTTGATTAATAAAAATCCAACAGACAAAATTATAAATGTTAAAATTTTACATTATTTACCAGTATGGTGATCTGCATTTCTTAAAAAGTATTCAAATGTATGCTTATTTCATATTGCAAAAATTTAAAACAATTAAATATATAAAGAATTAATTTACACTAAAAGGAACAAATGTGTTATTAGTGTTTACATTTACAGTACAACTGTAGTTTACATAACTATGAAAAATAGATAAATGCATTATTTACCCCTTTCTTGCAGCATGTGAAAACTCTGATTTTAATACAGAGTTAAATTTCCTGAAATTATTTTTCTTCACAGGCTCTGCAGAATCGGACTTCAAACGATTAATCTTGTACTTTGAGATAATGCCTCTTGCAGCCTTTTGCTTGGGTGAAAGCTTGGAACTTCTGTTTATGATCTTGTATACAGTCTTTATGCATCTTTTATGAGAATCCTCAGCTGCCTTTCCTGACGACATCGGTATATTACGCACCAGTTTATGACGCCTGATAAGTGTCCCCATATATGGATCACATGAGGTAGCTTTAGCTGTGGATTTAGCAGCTTTAGTTTTATACAGCCCAAAATCTGATTTTCTTCTGACCAGCTTAGTCTTTGAGAGAACAGAGAATTTTGTCTTTCTTTCTACATCTAATACCTTACTGGTATTTGCTTCTCCATCTTGATTAGTATTAGATTTTAAATCACTAGAGCCATTGCCAGAATATCTTCTTACAAGTTTTGTCTTAGTCTTTATGGAATATTTTGGCTTCCCGGACATTCCATCTCCATTTGTACTGCTGCTAGTAGAAAGGCGTCTATTTAGCTTTGAATGGGTCACAAACGAGTAACGTCTTTTAGGGCTTGCCTTTGTGCCTACAGAGTATCTACGGGGTCTTGCTGTAAATCTGAAAGGTACAGAGATACCTGGAAACCTAGGAGAGCACTCAAACAAACTCCCGTTGTCACATGGTGTTGCCTTAGTAGCAACTTTTTTAGTTTCATCACTAAAAGAGTTACCCGAGCGTCTTCGGACAAGCTTTGTTTTAGAGATTATCTTATATTTACCATTTCTCTTGGGCGTTTCAGCTATTACTTTTGTAATATTATTTCTTGTTTGAACAGAAGTTAGACTTGAGCAATTAACAGAAGTTTGTCGTACGAGTTTTGTTTTAGAGATAACTTTATACTTTCTAACTCCCTTTGATGCATCAGCAGTTGCTATGGTATTTTTATTTATCAATTTCAGTGGAAAGGTAGTAGTATGGCCAGTGTTTGATATTATGCATGATGGCAGAGGCGTTGACTCTGGTTTAGATATTGCTGAACTTTTTTTGTCTTGGCTACTATTACTAGACAAATATTTTAAAAGTTTTGGGTTTATAAGTATATTTGAATTTCTAGACTGAGAATGAGTTTCAGATAGTTGAACAACCCCATCAGAGTTTTCACTTTCATTCCCGAATGAATGATGCTTGTTTTTACAAGGCAAGATATTTGAACTTTTGCAATTGCCAACTGACTTTATGATACTTGGTACAGTTTTAGCTTGAAGGGCAGTGTCCTGTCTTTGCACATCACAAAAATTATATCTAACTTGTTGTGGTGAATATATATTTATGTTACTAGCCACTTTTAACTTACTTCCATCTGTACTGGACATTCTCGATGTTACAGGTTGACTGGGAAATCTCTTCTGAATATTTCCATTTGATAAATTTTGGTAATGAAATTTATGGGGCGAGAAGTTATGAAGAGGGGCTGGTGTCTTTAATACCTGACTTACTGGCTGCTTTACTAAACTTGCATTTTGTGTTGGAACCTTAGCACTGATCGCTTTCCATGAGTACACAGAAGGGGGTATCACTTTTTTACTTGAGTATGTTGCTAAGGAGTCCAATGGTTTGACTAAACCAGTTCCAGAAACATTACAGGTATTAGATTTATAGTATACATGTTGATTAGTGTTGTTTCCTGAGGGAAATTCTATGCTTGTATTATTTAATGCATGCACATTACTTGGAAATGTCCTCACAGAACATGTGTGTGCATTTGGCTTTCTCAATGGTGAATTGACATTAGAAATGTCAATATCACTGGTATAGCCTAACGCAAGAGAGCATCCGCCAGATGAATAAGTACCAATTACAGACGAAGACTCTGTGTTTTTAATATGACTCTTACTAGGAACTGGCTTTGAAAGCTCCTTTTGTTTCATAAGAATATTTCTAGTGGGATAAAATTTCTGCGGAGGATCATCTGGAGTAGGTTGGGGATCAATATTTGTTAAACGTTCTGCTTCAGACTGGGTTCCTTTAGACTTGAGTAGGAAGGCTGGGTTGACATGAACTTTCGGCTTGGTTTGCCTTTTAGAAGTGAAGAAATCTGGATTGATATGAATAAACTTCTGCTCCTCTTCATGTGCCATCATCCTTTATCCTGAAAAAAAGTAAAATAGTATAATATCCATAATTAAATAAAATTATTAACTAAATATTACATACAAAACTTGAGGAGGGTCTTAAGAGATCTTAAATTAAGAGAGATCCTTGTCCACTAAGCTTCCACAATTAACTGCTCAGCACAGAAAACACACACAATTATCTTTGCCCAGCAAACAACAAAGACCAAAGATATTACAATGCTGAACCCAATGCAAGCAATTACCTACATGTAGTTACAGGACTAGAGCTATCCTCGAAGTGTTCCTAAGAGGACACTACGGGGATAGCTAATCATGTCATGTCTGGTTTGCAGCGGATAAACCAGACTTCAAGGCTTAAAATACTGAACAATTTGTATGATATTCATCCAGACATCTTTAAAAGGTCCAACGAAACAGACAAGGAATATTGGTTTCAAGCTCGAGCCACAATGTAAGACAGAAAACGGGAAATGCTTTTTTATCCATAAAGTTATTAACCCATGGAAACACTTACCTGCCAATGCCACAAACACCTAAATGCTGCTGAATTTTTAAATCCAGCTATAAAAAATCAGGACAAATGGGACAACTTTTGACAACACATCAGCTTCTTGTCACCATTGAAGCCACTAGTGTGTTAGTGGCCCCCACGGGTGAATTTAGGTAAATTCAAGCACGAACAATCCTAAAGGCAGGGGGAATCCTCTGCCATCTCTTGGTGCACAATTTAGTCAAATCAGCATATGGTTTCTTGAAAGCAAACCCAGCCTTACAATCCTGCACACAGTTTTGGAAATGGTAACTACCTATTCAAAGGACTTCCCAACAGACATAGTACATATGGACTAATCTAATGTTTTTAATAGCGTAACACAAAAAACTGGCAAGGAAATTACAAGTACAGTATATGAAATAAATGGTAGAATACTAGAATGGATAAAACAATAATTAAAACAAAAAGCAAAAGGTTGTCCTAAATGGAAATGAAACCAGAGAAATGTGGCAAAGTAATATTCTCAGATGATCATGACATAAGAGAATACAGTACTGTATTATAAGCCGGACTGGGTATGCCCGGACCTGGGGGCGGGCCGGGCAAGGGGAGTAAAAGAACTCGTAGAACCCGATCAACCATGTCGCCACCAGTCCCCGTGGCACAGTGGTAAGACACTCGCCTGGCGTTCCACGAGCGCTTTGTCATGGGTTGGTATCCAGGCCGGGGAGGATTTACTGGGCACAAATTCTTAACTGTAGCCTCTGTTTAACTCAATAGTAAAATGGGTACTTGATTGTAAAAAAAACGATTCTTCGTGGGGGTCGTATTCCAGGGATTTGCCCGAAAAGCTACGTGTACTAGTGGCTGTACAAGAATGTAACAACTCTTGTATATATATCTAAAAAATGTATATAAACTATCATCAAATTTGCAGACAACACTAAGATTTATGGGGAAATTTACTACAATGCTGTAGTGCTTCCTTGAGGTTATCTTGAGATGATTTCGGGGCTTTAGTGTCCCCGCGGCCCGGTCCTCGACCAGGCCTCCAACCCCAGGAAGCAGCCCATGACAGCTGACTAACACCCAGGTACCTATTTTACTGCTAGGTAACAGGGGCATAGGGTGAAAGAAACTCTGCCCATTGTTTCTCGCCGGCCCCTGGGATCGAACCCAGGACCACAGGATCACAAGTCCCGCGTGCTGTCCGCTCGGCCGACCGGCTCCCCCTTGAATGAAGGTAATGAAAAGTTCCAATAATTTTTGCCGTGAAATGCCGTCAAGGCCTTAAAATTTTCATCTTGCTACTCATGATTGTTTTGGTCAGGCTTATGGTACACCACACCATGACTACTCATCGTTAACATCGTTGTGATGATACAACAATGGGTAATTACACTCCGGTAATTACAATAGCCCCCATCATCTTGCTTAGCACTAGATTTTCCCCACGTTATCGACCCCTCTGTAAAATTTTGCCATGATTTAGGCCAATTAAAAATTACCAATATTGATGCTTCAGGGGCCTGAAGACTGTCTGCTTCAGAAGGCTAGGTGCGTTTCCTAGCCCACTCCCGCCTCTGGCCTAGCCACCCTCCCGCCTCTGGCCTAGCCACCCTCCCGCCTCTGGCCTAGCCACCCTCCCGCCTCTGGCCTAGCCACCCTCCCGCCTCTGGCCTAGCCACCCTCCCGCCTCTGGCCTAGCCACCGTCACGCCTCTGGCCTAGCCACCGTCACGCCTCTGGCCTAGCCACCGTCACGCCTCTGGCCTAGCCACCGTCACGCCTCTGGCCTAGCCACCGTCACGCCTCTGGCCTAGCCACCGTCACGCCTCTGGCCTAGCCACCGTCACGCCTCTGGCCTAGCCACCGTCACGCCTCTGGCCTAGCCACCGTCACGCCTCTGGCCTAGCCACCGTCACGCCTCTGGCCTAGCCACCGTCACGCCTCTGGCCTAGCCACCGTCACGCCTCTGGCCTAGCCACCGTCACGCCTCTGGCCTAGCCACCGTCACGCCTCTGGCCTAGCCACCGTCACGCCTCTGGCCTAACCTCTCACACTTCTAGTTTGGCAAAATTGCTGCAGTTCCATGGAGCAAGACTCGCCATTACAGGCTAAACACACCCTAACCTAACCATATTATGCTCTTAACAATTAGAAATAAAGCTTTTGTCACAACACCCGCATACAACACTATACACCAAGTGTAAACAACAGCTGTATCCACTACATTCACAAACTTGGGGGTTAAGTTATTAAGCTTTCAGCTAAATACTCTGCTCTCCAAGACCTAAAAGAACATGTATACATTGTGAACATCTTGTAAGAGGTTAGGTTACTTTCTTTACAATGATCGTCTTGAAGGACGTTCATATCACAAGGTCAGGTTAAGCACCATATACTTAGCCAGCAACTGGATGGGCAACCACGTGGATATACAACTCAGGGTTCAGTATCCAGTTGTTATTTGCCAAGACGCGAGTTAAAACACTGAAATTAATTAATTAACGTTGGTAATATCCGCCAGGAGTTAGTAGGGAACTGTGAGGAGGGATGACCTACATACCTCACAGTGGTACCTCGGGATCACACTCCACACTGTTCTATGAGTAGGTTAACACTCTGAGGGTGAAGGAGGGAGTGTGAGGGTGTGAGGGGTAGGGAACACTAGCCACCAGCTGGTACACAGACACACTCGCAATACACAATACCTCAGTCGCCACACTCACACTGCCACCCACCAACCTTTTTATATCTATTTGTATATCAATGACTTTTCAACATTATGACCCCAAATATAATGTTCCTAACAATACAAAAAATTCTACTTAGCAAGAATACAGTTATTAATTAAAGTCCAGTGAGTTAATATACATATTATACAACAACGCACATTAGTCAAACAACACATTCCAGTGTCCAGAAACATGGTCGAACGCACAAACTTCAAGGTTAAGGATAAACTCCTATTATATTTATTATATGACAGTTATGATTGATATATAACAATGTTTACTGAAGATAAACTTTGAATGAGTAATATTAATTAATAAAAAAGACGTCAGAAGTAATACGCCTGTCGTCAAATGTGTTAGAAGTGTTATGGTCGCGCTTATACTTGTGTGCTAGATAGCGTTCACAACCGTAATCGTCCTCAAGGACTAGAATTAATACAATATTTTAATCTTATAATAATAATAATAATAATAATAATAATAATAATAATAATAATAATAATAATAATAATAATAATAATAATAATAATAATAATAATAATAATAATAATAATAATAATAATAATAATAATAATAATTGTAATAATAATAATAATAATAATAATAATAATAATAATAATAATAATAATAATAATAATAATAATAATAATATCACAAGGTCAGGTTATAATTATTATTATTATTATTAGAAGGAAAAGGAGAAGGAGAGGAAGAAGGAAGAGAAGAAGGAGAAGAAGAAGAAGAAGTTTACATTATGTTTGTAAAACAACTATGTATGTACTTTCCTGAATAAAATTTACTTTACTTTACTAAGAAGAAGAAGAAGAAGAAGAAGAAGAAGAAGAAGAAGAAGAAGAAGAAGAAGAAGAAGAAGAAGAAGAAGAAGAAGAAGAAGAAGAAGAAGAAGACATTTGCACTAATGTATATACATATGATACATAGACAGGGGGAAGATACATAGTTAAGACAATTAAGACAAGCCACTAATACGCTGTGCACGTATTAGTGGCTTGTCCCACATACAACGTCTTGCATTTTCCTGCATTAAAAAGCATTTGCCAATCTTCCGTCCATTTCTGAAGTTCGCGTAAATCTCTTTATAAGGCCACAATCTCATGTTCACTTCCCACTTTTAACCCTTGTACCTATAATTGTCCTTTCCCTTTATGTTCTCTGTACCTACATTCTTAGTTAGTCGAGAGCATTTATTATTTACCCGAATTTATCTGAGGGCCACTAAGTCCCTGTGCTACGAATGTTATACTTGAGTACTGTAAGATCTCTTATTGATTATGCTGCACCTGTCATTTCTTGTTTTGGTAAAGGTAGGATGGGCAAGTTGGAGAAGGTACAAAATGAAGCAATGAGAATTATCTTAGGATGCCCAAGAAATGCTATGATTGAGATAATGAAGATGGAGTTGAATCTGCAGAGTATTGGGGATAGAATTTCAGAGATAAATGTAGCCTCTGACATTAGATTAATGAGAGGTGGGGGAGCTAATGAATTAATCCTCTCGGTTCAAAAGGTGGGAAGTAGTGAACAGTGTACGATGAAGAAGAGAGTATATATGAATAAATTATGTTATAATGTTATAAAGTATGATGTTATTACAGAGTGTATTGCTGTGCCCAAGAGAAAATTTACACCACCATGGGAGGATTGTAATGTAGATGTAGTAATTACTCCCTTGCATAAGAAAAAAAGTATGTATGAAATAGGAGAGCTGAGGGCAACATATGATTGTATAATTAGAAAACTGCCTACGGAAAACACTCTACATGTATATTGTGATGGGTCAGTAGCTAGGGATGGGAAGGCAGGATGTGGAGTCTTGATCAGGGAGTACACTGACATCGGCACTGTAGATACTGTCATTGGACGCCGCTTAACTGACAATGTCTCTTCAACGCAGGCTGAACTCCAAGGAGTATTAGCAGGATTGCAGGAAGTAGTCAAATGCGGTAAAAATGCTTGCTTCTTTATTGACAGCAGAGGAGCGTTAGTCTTTAAATAGCAGACGCCCAGTATATCAGAATATTGTGATAGAGTGTAGAGAGAATGTTAAGAGACTAGAAAAAACTGGGTATAAAGTAAGATTCATGTGGATCCCTTCACATGTGGGAATACTGTTGAATGAGGTAGTTGATGACATAGCGAAGAGAGCCACTGAAAAAACTCTTGTTGATGTTGTATGTCAGTTAACCTTGAAACAAATAAAAACAAGACTCAAGGTGATTCAGGAGGGTAAAGAAATGATAAAGAGAATGGCAATGGTGGACAGTAGTAACACACTTAAGAATTATTCAATAATAAATACAAATTCGTCCTTCACTTATGGTAAAGGAAAGTCTACTTGGAAGGATTCAATTTACATGAGATTACGATTAGGATATAAATATATCTGGCAATACGGTGTTGATGTCAGTGAAAAAGATAAGGAGTGTAAATTATGTAGTATGCCGTATGCCCACACCTTAGAACATTATGTTTTAGAGTGTCACCTTATTGAAAAATATAGAAATAAGGAAATAAATAGTGTACCACATCAAATTGTTTGGATGTGTGATAATGGTATAATAGACAGTATACTTAGGAGCTACAAGAATTTTGCCCCAAGAATGTAACAATTATATGCTGTACTTGCTGTATGCAATGTTAAATGGGATTCTTGTACTGTTATATGTCTATTTGTACTCACTGAATTTGTGCGCCCCTTGAGGGACTTGAAGTAGAGGGGGGTAGAAATAGCCTAAGCTACTCTATCCCTTTGAGATGTATTTATTGCTTATCTCAATAAACATACTTGAACTTGAACTTGAACTTGAGGGTGACTAATACTAGTGGCCTCGATAAGGACAGGAAGCCGGCGACTTGTCAACGATTTATTTAGCAAAATTCATTTAGCAAAGCAATTTACGGTTCTTATGAATACAAAAAAAAAATATTATTATATAATAAATAGTGGTTTTTATGAATACAAAAATACTTATCTATTAAGTAACGATTGTAATTTAATCTTATGTATATTTTTATAAGTTAAATAGTATTACTATTGCTATTATTTTGTTGTTGTTGTTGAGTTAGGGGCGACGACGATCATTATTATTTTGTTTATAAAGTGCGACGCCTTCCGGGCCTTAAAATTTTAATCTTGCTACTCATGGTGTTTTGGTCAGGCTTATGGTACACCACACCGTGACTACCTATCGTTAACAATCACACAAAATCATATATACGGTGTGAAAACCAACTATATATCTACGTAGTAATACTTTATTAAATAAAACCAAAGTGTTGTAGGGTGTTATGAGTGAGTATGAGTGTGCGAGGCAGTAGTGAGGAGGGAGGCGTGTGTGTGAGCACCCCGGGACCAGACCTCATCAACGTCATGAACTGGTAATTTACTCCCACTTTACCATGGCTATCCTCGATGACCTGCCCGAAGAAATTCTGGAATATATCTTGTGTCTTATATCGCCCTATAATGACCTACGGTCGTGTAGACAGGTGAGAGCCTCGCGTCTGTCAACTCCTTCCCCCTTTCCTTATTTACACAAGAAATAAAATAAAATAACAATTATTAAATGTAAGTATAATTTTATGTAGAAGAAGAAGTATGACTAAAAGCACATTAGGGTCATACTTTGCATATGTTGAGTGCGGAAATAAGGAGATTAATTAGCTTGGAAAGCATGAGAGTACTGTATAAGGGCCCACAGAGCTAACAACACTGCAAGCCTGGCATGACAGGGCAGATCTCATTCAAACTTGTAAAATACTGAACAACTTTGTGGATGTTGATCCAGACAATTTCTTCAAAAGGTCAGATGTAACACAGCTAACAACAGTTTCTAGCCAAATAAGCCACAATGCACAACTGAAAGCAGGAGATGCTTTTTCACCCACGGGGTTATAAACCCGTGGAAGCATCAACCTGCTATGCCGTAAATGCCAAAACATTACTGCTGTTCAAAATTTAGTTGGAAAAAATCCTCGGGAGGGGGAGGGGGGGGGGAATATGGTATCTCTGGCACGAAGCCAGCTTTCTGGCACCGCTGTGGCTGCTAGATAGATTGTAGCCCTCAAGTAAATGGTGGTAATTCAGGATAAATGCAAACAAAATCAAGGTAGCCAGTAGCTGTGTGCTTCACTGGCAGGAGAATCCAAAAACTGTCTAAGAATTTAGTCCCCTGTCACAAGAGACATTGATAACCTGGCACATACTATGTATAAAACATAGTATTTTACCATTTTCATTTGATTCAGTTAGTTGGGTTAGGTCAAATGGATTTTTCGTGGGTCATGGTAAATTCCATTACATCCACAGAGAGCTATTATATCTATAGTTGCATCATACATGTGAAACCCAGACAGTAGTTGTTCAGATCGTCATAGGACAATGACCAGATTCCTCTAGCAATACTGTATTTATGACAATAACTGCATTCATCTAGTACATGTAACCATGAAATGCTAGCAGGATTTTTATCATGGGTCAAAGTAAACTCCATTACATCTACATTGAGCTAGTATATCCATATTTGCATCATGAATGTAAAACCCAGACAATAATTGTTTAAATTGTCGTATGACAATAATCGCATTACCCTCGTGAATCAACGAATTACGATAACTACTGTCTGATGGTGAAAGAAGAATGGTAATGACATAGAACGACAAAACCTTAGGCTGCTTTTAGATCCCACTCGTATTGGGCAGAAAAATTAAAGTGTTTAAGAATATTATTATCGCTGACAATTTTAGTCAGCAGTGTACTGCAGCTGTTGGGCAGACACTTCATACACAATATGTTTTTAGTGGCATTGAAAAGTTACAGAATGACTCGCCCAATTACAAGTTACCCCCTAACCTGAAATTGGAGTGCTGACATTTCTTATGCTTGTTTTTATACATAAATTCTTATTTTAGAAATGCATTTATTTAAAGTTTTTTATACTGACATTATAGTATGCTTCATACATATTCTTATTGTAAGTATTTTATACTATGGATTAGGTAGAAGCAACGAATGTTGCTTCTACAATCAGATTGTTCAGTTGTAAAATGTGAGTATGAATGGTTTCTTCAGTGACCCTTAATATATTACTGTATGCATACTTATAGTATGGCAAAATTTGCAGCTAGCAATCATAACATTTTCCTTATTTAACTAAAAGGGGCATTGCTTAGTTATCATACAATATCTTGTGTTGTATATTCTCTGCAAGAGAAAAAAAACCTTTGATATACTGTACTGTACTTGACCATTAAAATACCTTAAGAAAAAGCACTGGTTCTTGTTTTGTATATGACAGGTCATGCAGTGGTTATTCATTATACCCGACCTGCATGTCTATGATATTTTAGGCATCCGATGGACTCGGCTGTATTATCCTGGGTCGTCGCCACCAACAGCTGGTCATTCAGCTTCACTACATGGTAGTGTTATTCATTATCTACTATGGCTCTATTGAATTAAGATACAAGAGGTCCATATTACCTTCCCACCAGGGTTGTTCACATGATCATTCTAATTTTTATAAAATGTTGAGGATTTTTCCACTTAAGTTTATTTATTTATTGCATTTTTTATTTAATTTTTTTAATTTTTATTTCATTTCATTTATTTTTTATTTTATTTTATTTTATTTTTTATTTTATTTACAAGAAGCTACAATGTGTTTGTGAGATTAAATAATATTGGCATTTTTACATTCTTGCAAGGCCACTAACACGCATAGCATTTCGGACAGGTCCTTAAACTAAACAGATCAGGTAAAATGAAAGGGTACATTGTAGCAAAAAATTTTATCAACATATAACTACAATATAAATTGGTAGAGGTGATTACAGTGGTGAAGATGTATGTCTTAAGTATTAATATTTGGGAGTTGGTAGCACAAGATTCAGTGTGAGTTTGAAGCTCACTTCTGTATTGTACATTATCTCACAACTCACTTTTGAGTTCACTTCTCAATGATTTTAAATTGGTATCAGAACATTTTCAGATGCTAAAGAATGTTTCCATATTATTTTGATACCTCAGCTCTTAATTGAATTTCAGGTGTGTCGCAGGTGGTACACCTGTTGCCAGGGTGTTGTGGAGAAGAGAAAATCTCGTTTTTTCACAGCTCTGAAGGTGGGCTGCGTAAAGTGGTATAGTCCAACATATCCAAGCCACATCATCCCAATCAGTAGGCGCTACTCCCATTCAGCATGTGTGTTTGAATCATCAATGTATGTTTTTGGAGGCTGTACCTCAACAAATACAACATTTAATGACCTCTGGCGCTTTGATTTGGGATTGCACGAATGGACACGCTTGTTGACCACTGGAACATACCCATCACCCAAAGCATATGCTTCAATGGTAACATGGAATAATTGCCTTGTGTTGTTCGGTGGGTGGACTCATCCTTCTCTGTATCCATTACATCAACAGTGGGTCTTGTTCAGTGAACTGCATGTCTATGATATTTTAGGCAACCGATGGACTCAGCTGTATTATCCTGGATCGCCGCCACCAACAGCTGGTCATTCAGCTTCAGTACATGGTAGTATTATGGTAGTATTTGGTGGATTGCAAAAACAGGAAGGAACTTCTGGAAGTACAAGTGATGTGTTCTGTTTAGACCTCATAAGACAGTGTTGGTTTAAACCTGTGGTGTCAGATCCTATGCCTAAACCAAGGTATGGGCATTCCCAGATTAAACTAGATGAGAGACATATTTTAATTCTTGCAGGATGTGGAGGATCTAATAAACTTTATAATGATATATGGTTGCTATCAATGCCAGATAATATATACAACAGAAGTGAAAAATGGCACTGGGAACAAGTTTATGTAGAAGAATCTGAGCATATGCCCTCTCAAATGTGGTATAATCCAGCATGCAAAGTTGGGAATAGTGTTGTTGTTTTGTCAACCTGTGGGAGTAATAATGCTTCAGCAGGTGGGAATATGTCTCAGCTTTTGGTGCCAGGTTCTGTAAGGAGACAGCCAGCTAATGTCTGGGTTCCCCCAATACAACAGCCAGAAATACGTCCTCATGATCATCAGCCTCTTGAACGGCATCAGTTGGAACCAAATGTTAACGGTCAACGTGGTTTTCTTCGGCCAGGAATCCATTCAGTAGAGCAAGCAGAATCTAGTAGTGATGAAAATGATGATGGAAACTTCCAGGGTGCACATAGTGGGCAAGGAACATCTGGTAGAGGGAGACCTCGACCCTCTATTAGACCAAATGCATCAAGTGATAGGGAGCGCAGACTTCAGGTATTGTCAAGAATGAAGGAGAGACTAAGAGAACTATCACGTCAACAAGAACCCAGTAGTGCAACCTCCATTAAGACTCCATCCCGTAGCACTGTTACACCTCACATGTTGGATATCAGCCGTGTTATTTCAGACAGACAGGCTAGATGGTGGTCTGTTAACCAATCTAATAGTCTCTCAACTTGTATTGGCTCTCCTCCTCAGCCATCTCTTCTTTATTCTTTAGTTCTTGGCAGAGGTCACCTAATCATGTTTGGTGGTATCCCACATGATCCTACTGGAGGTCAAAGCCAAGAAACTGTATCAAACTCTGTGATATTTGTATCTGCACCCTCTACTTCATACTTTGCTGCCTAATACCATTGAAAATATTTAGCAGCTTATTATATTTGTACATATATTTAACATTTGTTTTATTATCAGAGGATTGTTATAGTTTTGTAAATAGGATACTTCACACAAATAAAACTCAATAACATTATATTTCAATTCTTGTGTGTTTCTTTTCTGGCAATAATTGTGTGTGTATTACAGTATGTAATTGATAGCATTACTATTTGTATAAAATAAAATTCAAACCAGAAAAAATTACCAATAATGTTACATAATAAGGCACAATATTTATATTAATGAATTTTTTTAATTCTTGATTCTTTGCTTGTATTTGCAAATATTTACCATAAATCATACAAATGAATTAGAATTTTTGACAATGTACTTTTTTATTTTGCATATCTGATATGTAAGAATAATAATTTTCATGTAAAAAGTTATTTTTTTTTATTATTATTAATCCTAATTAAATAAATTATGTAGCTTCATTGTGTGGCTGTACATGTAATTACATAAAGTGTAGTTAATGTACAGTATTATAGCTTAGCTCATAGTGTTCCATCATAGTCTTTCTGGTAGAGCCCCAGTGCCTTCGTGAAGTTATCTTACCGAGATGGCTCCCCACTACTGGATCACACCAGTCGCACGAGTCCTGTTTGCCCTACCAGAGAGCAGAGCCAAAACCTGGCTCTCCTTGTGTCTCACACAGGCACAAGGCACAGGGGATTATTATTGTCACCCTCACTGTTACAAGATCATCAAGAAAATCAACAAAGCTGTACAGACAACTGCAAGGGTCATAGGAAACAAAACATTGAAACAGCCAAACAACTCTTCAAACTATTCAATCCAAACAATTGGTTCACTTGAACTCATTAGTACTAATGGCTACCACTAGGTGGTCTGAATCCCCTCATCCAACAGCTGGCTCTAAGGTCAGTCCTGTCACTGATGTTGACTGAGGTAGTATTGTGCTCCTAGGATTGCCAGCAATTGCAGTGTGTTCCACTGCTGCTTAGCCAAGTGCCAGCTATTCTTCTGGCTTCATCTTGCAGGGGCCATTTGCTTGTATCGTTTTACTTTTCTAGTAGTATTACTTATGTGTGTTTTCCTTCCTTGGCATTCTTATGTGGATTTGCCAATTTTTTTGCTTCAAGCTGCATGTGCTCAGGATGAACCTTTCATGGATGCTTGTCTAGCATTACCCCTGCACTGACAGAGGTCCTTCTCTGGTGTATTCGGGAGCTCCCTCCTCAGAAACCTGACCACAAGGGTGGGGTGCCTTGCCTTGGGTAGTGCATGAGTCATTCACTCCTTTGTGTAGGCCCTGGGCTGGTGGTTACCTATTTTGATTTTGTAGAGGGTGTGTTAGGGTACACACACATTTGTTTATATGGTATGCCATGGACACTTTATAGCCAACTGTATCCATGGTTGGCCAGTCCCATAGCCATGGGACTGTACTTAGTATTATCCCCTCTGGTAATATGAGGTTACTGGATTATATATGGTTTGCAAAGTTTGTAATATCACTTGTCATTTTATTTTCCTCGAGGTGGCCATTGCTTGTAGGTGGTTTTTACATTGCAGCTTTGCAGTGCTAAGCTGGCTTGGATGCCTTAGTGTTGGGGCCCTTATTGTTGTCAGTGTTTTGGAGTGTTGGTGATTTAGGGTTTTCTTCTGGCCCTGTGGGGTGTGTGAGCCAGGTACTGGCAGAGACTCCTGTCTGTCCTCTCCAGTGTGTGATGTGGATCCTGGCTTTTTTTACCCAAGTTCATCCTCTCTTGGTTGGAGCTGCATGGTGGAGGAGGGGCTCAAGTACTGTTTTTTTTCTTTCTCCATCGCATTTGTGGTTGGTTCTGCAGTAGCTCCTCCCCATGTGCGCTTCTGGGTGCCAGCCAATTCCCTGGATCCCCCTAATTATATTTAGCAAGATTGAAAACTGGTATCATTTGCCATTTCATTGATGGTTGGTCCAGACCCACCTGTGACCATCCCACAAACAGCCATGAGTTACCCTGCAAAGTTTGGTAAGACTCCATCAAGCTTCTGGCCTCCAACTTTGAACAGACACGGACAGACATTCTCTTTTGTAGATACAGTATAGATATTTTATGAATTATGCAGAATGTATTTTAAATTATGAAATGCATTAATGGAAAAGGATAAATTAATGTTATTTATATTTTATTTTATACAAAAATCAATCCTCTTATAAATAGTATCTAAGGTCTAACAAGTATGGCCATAACTTTAGTCGAAGTAGTCATTGAACAGCCAAGTGTAGCAAATTACTGTATCTTTTGAATTACAGTATTAACATTTCCATATTATCACTTCGTACAATAAATTAAAAGTCAATTGCTCTAGAATTAGCACCTTATAAAGATACACAAATCAAGGTTAATAAAGAAAATTTATAGTAGAAGAGTTCCATTAGAAGTAGTGACATCTACTTTTCAAGTACAATAGAAGAGAGCCAGCATGTGTCTGGCTCCTGCTGGTCCTTGTAGACTTGTCAGACGTGCAGGTGCGTGGTTAATATGTTCCACATGATCAGGGTCTGCTCGTAGTACTAATTGACTCTGTTACAAGATCATCCACTGTATTTGCTTCAGTTTCAAAAGGTGTAGCATTTGTAGGTTGAATCTCAATCGGTTCATTGGTTGAATTAACAGCTTTAAAGTTGTTTGATTGAGAAGGTTGAGGATGATTGCTGCCACAACGACAGAAGGGGCAACCAATGGTGTCAACATCCTGGGTACAATTCACAGAACAGTGGACACGTGGGCACAAGATGCCTGCGCATTTACACTGCTGGCATCTGTTACCTCCCACCAGCATCTGGCATCTCGGATCACAAGTGGTGGGCTCCAGTGGGCAAGACTTTTCCTGATTCAAGATTGGAGTTTTAGGAGATGACAAGAGAGGTCTTCCTTTGAAACTTTCGTGTATGAATAATGGTTTGGTCAGTATAGGAGGCGTAAGGTGCTGACCTCGATCATTTCCCATAATCATGCCGAACTCATTAATAGAGTGCTGTTGAGGGCATGCACATCGACCACATCCATCCTCGAAACTTAAGAAGAGGCAATTACTTTTACAACTTTGCACTCCAGGACATATATAGGCATCATCTCCACAGTAACACTGGTGACATCCATTTGCATCCATGGCTGTGCGACATCCTATTGGACAAAAAATACGCTGCTGGTTGTGACAGCGTGTAGACAGACCTTCTATATCTCCAGGGCCAGCATAAGGGTGCCTATTGAAAGGTCCTAATCTAGGGTGATACCTCTCAAAATATTCTGTTTCAAAAGGTAAATCATAATCAAAAAATTCAGAGCCCATTGGCCTAGATCCAAATGAATTCAGTGGAAATGAACCCCTGAAAAAAGGTTTAAAAGGACCATTTGGAACTAATGTACAGTTACAATAGAAGCAGCTGCTGTTTTCATGCAAACTTATACATCTGCGGAGACATGTGGGCATTGATGGACATACTGCAGTTTTCTCGCAGTTACAGCGGTGGCAGCCATCGCCACCGACCTCCACTGTACACTCTTGAGGGCAGCTGATGGTAGGACATGAACGTTCATCAGTGCTGCATACACACTCAGGACAGTCACTTCTGCTGGTGAGCTGTTGGCATTTCTTGGGGCACAAGGACAGGGAGGGACACCCCACAGAATAATGTAGAGGACATGCACACTTTCTACAACCATTAAAGTCAAATTCAATGTTGCACTTAGGTGGACAGTTCACTGGTTCATTGGGGCAGTCAGCGAGTGCAATATCACCGCAGATACAGACTGGACAGGAGCCATCTGACCGTTGTACCTCTTGGCATGGTAATGGGCATTCACGACAGTCTGCAAGAATCACAAAATATATTAGTTCCTGATACGTGCACTATTTACCATAATCACTGAATGGGGATTTATTTATTTTAATTTACATTGTAAGGACTTGAAGTATTAAAAATAAATGTAGCAAATATACAAAGATCTGAATAATATCTGATATAAATACTGGTACTGTACATGCAAAATCATTCCAATGAGCATAATATGTAATCTGGTGAACACTATAAAGATGCATCACCAAAACATTAATTAAGAGTAGAGGCTATAAGCTTAGGGATATTTGTTTCAGGGTCAATTCAACATGACTGCAGTGCAATAGGTCAACATGATCACACTGCAATAGTTCAAGAGGTAGTACAGTAGAGACAAAGATGAAAGAAGAGTGGAGATAGTAGGGATGTACTGACATGGAGATAGATAAATTGAAAGGCAATTTAAGAAATAAAAGGCTGTGGGAAAAAGAAAATACATGGATTAGTAATGATCATAGAGGAACTGAAAGAGGAATTGAGTAGGAGCAGCAAACTATTACAGAAATTAGGGCTGAAGGAGATAAATTGAAATTAGAGAAGCAAGGCAAGGAAGCGAGTAGTAACGACCTCAGAAAAAGTAAAGGTAGTACAGTAGTAGAATAATGTAAAAAGTGTACAGGATGCAACTAGAGAAGCAGAAGATTAAAAAAGTGGAAGATGTGCTGGAAAAATTGGGTCAAAAGCTAACAAGGTCCTTTGCAAAAATAGCCAAAAGGTCAGAGGAAAAGGAAATAAAAGAAGCTACAGTGATAGAGACTGTCAGGTCAAAGCTGGTAGTGAACTGCAATAAACAAGAAATGGGAAGAAGACGATCAGTTATAAACTTTCTGACAGAACCAGAGGAAGCTGCATGGAAGGAAAGAAGAAATGGAGACTTGGGCAGATAAAAGATATCCTAGACAAAGAGCAGGCAAGTAATGCAACCCAAGAAATACATTTTTTTTTTGTAGGATACAAAGGCTCCAACATGTACGCCAGAGAACAGTGACGATTAATTACCTTCCGAGTAAGTCTTCCAGTGATGAATATACTGACAGAGAAGAGACGATTAAAGAATGGGGAAGATACAGTCGGGTGTTCATTGACCGGGACATGAGTAAGGAAGAAGAGAAATAGAGTTGAAAACTGAAGAGAACGGAAAGGACGGGAAATGAAGTTGAGAACGAGAAGACCAGGGCAGGAGAAAAATAAATCAGGCACAGCAAGAAATTGGGCCTAATCACACTGGCGAGGAAAGAGACCAACGGAACAAACTTGTGTAACTAGACTAACACAAATGCCACCCTCCAGAATTGCCCGGCCACTTAGACTGGACGGAACAGCAACAGCCTCGCTTCTTGCAGGACGTAATCGATTCACGACCATCCAAGTGGTTGGACATCATTCTTTTCCTCTGCCCTATTGATCAAATTCAGGTATAGGAAAAGATCACCCCTTTGTGTGGTCACAATATTCTATGATGGATTACAATTATAGAAACCACATAAAGGTCCAAGATGATGACTTTCTAGATCACCCTCAAGGAGACTATAACGAAATAGCAAAAGAATTGCAAAACACCTCCAGGAGGGAGCTAATAGGTGATCATGGCATGGAAGCATCATGGAAAAATTTCAAAAAAGTCGTCAATGAACTCATTAAAAAATATGTGCCAAAAAAGAAAAAGAGAGGGCAGAAGGAGGGAGAAAGGGATGTTAGAAGAAAGGGAAGGAGATAGGTGGAGAGGGGGGAAGAGGGCAGGTGAGAGAGAGGGTGGAGAGGAACGAAAAATTTGAGAGAAGAGTGGGCAGAGAAAGATGGAGAGGATGAGGGAGGAAAGGAGAGGAGAGGGGAGAAAGTTGGAGATGTGGTAAGAGATGGGAAGAGAGAGAGAGAGAGAGGGGGGGGGGGGGGATAGGGAAATAAAGATGAGAGAGAGACCCGGGAACATCAGGGTACCCCCTACCCCTAGTAGGGTTATAAGCCCATAGAACTGCCTACTCGTCGAAGCCATAAACGTAAAACACTTCTGCAGTTCATAATCCGATTGGATAAAATCAAGACAAATGGGGAGATCATTGAAAACACGCCGGCTTTCTGTCTTCGTCGAGGCCACTAGAGAGATGGTGGCCCTCAGATAAATTAGTTACTCATATCTCAAACAACAGTTTTTTTATAATTAATTTGGTTCTTGAAACGTCCTTAAAACGTTTAAAGTAGCAATTTTTGATCAGAAACTAATTATCATGTTCAATGTTCATTTATTGGATCAAAACTAATATTTCACTCAGTTCATTGATGTTTTGATTATGTGGCACATTCCTTCACACGGTGAGTATACATTTTAGATAATAAAATGAACGTAAAACATTGCAGTAAAGCTGGAAAGTTGAATAGGAAAACAGCGCATGACCTTGTGGCCTGAATAGTCGGTCATTGATCCTGACCGGGAAGCCCCAGACGGAACGCTGCCCCATCTACACCCGGTGCAGGAACTGTACCATCACCGGGTACACGTGCCCCCCATCCCTGGGTACGAGTACCGTTCAGTGCAGGTACCATGACCGGATAGCATTTTATTAGCACCAAGCAATAGCTCTATTTCCGATTGTGAGTGAACAGTACACAAGTTGTAATTACAACCCAAAGAGAAACACGCGTGTAGAGACACGAAGTCACTTGCTATTGCAGTGAAGCTTGGAACATTGTGTAGATTATTGTGGGAAAAAGAGACAGCTAGGCTGCAACACCTACACGCGCTGCCGTGACGTCCTTATGCAGTCACTACCCGCATGACGAGGGTACCGTAACTGTCTTATTGATCCGTAAACCTGTTGGAACCGCGTAATGTTTCAAGTTCTTTATTGAAACTTGAAATTGTTCATGAGCTCATATTTATTGTGCACCCCATACTCATCCTGTGAGCGGTAGTTTATTGTGCACCCCATACTCATCCTGTGAGCGGTAGTTTATTGTGCACCCCATACTCGTCCTGTGAGCGGTAGTTTATTGTGCACCCCATACTCATCCTGTGAGCGGTAGTTTATTATGCACCCCATACTCATCCTGTGAGCGGTAGTTTATTGTGCACCCCATACTCATCCTGCGAGCGGTAGTTTATTATGCACCCCATACTCATCCTGTGAGCGGTAGTTTATTGTGCACCCCATACTCATCCTGAGCGGTAGTTTATTGTGCACCCCATACTCATCCTGAGCGGTAGTTTATTGTGCACCCCATACTCATCCTATGAGCGGTAGTTTATTGTGCACCCCATACTTATCATGTGGACCACGGTTTAAGTCCGAGCGGGAAACCATTACAAGCTGGTATATTAACGCTTTACACAGGATTAAATCGTTTACGGGCTATTCATGCCCGTGCCATCTTTTGGGCGGCTTAATCTTTATCAATTCATCAATCGATTGAATTGCAACATTTACAAACTTGCAGACGATACAGAAATAGGGCAGGAAATAAATTTTGACGAAAACACATATATCGCTACAAGACGATCTAGATAGGCTTTAAAAATGGGCAAACAATTAGCAGATGCAGATTAATTGGTCTATACGAGGTAGCTCCTAGTTATATCCACCTAACGTGCACTTAAAACGATCCAGCGATCTCCCGTCCATTAGGCTATCCAGTGTATTGTTCCACAGCTAAACAACTCTTGTTTCAAACCCAGTATTTACCCAGGTTTCTTCTTTATCAAAATGTCTTCAATCCTTTATTTCGAGTTCTATTTTGTTTTACATACTTAATAAAACCTTGATTTTATTCATTTTGCTTTACCCTTTTATCCATATATACCTCAGTCATGTCACCCTTTTTTAATCTCTTGATAAGGGAGATTTCTAGTTGCTATAACGTTTCTAGGAATAAATGCAGGTAGCCTATTTATTTTATTTTGTGTGTTTATGTATTGATTTTCTGGCTTCAGATCTCAACAAGTTATGACTTCAAGATCAACAAGTCATGACTTCAAGATCAACAAGTCATGACTTCAAGATCAACAAGTCATGACTTCAAGATCAACAAGTCATGACTTCAAGATCAACAAGTCATGACTTCAAGATCAACAAGTCATGACTTCAAGATCAACAAGTCATGACTTCAAGATCAACAAGTCATGACTTCAAGATCAACAAGTCATGACTTCAAGATCAACAAGTCATGACTTCAAGATCAACAAGTCATGACTTCAAGATCAACAAGTCATGACTTCAAGATCAACAAGTCATGACTTCAAGATCAACAAGTCATGACTTCAAGATCAACAAGTCATGACTTCAAGATCAACAAGTTATGACTTCAAGATCAACAAGTCATGACTTCAAGATCAACAAGTCATGACTTCAAGATCAACAAGTCATGACTTCAAGATCAACAAGTCCTGACTTCAAGATCAACAAGTCATGACTTCAAGATCAACAAGTCATGACTTCTCGCACTCGGACTTTTCAATAAAAACATTATCCACCTGGCATCTGGTATGTTGAACAGACCACACACTAGAAGGTGAAGGGACGGACGTGCGTCCCTTCACCTTCTAGTGTGTGGTCTGGTCACCATACTTTAGCCACGTTATTGTGACTCATCGCCTGCATATGGTATCTGGTAACTATTATTATTACCTAAGCTCAGAACCCTACAATTTGTCAGCATTAAATTACATTTTCCAATCTTTTGACCATTTTGAGAGTGGTCAGATCGAAAATACTGTCAGAAAAATGCGAGATCGTGTCGCAGCGAAGGGTCATACGCGCACCAAACGCTGACTTACTAAATATGGAGCGGCTCGACAAATTGACGGGAAGTACAGTTTTCTGTTCGTGGCTCCCTGGAATGGTTAGGTTCGGGCATTTTAGTACGGCAGTTTAGTGACGTTGGGGGACACTCACTGCATAAGTAAGAGCTGCCCTGTATAGGCCAACATGCCTTCTGTAGTTTCCTTTATTTTTTAGGGTATT
The DNA here is from genome assembly GCF_040958095.1 of Procambarus clarkii. Classification (NCBI taxonomy): domain Eukaryota; kingdom Metazoa; phylum Arthropoda; class Malacostraca; order Decapoda; family Cambaridae; genus Procambarus; species Procambarus clarkii. The sequence continues at coordinate 50,407,685 of NC_091157.1, forward strand.
TGCATTAACCTTTACATCATTTTCCATCTTGGATATTACTGGTCTCAGAAGTATTGCTGTTCACAGGTAGTTACTATGCCACACAGTTTAGGCTGCATGTGCAGCTTACAAATTAATTTCAAACATATTTTCTTGTATATACTAGCAGAGCAGAGAACAAATATTTAGAAGAAATATATTTGGTTGTGCAGAAATATATATACACTGGTTATATTACACGGTGTTAGGTGTCAGTTAAGTCTAAAATATTATTTTCCTCGTGTTGGTCCCTTAATATGCTGCTCAAGGAAGCAATGATCAACTAATTCTACAAAATCTGCTTCGGAATTCCTTGCACATTTGGTTAATATCCTACTGGAAACTCTATGCGTGTTAGTGGCTATGTAATAATGTAAGATCATCAATATTATTTATACTCTCACAACCCTATTTACCTTCAAGTATATATATAAATAAAATAAAAAATAAAATAATAAAATCCAAGTTATTCCAATACAATTAAAGTCACCCATAACACAAGCACTGTCTGACCTATGCTTAAGATATTTCACACAATACATGCTTTGCTTCCATTCTGTCGAAGTTTCTTGGTCTGTATATAACTCCTATTATTATTATTTTCATTCACTTGCAACTTAATAGTTTATGAATGTGGCTCACACACATTTCTAAAAAAAAATGAGACAGCACGAATTTTTCGTAATTTATCATTAATTGATGTTCCATTTCATGCAAAGATAGTTTACATTTGCCACTAAACGGCTCACTGTTCCGGCCAAAATGATAGTACCTACAGCTACTGTGGTTGGAACATACACATGTGGACTGTTGCGCCGAAACAAAAGTCAACGTTTTATACTATGGACTCACTCACCTGAACGTTGCCTTAGTCGAGAGGCCGCCGCCACACTGAGTGTCAGCAGCAGCACGGGGAACAGCCTGGCCACACACATCTCTCCTCCACGGTTACGGGTCGACTGGCTGGCGTACCTGCTGGTCTGCTCCAACTACGTCTGCCGCAGCAACCGACAGTACCAGAAATCGTCACCTTCAGCTCCACCCTCGACACTGTTACTGTTGCCATTGCCTTGCTTTTGAATTCAGGTCCATGATCTGTACCAAGAGAGACAACAACGGTACTTGCATGAACCCTGGGAGATCACCTACTTCCAAATTACTATCCATCCTACTCAAGAAGATGACTAAGAATCAACACATGCTTCGACTTGAAGCAAAATGCAATGCCTTAAGCTAGATTGTTGCTCAGGTCATTAGGGCTCTCTCCCTCAAACTATTTATACGGAAACTCAGTTTCAGAAAATCTCTAGACCAAGGAATAGTTACCCCTAGATTGGAAATACGCAAATGTCACCCCTATTTTAAAAAAGGCAGAAAAAAGCTCATAAAAAAAACTACCGGCCCATCAGCTTGACATTTTTTTAAATTTTAAATTTTGCCCCGAGGTGCGAGTTTATTGGGCAGCGCCACTAATCTTGTGAGTGGTCATACCGCCATAGCAGCATCTACTACACTCCCCAATAGGAAGAAATCCCGCCGGGTTGTTCATCCTGTCACTTGTACCCAAACACAGCTGGGACTTGCTTAACTGTCTCAAGTGAACAGCTCCTCAAACAAGAAGATTAACATCTGTCAACCCTTAAAAGCTTACGTTATCTTGCGGCTGCAAAACGCGGGAATCTTTTAAGAACAGTATCAATATTTGACAAATAGTGTTTTTCTAACTCAAACAATGTGGGGTTTATTATTCTACACATATTTCTAATGTCTCTCAGGTGTTCATATTCACGTAAATAGTGGTCAAGGCGGTGTCCGTCACTTTCATCACAGACTCTGCAACTCCTCTGATCAACTGTTGTTTCCATTCCGAATCTCCATGGATATTTGTATCCAAGACGGATTCTCGCTATTACTGATTCTCTCCCGCGTCCTCCTCCTCTTCGTCTATAATGATTTGGATTGCCAGCTGCAACCATGTTGTACCATCGTACAGATTCTATGGTTTGTTCTTCTATCCTTCTTTCCTCAGTTACCTTGTCACGGTGATGTTGCCTGACAATACCTCTAATTTGTAGTAGTCTTGGGTATGAAGTATTCAATATGGTCTCCTTCAGCGCCTTCAGCAGCCAGCAGATCTGCTTGTTCAGCCCCACATATTCCAACATGGGAGGGGAGCCCCAACATGGGAGGGGAGCCCCAACATGGGAGGGGACCCACACAAACTTGACGACTCTTTCCTGGTTCATTAGTACCCTCACAGCTCTCTTAATTTCAGCGACTACCGTATGATTTTCTGCCCGTTTTTACTTAGGCTTTGCAGTGCTGCTTTTGAATCAGTGCAAATCACTGCACCAGTAGTGTTTCGTTCAAGGAATCTTAACGCCATAACAATGGCAGTTAGCTGTGCTTGCGTTGAAGAGGCAAAGTTCTCAATACGCGCTTTTTCTTCATTTCTGTGTTGAAAAGCATTATCCTTAATTACAGTGTATGCTGCACCAGCCCTGCCATTGACAGGATTAGATGACCCATCAGTGTAGATTTGATCTAGTTTATTTCCGATTTCTTTATAAATTTCCTCGAGATACTTGTGCCTCATTTCTTGTAGTATCATGTTGGATTTTTTCGTTGCCATTTCATTGATGATAATCCTGCATGAGTCATCCTCCCAGGGAAGTATCCTCTCTACAGGCAGGAGCTCACGGGCTTGCTCAAGCAGGTGAAGTTCTTCGAGGTAGCAGACTTATCTGTGATACCATATTTGCTTCTCCTCTTTCCTCCTGTTAGCAGCACAGAACTCAGTGTTTTCCTGGCAGTATCCTTGTAATAGGGATCTCTGGCTATCCTAATTGCAAGCTTAGCATTCAATTCCTTAATTCTGCTTTTAACACTGGGCAGGGACAGCTCCTCTTGTAGATTAGACGATTTGGCATTTCTTGAACTCCAAGAATGATTGTCATGGCTTCATTTTGTAAAACCGCGAAGAGTGAAGAGTGAAACCGAGCTCAACACATTTCCTTCCAAGGAGTTCAATGACTGTTAAATTTTTCCGAAGGTTGTGACTTGTATTAGAACATCATCTGTATACCCCACTTGTTGCGTCCCTTCCGGAAAATCAATATTTGCAATGGCGATTATAAGTACATTGAATAGTGTGGGTCTTAAGACCCCTCCTTGGGGGGTACCGAATTCCATATTCATTGTTCTTGAGACTGCTCCATTCAGATTCAGATTCAGATTCAGATGTTTATTCAGGTAAGGTATATACATACAAGTGATGTTACATTAATGGATTGATATATAGATAGAGCTAGTACATACAATGCCTAAAGCCACTATTACGCAATGCGTTTCGGGCAAGAAAAACATTAATATCTAGAACTTAATACTAATTGAGCATAAAGAATAAAAGGTGTTGAGAACAAATACAAATAAAGATAAAAAAAAGGGGGAACATGACTGAAAAAGCAGCACAAATACAATAGGTTGACAAACAGTGTTGATTAAAAAAAAAAAAAAAAAAAAAAAAATAACAGACATGGGTTGACAATAGAGGAGTGAGGTGGGTTACAGGGAATTTATTAGGTAGTGTTTAGTTTTTATCTTAAACTGGTTGAGAGAGGTACAGTCTTTAACATGGTTGGGAAGGTCATTCCACATTCTGGGCCCCTTGATTTGCAGAGCATTTCTAGTTTGATTAAGACGTACTCTAGGAATATCAAAACTGTATTTATTTCTGGTGTGGTGCTCATGGGTTCTGTTACAACCTTCTATGAAGCTTTTAAGATCAGGATTGGCATTATAGTTTAGCGTTTTATATATGTATAATACACATGAGAGAATGTGCAGTGACTTAATATCTAACATATTAAGAGATTTGAGTAGGGGTACCGAGTGATGTCTGGGGCCAGAGTTGGATATTGTTCTAATAGCGGCTTTGTGTTGGGTAATTAGAGGACGTAAGTGATTTTGGGTAGTAGAACCCCAAGCACAAATACCATAGTTGAGATAAGGATAGATAAGGGAGTAATAGAGAGTCACCAGGGCAGGGCGTGGTACATAATATCTGATCTTAGAAAGAATGCCCACAGTTTTTGAAACTTTTTTTGATATATTTAGAATGTGTCCCTGGAAATTCAGCTTGTGGTCAATGAGAATGCCAAGGAATTTGCCATCTAATTTGTTACAAATTTGGGTATTGTTTATTTTGAGATTTATAAGACTAGAGGATTTATTGCCAAACAGAATATAGAAGGTTTTGTCAATGTTAAGGGTGAGTTTGTTGGCAGTTAGCCAAAGATGGACTTTATTTAGCTCAGTATTTACTGTGGCATTTAGAGCAAGAGGGTCAGGACTGGAGTAAATGAAGGTTGTGTCGTCAGCAAATAGAATTGGTTTGAGGTGTTGGGAGGCATTTGGAAGGTCATTAATGTAGATGAGAAAGAGGAGAGGGCCAGGTATGCTGCCCTGAGGAACACCAATGTTGATGGGTAGGGTGGGAGAAATTGTATTATTCACAGAAACATATTGGAGCCTGTCAGTAAGGTAGGACTCGAGGTATTGTAGGGAGTGTCCTCTGACTCCATAATGATGTAATTTAAGAAGAAGGTTATGGTGGTTGACAGTATCAAAAGCTTTACGCAGGTCCACAAATAACCCAACAGGGAACTCCTTTTTATCAAGAGCTGTATGAATCGAGTTAAGCATACTAATAAGTGCATCGTTAGTGCTTTTTTTGGGTCTGAAGCCATATTGGCAAGGGCTAAGTATATTGAGTTTGGCTAGATATGAGTAAAGCTGCTTGTATATAAGTTTTTCAAAAATTTTTGACAAGTTTGGCAGGATTGATATAGGTCTGTAGTTGTTAACATCTGTGGGGTCACCACATTTGTGGACAGGCGTTACTCTCGCTTTTTTTAGAATATCTGGAAAGGTTTGGAGTTCAAGTGACTTGTTGAAGAGCAAAGCAATAGCAGGGGCTAAAGATCTGGAGGCTTTTTTGTAAATTAAAGTTGGTATCTCCTCAAGGGCACCAGACTTGGTTTTAAGGGAAAGGATTATCTCATTGACGTCAGTGGAGTTAATAGGCTTTAGGTACAGAGACTGTGGATAGTTACCTGTAAGATAGTCCTTAATGTCAGTACTGGAAGCATTGTACCATTGAAGCAGACCTTGGCTTTCCTCCCTGTGAGGTAGTCTTCAACCCATTTCAAGAGTCTCCCCTTGACACCCATGCATGCAAGCTCGTCCAGGATCGCAATCCCCTGTGCTTTGTCGAAGGGTCCTTTGATGTCAACAAATACAGAGTACCTAGTATCTGCAGGAATACTGTTTTGAATTTTGGCATATTTACTAGTGTGCTCTTCCTTGCTAACAGCTCCTCTTTTGTGTTCTCGCTCATGAATTCCACCTATATCAGTCGGTCTCTGTCTGTCCTCTGTCCAGACCTGAAAACCTTTTCAATGTTCTTGTCTGCCCTATCCATCTTTACCCCTTTAAGGATCTCTTTAACTGCATTTTTGTCCTTGTCTCTCTACTCCAGTGGACTGGTCCTTGTTTGTTTCCTAATTTCTACTATGACTACTGCTCTTTTTTGTTTTATCAGCCGGCTAGTACATCTAGCTGCTTCCTGAGAAGAAGCCACTTTCATGGCAACTTCCCTAACTGCAGCAATAGCTTCAGGGTTCTTTTTAAACAAATAAATTACTGATTGATTTCAATACAATGGGGGGGGGGGGGTATTGACCATCAATACTCCCTTTTGGTGGAGAGGGGGTATTGACGGTCAAGAGGGCCCCTTGTCCCATATGGTGTCAACAACTTCCACGCAGGAAGAGCTGGTGTGTGTGTGTGTGTGTGTGTGTGTGTGTGTGTGTGTGTGTGTGTGTGTGTGTGTGTGTGTGTGTGTGTGTGTGTGTGTGTGTGTGTGTGTGTGTGTGTGTGTGTGCATTTTGGAGGGGGGGGGAGGTAGTAGGGTACCTCCCACCTAGGTGTCAACTTCCTACCTCTGAGCCGCGGGGAACCTATAGTTTGATGTGAACCTCTATACCCTGATTTTTCCCGAACTATATTATATTCTAGATCAATATTTAAAATCAATTTGCACACCTTATTGATGGCCTAAAGAGAGAGAGAGGGTACTCACCGCCACCACCCCCAGCCAAGCACAACTTAGGTGAGTACATATCGGGGTTCGGTCGACTGCTCACAGGGTTGTTCTTCCTGCGTGGCCCAATGTTGCTCTCCTCACTGGTGCCACTCCCTAGTGGCCCGTGTGAGGAGATGAGTGACCTTCAGCTTCAGTACTGGAGTAACAAACTGTGAGTGATGTGTCGTGAGGGGGTAATTAGTGGTTATATATACATTGCTATGTACCATATCCACGTGTGTCTCACTGCAGAGGTATTCCAGTAATCCGGCAGGTCAGACGTAATTAAAGAGATTATCTGTGCGATACCTAGCCTGTAATTTATTGTGATTTATTTCTGATTACTGTGATGTGTTAGGGCAGTGTGTGGGATCACTGTCTTAATGTCAAATTCACATTCAAATGTTTATTCAGGTAAAAGTACATACATACAGAACCATGGGTTCTGACATACATACAAGATGAGTTACAAACATAGTGTTGGATTTATAGATAGAGCTAGTACATACAATACCTAAAGCCACTAACATGCACAGCGTTTCGGGCAAGGTGCAAGGGCAAGGGCGCCTGACAGCTGAGTGGACAGCGCTTCGGATTCGTAGTTCTGAGGTTCTGGGTTCGATCCCCTCTCTTTCACTCTGATGTCCTGCTCACCTAGCAGTAAATAGGTACCTGGGAGTTAGACAGCTGCTACGGGCTGCTTCCTGAGGGTGTGTAACAAAAAGGAGGCCTGGTCGAGGACCGGGCCGCGGGGACGCTAAGCCCTGAAATCATCTCAAGATAACCTCAAGATAGATAAGGTGTGGGGAAAAACCCCACTTAAACTAAAACTTAATACTAATTGAGATTAAAGTATAAATTGTGTTGAAAAAAATAAAAAAAATGGGGGGGGGGACATGACAGAAATCAGCTATTATACAAGTTGGTCAACAAAAAGTATTGTTTGAAAATAGCAAGACATAGGTTGACATTTAGGGGGTAGGGTAGGTTACATGGAGTTTATTAGGTGGTGCTTAGGTTTTCTCTGAAACTGATTGAGAGAGGTACAGCCTTTGACATGATTAGGAAGGTCATTCCACATTCTGGATCCCTTGATTTGTAGAGCATTTCTAGTTTGGTTAAATCGTACTCTTGGAATATCAAATAGGTATTTGTTTCTGATGTGGTGCCCATGAGTTCTGTTACAACCTTCTAGGAAGCGTTTACGGTCAGGATTGGCAGTACAGCTCAGAGTTTTAAATATATAGAGTACACATGAGAGGATGTGCAGTGACTTAGTAATATCTAACATATTCAAAGATTTAAGTAAGGGTACCGAGTGCTGTCTGGGACCAGAGTTAGTTATTGTTCTAATAGCAGCTTTGTGTTGGGTAATTAGAGGACGTAGATGATTTTGGGTAGTAGAACCCCAAGCACAAATACCATAGTTGAGATAAGGATAGATGAGAGAGTAATAGAGAGTCACCAGGGCAGGGCGAGGTACATAATATCTGATCTTAGAAAGAATGCCAACAGTTTTAGAAACTTTTTTTGATATATTTAGAATGTGTCCCTGGAAATTCAGCTTGTTATCGATGAGGACAGCAATGAATTTACCATCTACTTTGTTACTAATTTGGATATTGTTTATTCTTAGAATAATTTGATCTGAGGATTTATTACCAAACAAAATATAAAAAGTTTTGTCAATGTTAAGAGTGAGTTTGTTAGCAGTAAGCCAAAGATGAACTTTATTTAGTTCAGTCTTTACTGTAACATTCAGAGCAAGAGGGTCAGGACTGGAGAAATTGAAGGTTGTGTCAGCAGCAAATAAAATAGGTTTGAGGTGTTGGGAGGCATTTGGAAGGTCATTAATGTAGATGAGAAAGAGGAGAGGGCCAAGTATGCTCCCCTGAGGAACACCAGTGTTGAAGGGTAGGGTGGGAGATTTATGATTGGAGAGTGTGATGGGGGGAGGGGGATCACGGTCGACCCCCATGACCCGCCTTAAATAGGATTCGCTCCTATTGTGACAACCAATGACTCCAATGAGGACTGAAATTAGGAATTTGGATTCCATAGAGTTTTTAACATATTCAACTGCTCATCACAACGTTATATCAAAATAACTATAATAAAAATGATGTTGTGGTTACATTTGGTGGACGCTTAATTATATTGCATCTTCTGAGAGAGTGTGGAAAGGAGGGAGGCAAAGAGAATGAGATGGAGAGAGACCAGAAGAGAGAGAGGGAGAATGAAAGGGAGAGAGATTGGTAGGGGAGGCAGAGAGATAATTGGAGGAATACAGAGAATAAGGAGAGAAAATGGGAAAGAGGGAGGAAGGGATAGAGAGAGATAGACAGATAACCCATAGACCGGTTTCTATTTGGGTCATCCAATGTCAGCAGACTTTTATACGTTACTACTGCCAGACTTAAACTAGGCTACAATTAGTAGCTCTGAGAGTTTACTCTGCTGCAGTTGATCTGACCAAGTGTAAACTCTCTCAGCAGAACTATTCACATTCCTGACGTCACTATGTGCTGTGCACATAATGCCACAATGTGCTGTGCAAAACCGAAGACTTTAGATTGTAATTTTCTTACAAATTTTCAAGAAATGTTTATTTCACTCAAAATGATATATTGTCAGAATTTTTGGCCAAGTACTAATAATAATAATTAATAATTCATTTTGTCGGGGACAGGCAGCCTATGTTCATATATATGGTATATCTTGAGGTTATCTTGAGATGATTTCGGGGCTTTAGTGTCCCCGCGGCCCGGTCCTCGACCAGGCCTCCACCCCCAGGAAGCAGCCCGTGACAGCTGACTAACACCCAGGTACCTATTTTACTGCTAGGTAACAGGGCATAGGGTGAAAGAAACTATGCCCATTGTTTCTCGCCGGCGCCTGGGATCGAACCCAGGCCCACAGGATCACAAGTCCAGCGTGCTGTCCGGCCGGTCGACCGGCTCCTGGTAGGTTTATATCGAGGTACTCCCAAGGTCAAACTACTGACCTTGATCAGGTTGCGGCTCTACGACTCTTGCCTCACCAGATGGCACCGCTCCTTGTGCCGGGTAAGTCCACTACGGGCTGGCTCACCATAGCCCGCGCTACTCCTTCTTTTTGTTACACACCCCCAGGAGCTGTCTAACTCACAGGTACCTATTTACTGCTAGGTGAACAGGGGCATTAGGGTGAAAGAAACATTTTGCCCATTTGTCTCCGCCTACACCGGGGATAGAACCCGGAACCTCAGGACTACGAATCCGAAGCGCTGTCCAACCAGCTGTGAGGCGCCTTCTGGGAGGGGGGGGGGGGCTGCAAGAGAAGTAACCAAAATGATGTGTAACTATCAGCTTATCAAGACTAATTCGATAAACTGAATTAATAATGGCGTTTTGTTATACATCCCATAAACCAGGGTAAACTCCCTGGTTTATGGCTTTACCCCTGACTTTACTTCCAGAGCCAGGGGTAAACCGCTGCGACTCACAAGGTGGGTATAGGGGGCATAATAAGTGAAGTAAATAATAAGATAACTAATTCAAATAAATACTGAAATTACCTCGCTTCTGTAACTTTTCCAGCAGCGATAATAAAACAGATCCTGCATGATGCATGATAAACAACAGTAACCCCACTACTGCCGCACCCATGGGGCCTCCAGGTCGCCGACACTACCGTTAGGGGGCCCCACACCACCGTCAGGGGCCCCACACCACCGTCAGGGCCCCCACACCACCGTCAGGGGCCCCACACCACCGTCAGGGGCCCCACACCACCGTCAGGGGCCCCACACCACCGCCAGGGGCCCCACACCACCGTCAGGGGCCCCACACCACCGTCAGGAGCCCCACATCACCGTCAGGGGCCCCACACCACCGTCAGGGGCCCCACACCACTGTCAGGGCCCCCCACACCACCGTCAGGGCCCCCACACCACCGTCAGGGGCCCCCACACCACCGTCAGGGGCCCCCACACCGCCGTCAGGGGCCCCACACCACCGTTAGGGCCCCCACACCACCGTCAGGGGCCCCCACACCACCGTCAGGGGCCCCCACACCACCGTCAGGGCCCCCACACCACCGTCAGGGGCCCAACACCACCGTCAGGGGCCCCCACACCACCGTCAGGGGCCCCACACCACCGTTAGGGCCCCCCACACCACCGTCAGGGGCCCCCACACCACCGTCAGGGGCCCCCACACCACCGGCAGGGCACCCACACCACCGTCAGGGCCCCCACACCACCGTCAGGGGCCCAACACCACCGTCAGGGGCCCAACACCACCGTCAGGGGCCCCCACACCGCCGTCAGGGGCCCCACACCACCGTCAGGGGCCCCCACACCACCGTCAGGGGCCCCCACACCACCGTCAGGGGCCCCCACACCACCGTCAGGGGCCCCCACACCACCGGCAGGGCCCCCACACCACCGTCAGGGCCCCCACACCACCGTCAGGGGCCCAACACCACCGTCAGGGGCCTAACACCACCGTCAGGGGCCCCCACACCGCCGTCAGGGGCCCCACACCACCGTCAGGGGCCCCACACCACCGTTAGGGCCCCCACACCACCGTCAGGGGCCCCCACACCACCGTCAGGGGCCCCCACACCACCGTCAGGGCCCCCACATCACCGTCAGGGCCCCCACATCACCGTCAGGGGCCCCACACCACCGTCAGGGGCCCCCACACCACCGGCAGGGCCCCCACACCACCGTCAGGGCCCCCACACCACCGTCAGGGGCCCAACACCACCGTCAGGGGCCCAACACCACCGTCAGGGGCCCCCACACCACCGTCAGGGGCCCCCACACCACCGTCAGGGGCCCCACACCACCGTCAGGGGCCCCACACCACCGTCAGGGGCCTAACACCACCGTCAGGGGCCCCACACCGCCGTCAGGGGCCCCACACACATCACCGGCCACATATGTGGATCCGGTGAAAGTAGGAAAGACTTGTCCACGGATGGGGCCAGAGTGCCGGAGGAGAGGTGAAAACTCTGGAATACCAAGAGGTAATACAAAGAGATGAATATAGATGAATTGGGAAAACCGCGGGAAATAGTCCAGAGAAAACACCTAAGCTAGTAATGATGGAGTATTCAATGCTTTCCCCCACAGCAATATTATAGTCATGATCACCTCTACCCACAGCAACACTGCAGTCATCACCACCTCTACCCACGGCTACATTACAGCCGTGACTACTACCACCAGAGCCCATCCTCAGAGCAAATCCATGAGCTCCCCTTCCCACTATCACCCCACCCCTCAAACTAGCTGGATAGTTATCTAGTTATTTGTTATGATCTGAAAGCATATTGTGGTTCCAGTAATAGTCTACATGTAAACTTGCAAGTGAACCTTTGTCCTGAACAGATGTTATTATCAAGTTATAGCTTTATTGTATTATAAATCATTTGTTTAACGTATAACAAGTTCATGCTGAAAACATTTTCTTTAAAAAGTTTGTAAACTAAATTCTCTGGTACATTGAAATAGGTTTGGAATTCTATATTTTACATTATCGTTAATAATACACCATATTAATATATCCAGTCATAGTGAAACTAACCTAACTTAACCATACCTTAACCATGGATAGAGAGCAGATAATAACACTAATGGTGTAGGCGTTCTCAATCCATTCCCGTGAATGAATTTCCTTAGAACAGGTTGCATAAAACACAAAAGTAAAATAATACAATAACATTTAATAACCAACATTTAAATAAAATAAATTGTGGATTCTGTGCAGGCGATGAGTCACAATAACGTGGCTAAAGTATGTTGACCAGACCACACACTAGATGGTGAAGGGACGACGACGTTTCGGTCCGTCCTGGACCATTCTCAAGTCGATTGTCTCAAGTGGATTCTGGCAACACTCGGGACTGTATCAAGCCGTGTGGGAACTCTGCCGGATACACTGGCTCCTGTTGCAACCCGTTCTCGCACTTTGTTAAAGTCAATATTGACTTATTAAATAAGTGCATATGTGACATACTAATTTATTGTGAATATTTTAGTTTACCTTGAAAAGCTTCATAGAAAACACCGACCTTACCTAACCTTCTTAGTATCTTAATTAAGATAAGCATCTTATTGCTTCGTAATTACAGTCATTACTTAACCTATACCTATAATAGGTTAAGTAATAATTGTAATTACGAAGCAATAAGATGCTTATCCTAACATACTAAGAAGGTTAGGTAAGGTCGGTGTTTACTATGACTCTTTTCAAGGTAAACTTATTTCGTATTCCAAACATTGTTTAGCTAGACGTACCGTCCACTCTAGCTTTTGGTGGAAATTCAATTGGCATATTGTAGGGAACAACAGCCTCTTCCTTCTATTAAATTGCTTGTCTTGAGTCTTGCTGAGTAGGGTCTCATTCTTTGGTCTCTTTGTAATTTCATCGTCACTCTCACTGTCTGTTATTATTTCTCCGTTTCTTTCTGTTAGCATTCCCTACAATAGCCAATCACTAGGAAGGTATTTGCTAAAAGCCCCGCCTCCTTCTTGACGTCATCAGGAGCATTCAGTACACCGATCTAGCTTATGGCTTTCTGTTTCATCTCTTGTACAGTATATCCAAAATATGTATTTTTCGATTACTATGATAATTAAAAAGAGCTCATAGTGGATTTGTAATAGTTTTATGGCAAGGGTGTTATACCATTTTTCTAAATATCTTTTGATATGGGTGTTGACCTCTCCATTCATGTACCTGTTTATTAATACTTGAAGATTTCTCTCCAGTTTCGTGTGGATTTTATACCAGTCAGAACAATGAGTGAGTGTTCTGCGTATAAATGCGTTTATTACACAGGTCTTATATCTGTCCGGGCATTCGGATTCACAATTCATACACATTCCAATGTTGGTGGGTTTAGTATAAACTTCTGCGGGCGAAGGTGTTGTCTATGGTTCTCACGCAGATATCGAGAAAAGGGAGTACACAATCGATGCTTAGTTCATGGGTTTAGTTAAGCACTGAGTTTCGGATAAGTAGATCCTTTAATCGCGACAGTTCCTGGAGGTCTTTCACATACTAATATATCATCGATGTATCTTTAACAGATGCGAGGTTTCCCTGTGATTTTGAAGATGGTATCTTCTTGTGTTCTCATATAGAAGTTAGCCAGAAGGACTCCTAGTGGGGACTCCATGACTACTCCGTCAATCTGCGTATACATGTCTTCCCAAGGAATGACTACAAGAGTAACATTCCTAGATAATAAACATAAGAAAGCAGCCTAGCAACTTAAGTTCATGGAGAATATCACAATCCGGAGAGCCGATGAAACCACAGCCTTCGTCCTCATCCCGACTGATGAATATGTCACAGAACTAAAATAAATCCTCCAAGATGAAACCAAATTCAAGAGGATTATTAGAAACCCGAGTGAGGACTTCAAGAAAATCAAGCCAACCGTATAACTGATGCACTTAATGCTAAAAAAAGGCAACACTATCTGCAAAAGGTCCTGTAGACGGAGTAGTCATGGGGTTTATATTTTTAATACAACCAAAACGAATTATTATATATGTTTCGAATGTTTCTGAGGCCCATTATTTCCCCGTGGGCCCAGAAATGTATTTCCCTAAATAAATAAACATTATTATCATTATGATTGACTAAATTTAGTTCTTGAAGGCGAGATCAGGAGAGAACATGAAATGTAAGACTGATTTATTAGCCTCCACTAGTAAGATCTGGGTGCAGCACAAAAATATCTTCCAATATTCCTGAGTGGATGAAGCACTTACAGAGTATCCAATAGAGGAGCATACATCAGCTTCCCAGGAAGTATGGGACAAAACTTTAAATTCGAAATCCGCCAACAAAAAACTAACAGCATTACCTTGCAGCAGATTGATGGAGTAAATTAGGACCTTGGAGTCAGAAACCATCATTCACTGAAAGTTGTACAAGTGAAAGCAGTGAAGAAAGCTAACCAAAATCTAGGAATAATCAAGCGTACTTTTGACATAGAGGAAAAGAAAGTAGAGTTATTCAACTGTAAAATCGAAAGACATAGCTTCATTGGAGAAAGTTCAACACCGGCCGGGCAACAAAAATAATTCCAAAACTAATTCAATTCTCATGTTAGGAAAGATTGAGGGCCACAGGACTAATGACAGTGCAAACGAGACATGATATAAATGTTATACAGCTTGCAATAATGTAAAAATACCAATTTTATGTAATCTCACAAACTCACTGTAAAGATGCTATTTTCCCCCACAGGTTTATTAACCCATGGAGCCGCCTACCCGCCAAAGACGCAACTGCCACAACTGTGCTGAGTTTCAAGATATACATTTAAACGGTAAATTCAGGTAAAAGATCATTAAGGCAAATGGGAGGACCTTTTTGCGGAACCTTAGGACTACGAATCCCGAGCACTGTCCACTCAGTTGTCAGGGCCCCTTGACAACCCGCCGGCTTCCTGTCCTCGTCGAAGCAACTAGAGTTAGTGGCCCCTCAGGTAAATCAAATAATTTAGGTTTGTTAATACATTGCTATGTATACCTAAGTTTGTTAATACGAAAAGTTTGCAAATAAAAACAAACATTGTTTAGAATCGATAACTAAACCTATAATTGAACTCAAAATGTATTAGATTTATCATTTATGCCATTAGACAACAATGACACTTTCTTGCACCGTGGGGGATTAACCCCTTTCACATTTTAATCTCTCCCTTTCCACCCAAAAAACAAATTTAAAGATCAGCCCAAGTTTTGTCTTAAATCAAAGCTCGACTAGTTAAGCCATACCGATACTGTCCACAGAACAGTCTCTCTCTCTCTTATATTCCTGTGAGATGGGAATATTAGATAAATTATTAGATTTTTTCAATTTTGCTAGAAATTACCTACTTAAAATTATCTATTAGATTAAGGACCTGCCCGAAACACTATGTGTACTAGTGGTTTCACAAGAATGTAAAAACATTAATGCTTTATACTTTCATAAACCCAATGTACCTTCTTGTATCTATAAATAAATAAATAAATAAATAAACTTGCAGCTAGTCTTTGATCTACACTGTGTAATCTTTCATATAGGGTAGCAGCACATTGCTGTGAATACCTAAGCTTGTTAATAAACAAAAAACTCTCGTGTCTCAAGCCATGTACTCCGATGGCAATAACCAAAATGTGCCTGACAAGACATAATTGTACTTGTCTAAATATACTGTAAATATGTTCATACATATACTGTATAAACAATTTACGGTATATTTATATACCGTAAATAGTTCACCGTCGATGCAAATAATCAAATAGCTTAAGTTAGGTTCAAGGAGATATTTGATTCTTTCTCTCAGCATCAAGACGTAGCATTACCAAGGTCAACACTCATCTCGAACACGAGCATACAGTAGAAATTCCTAAGAATCTGTGTAAGAAAATAAGCTTAAAATAATATATTTTTACACTATGACCTGGTAGCGTATAGTATGGAGGAGGATAAGAGGAGAAAAGTGGAGTAAAGTGGTGAAGAAGGCGTGATGGTGACCTTGGCGGCGCTGGGAGCTGCGGGTCATGGCATCTATACTCTCAGCATTTCACCTTCCATAGTCAACAACAAAGTGAGCGTGACAAAATAAAAAAGTTAAAAAAAAGTCAAAACAGCATCTCTGACCATTATACAACAATATAACCAGGATGGAGGTAGACGAAGACCTCGAGGCGGGTCTTCTCCGGCAGTTTAACTGCATGTTAACTACTGACAAGGAAGTCCTGGTGAAGGAATTACAGACCCTAGTTGGTGCGCATCTTAATGAACATTCTGCTCGTTTTTATCTGGAAATGACCGATTGGTGAGTGTACGGCTAATTGTGTACTTTTGTTATCATTTGTAGATTGTCTAAAGGTTACTGAACCAGTTGGTTAAGTAGTTTGTCTAATTAGGCATTGACTCCTGAGGTCTTTCATATGGGGTGTCATCTTATTATTCGTCAGCTCTTTAGCTTAATTACTACATATGTTGACTAAAGTGTGAGAGGGGTTGACAAGTTGCCATGAGGCTCTGGTTTAGGTTTATTATACTGCTACCAAGGCAGTGATTGTAGAACTAAAAACCTGCAATCGCTGTTTGTAATTTTTTTGGATGCAGATAATTTATTTTCTGTTAGGATAGATAGATAGTTTCTTTTCTGTTATTTTCTGGCGCCTGACAGCTGGGTGGACAGCGCTTCGGATTCGTAGTCCTGAGGTTCCGGGTTCAATCCCCGGTGAAGGCGGAAACAAATGGGCAAAATGTTTCTTTCACCCTGATGCCCCTGTTACCTAGCAGTAAATAGGTACCTGGGAGTTAGACAGCTGCTACGGGCTGCTTCCTGGGATGTATAACAAAAAGGAGGCCTGGTCGAGGACTGGGCCACGGGGACGCTAAGCCTCGAAATCATCTCGAGATAACCTCAAGATATAGGGAAAGAAAAATGACAGTAGTTAGTCAGCTGTGCTCCGCCAAACAGTACTTAGCAGAATATAATCTTAAAGAGTGGATGAGCTACGACACATACAACAAATAGATGTTAGGTAACGAGATAAGAGACCTGTTGAGTTTTTAATACTATACCATTGCCATGGTATTTTACCTATACCTGACAAAAAGCTATGTTGATCCTAAGGAAAAGTTTTGTTTGTACAGTATAGTGGTTACCAGGGAGGAAGCTATTAAATAAATCAAGAAATTAAAGCCCAACAAGTTCCTATGGCATTTTAAATTATCAGAATTCTTAAAGATTGTGTAACAAAAATGATATGATTTTGGGTGACAACATTCAATGAGTATGGTAGTTTTTGTTGTTTAATATAATTTAGTTACAGCAGTTGGCTTGTTATTGGTAATGGTGTTGTGATAGGTTGACATGAGGATGGTTGTTACATGCTGCTGGTGGAGTCATGGGTGGATGTGGTGCTGAAGGTGGCTGCTTGGAAGCAGAGAGCTTGTGCGAGACCCGGAAACGAGAGTAGACAGCTTGAGTAGGGCTGAAAGTGGAGAGCTCAAAGGAGGGTGAGAGCTGGGAGCTCTGAGGAGGGTGGGAGTTTAGAGCTCACATAAGGGTGAGAACAGAGCTCAAATGAGGCCAGGATTGGCTGTGCTTTATAATGAGGCTTGTAGCATCTGGGGTGATTTGGAACTTTGACTGACAATGCTGTTTTTTTGACCTTGTTATATCTGCAGTCACCTGACTGTGTGGTGGTTTCCCCCCAATTGAAACTGTATTTCCAGTGTATAGTGGGCCAATTCTTCACTGTGAGTGGCATTGCATACTGTAAAGTGGTGTTGTGATAGGTTCTTCACAATCTATCACAGAACTTTGTTGTTTTAGGTTGTGTGTGTATGTTCCCTGGAATCTGTTACCATCATATTTTCTCGGTTCAGACTTGGTAATTGGACAGCAGTGGTATGGTCCCTTGACTTTATAAAGATTCATTTAGCTGAATTTACCTGAATTTTTAGGTTTTTGAAACTGAACTCCATGACAAGCTTTTGTGGCTGTGTACAGGGTATATTCAGTTGCTACTTCACTATGTGTATGGGCATAATCTGATCTATTACCTTCCAGGTCATACCATGGCAGTTTTATTGACTGTAACTTTTTTTCTCTCCTCAGGTCACTGGGATCTCTCGCTTTTTGTTGTCTGCTATTAGATTGAGTTAAATTTGAGAATGCTGATAACTTGTCTTGGCACCCTGGCTGCTGTCTTGTATAGTGGTCATGGGTAGAGAATCTGGTGACCTGTCATTATTAGCTGCAATTGTTTTACTCCTAAGTATTAGGCTACAAGGTGCAGCATTATGGAGAGTGATAAAATGTTGCTTGATGCTTCAATGAGGATTCCTGTATGAAGTATTCTGCACCGTATTTTGAACCCAATAGCCAGCTTTTGTCCTTCCTATATTCATTGCTGGATTCAGGGTCATTACTAATCTTGGAATCTGCTTTTGGGTTCTTCAGTTAGGTCTCAAATGATGTTTTAAGTGCTCAGCTTTCAATCCCTTCCCCCCATACTGGCAATAGTGACTCTGAAGGCTGGAAGTTCTGTTAATTCATTGTCCTGGGGTATGCCTTGGAAGTATGAACATCAGCTAGGGCTTCTGATTCCCCATCCTTGTGGTTTGGGCCAGCTTGGTGCCTTCTTTTGATAATTACCTACTTTGTAGGGGGGGTAAACAAGTGAGCTTTTCTTTGCCTGTGAATCAATACATCCCTTCAAACAGTCTATCTTCTAGTACTGGCTTGTGGTTGAATTCTACCCCTTAGCTTGGCTCAATGACAGGCTGTTCCTCTTTCTGGTTGGGGAGATGGACCTGCATTGCATTGAGGATTAGGCTTGGCTGTCCTTTGACCCTACCTGTGATAAGGTTCATAAGTCTAATATCATCTACTTATAAAGTGAAGGAAGGGGAATTTTGTACCCACATTTCAGTGTGAGTAGGTTGTCTCCTTTAGCCTCAAGTTTGATTTATTTTTCCTACTAATTGGGAGGAAGCACTAACTCTCCTAAGGTTTCAGCAGTCGAACCTCCCAGCTGTTCAGGCAAGGTGGGACTTGAAACAGTTTTGTCTGTGGAATGGGGATCATGCCTCAGAACTGAATACAGCTCTTTTGGAGATTGGTCCTATGTCAGCCTCCTGACTGTACCAGGTTACTACTTCAGAACTGGTTGACAAGTAATGCTTTATTTTCTTTTGAGAAATGGCAGCTGTACTGTCAGTCCAAGGCTCTTGGAGTGGAAATAAGTTTCACCCATTTTTACTTGGTAATTATCAGTGAACACTTAAAAGACTTCCTTAATAAGGTCTTCTGTGCCTTTATGCATCCTCAAAATGTGGCCTGGCAGTGGCCTCTCCAGGTTTTCCTTTTTTGCCTTAGTATGTCATTGTAGTAGATCTGAGGGCACATTCTTGCCCTGCAGATGTGAAGCTCTTCTGTCCAGAGATTTTTTCCTCCCTCCCAGCTTAAAGTGTAGTTGGCTAGGCTGCCAGGCATTGTGTGTTCTGGCCCTCTCTTTAGTGTCCAGCAGCTGAAGCTTTGCCTATGATGTTTGCTCTGGTCCCATGTTACTCATTTGCTGACTTCTTTGTTACACATCTTATAGGTGCTTGGTTTTGAGCCAGTTCTAGAAGTCCACCTCAATGATCTCCCTGTTGTCCTAAAAAAGTTTGTTCACTTGATTATTCCGTGATGAAGTAAAGATGTTGTTGCTAGATTATAGATTGTTACTCAGCTTTTGAATCAGGGTTCGGCACCTGCTTCCTTTCAAAATAGAGGTGCTTGGAGTTTTATCTCTTAGACTCCTGCTTGGGGTGGGAGCCTAGGTTTGTAGATTCTCTAGATGAGTGCTGTGGTGTCTCCTGCTGCCCCTTTGCTTCCCTCATGCTTGCAACATTCCATATAACAACCTGGCTTGGGCTTTACGTTGGTGACATATCTTACTACTTTTACTTGCACCTTTTCGTGTTGAAATCGGGTCATTGTTTATCAGATTCACTAGGTTGATTCTTTAAGTAATTCAGTTGTCGGGGATCAAGGTCTTGGCCTACCCCAACATTTGGCTCATCTGAGCCCCAGTGTTCAGCAGTGTCTGCTTGCCAGGGATTGTATGTGTGTGATGCTGGACAGATTTTACTTTCTAGTTAACAGCTTGAAGTCCCACCTCCAGCCTTCTCAGATGTCCATGTTCTTTTCTGATGGGGTTTCTTATTTATGTATAGTTTTTAAGCAGCTCTGCCACATGTGTCAGGAGTTTAAGAAGGATATGTGTAGTTCATATTTGCCTGCGTGTTGCATTTAGGAGTTGCATCTGCATGTTGCATCTACAAATGCAGAACAGGAGACAGCAGTCCCTGAGATATAATGGTAAAACACTCGCTCAGCACTTCGCAAGCGCTTTAGCCTGGGTTCGTATCCTGGCCAGGGACGATTTACTTGGTGCCAATCTTTAACTGTAGCCTCTGTTCACCCAGCAGTGAATAGGTACCTGGTTGTTAAATGATTTGGTGTGTCGTATTCTGGGGAAAATTAGGATTAAGGACTTGACAGAAATTCTATGCATGCTAGTGGCTTTACAAGAATGTAAGAACTCTTGAATATACTAGTACTGTATATATATAAAAAAAATATATATATAATCTCCTGTGCTAGGTCTGGCTTAAGGAATTTAAAATATTCCTCAGCTTTTAAATTAAGGTCTATTCCGACTCGTGGATTACTTCATATTGTTTTCGTCGACAATGCTCGTCTTCAGGCTTAACAGTTTCTTCTGGCAGCTTTTTGGAGTTGAGTGTCCTGGAGGCCTCCACATCTATCCCTTGAGCTCTTCGCTGATACTTTTAGTGTGGGCTTGGGCTTCGTCTCTAACCTTGAAAATGTACGTCAAATGCATCGGTCTCTTGGATTGGTGAGAGCTCATATCAGTGTGCAGAAAATGGTAGTTGTTTAATAGCTCTGAAGCTTATAGCTCTTTCAAGAGGCTTGGTTGTTCGGAGAAGGGCATGATAATCATCTAGGTTTCCTATCTTCCCTAGTACCTTAGCATCATCAGCAAACATGTTCATATAATTTTGTATTCCTTCTGGTAGATAATTTATATAGACAATGAACATAGCTGGTGCAAGAACTGAACCCGGTGGTATTCTGCTAGTAACTCCTCCAGTTACATCCAGTCAGATACATTGCCTATAATTACCACCCCTCATCTTTTTGTCATTTAGAAAACTTTTCATCAATGTCAGAAGTCTCCCTGTCAATCCTCCAGCATGTTCTAGTTTCCAGAACAACCTCTTATATGTGACTCTGCCAAAAGCCTTTATTAGGTCCAGATAAATGCGGATAACCCAATCATCTCTTTCCTGTAAAATCTCTGTGGTTTTATCATAGAAACTAAGTAAATTTGTTACACAGGATCTTCCAGATCAAAAACCATACTGTAATTATATAATTTTTCTCCAGGGGTTCTATCCATTTGGTTTTAATTATTTTTTCGGTATTTTCACTACTACATTTGTTAATGATACAGGTCTATAATTAAGGAAGTCTTCCCTGGTGCAACTTTTGTAAATCGGAACTATGTTAGCCATTTTCCATATATCTGCCAGGACTCCTGTGCAAACCAACTGAAGCAGGAAAATGTATGAACGATAAGAGGGAATGCACTAACAAAGATAAGAGACGCGTCATCAATGCATATGTTAGTCGTGCAATAGGTATATGCTCTTCTTGGCAGCTCTTGCACCACGAACATAAACAAACCTGCCAAATTGTTGTGAACAACGATTACAGCAGTACAGAATTCGACGAAATTATAAGTAAGAAACTAGGCCGCCATCTGACTGAGGATAATCAGGCCCCAGGGGTGGAAAATTGGCCCCCGATAGAAGACATTGTAATGTATTATAAAAATACATTCACTCAGGCATACAAGATGGATGAGAAGGTGATACGAGACATTATTTACAGGAATTGCAAACCTTGCAGTGAAAACGCAAGGATTCGTCCTGTCATTTATTATAACAACCCTCGTACATCTTCCCTTATTATGAGAAATACCATCTCTGAAAAACTGAGGTGTACTAATGTAGTGTATCAATACAAATGCAGCTCAGAAGACTGTGCGCTCCAAAAAATATTCTACATTGGACATATCACGAATACATTTAGTAGACGTCTTACACGTCATTTGCAAGACAGAGGTATTAGGCAACATCATTCTCAATACGTACTACAACACCATCCTGAATTGCCAAGACATATTGAAAAATACGACATTAATCACACTAATACACGACATTAATATATGGTGTATTCACCTAGTTGTATTCACCTAGCTGTGTTTTGCAGGGGTTGAGCTTTGCTCTTTCGGCCCACCTCTCAACTGTCAATCAACTATTTACTAACTACTTTTTTTTTTCCTCCACACCACACACACGCAAACACCCCAGGAAGCAGCCCGTGACAGCTGACTAACTCCAAGGTACCTATTTACTGCTAGGTAACAGGGGCATTCATGGTGAAAGAAACTTTGCTCATTTATTTCTGCCTGGTGCGGGAATCGAACCCGCGCCACAGAATTACGAGTCCTGCGCGCTATCCACCAGGCTACCATGCCCCTGTGTGTGTGCATGCATATATATATATACTGTGTGTGTATATATATATATATATATATATATATATATATATATATATAACTGAAAACTCACACCCCAGAAGTGACTCGAACCCATACTCCCAGAAGCAACGCAACTGGTATGTACAAGACGCCTTAATCCACTTGACCATCACGACCAGATAATGAGGTGATAGCCGAGGCTATTTGAACCACCCCACCGCCGGCACTCGGATAGTAATCTTGGGCATAGCATTTTACCAAATCACCTCATTCTTTGGGGCACACGTGAGGAACACAAATGCGAACAAGCCTGAATGGTCCCCAGGACAATATGCAACTGAAAACTCACACCCCAGAAGTGACTCGAACCCATACTCCCAGAAGCAACGCAACTGGTATGTACAAGACGCCTTAATCCACTTGACCATCACGACCGGACAATGAGGTGATAGCCGAGGCTATTTGAACCACCCCACCGCCGGCACTCGGATAGTAATCTTGGGCATAGCATTTTACCAAATCACCTCATTCTTTGGGGCACACGTGAGGAACACAAATGCGAACAAGCCTGAATGGTCCCCAGGACAATATGCAACTGAAAACTCACACCCCAGAAGTGACTCGAACCCATACTCCCAGAAGCAACGCAACTGGTATGTACAAGACGCCTTAATCCACTTGACCATCACGACCGGACAATGAGGTGATAGCCGAGGCTATTTGAACCACCCCACCGCCGGCACTCGGATAGTAATCTTGGGCATAGCATTTTACCAAATCACCTCATTCTTTGGGGCACACGTGAGGAACACAAATGCGAACAATAATCGCATTTTAGCAACTGAGTTTTCAGTTGCATATTGTCCTGGGGACCATTCAGGCTTGTTCGCATATATATATATATATATATATATATATATATATATATATATATATATATATATATATATATATATATATATATATATATATCTATCTCACACCTAGTAGCCAGAATACACTTCTCGGCTTACTATGCAAGGCCCGATTTGCCTAATAGGCCGAGTTTTTTCTATATTTTCAATAAATAGTTTGCTATTGGTTTATTTTAAATATTATTATTATATTATATTAAGAACATAAATTATTGATTTGGTTATACTGTATTAGTTTAAGTAAGGTTAAGATAGGTTAGGTTAGGTTAGGTAGGATTGGTTAGGTTCAGTCATATATATATACATTATTTTTAACTAAAATTTAAAAAAAATTAGCTCATACATAATAAAAGGAATAGCTTTATCACTTCATAAGAAAGAAATGAGAAAAATATTGAAATTCTGGAAAACTTGGCTTATTATGCAAATCTGGCCATGCATAGTATGCCAAGAACAGCATTTTAGCTACTAGGTACAACATATATTTATTTATTTATTTATTTAGTTATATACAAGAAGGTACATTGGGTTTGTGAGAATACATAGCATAGTATTTACAATCTTGTAAAGCCACTAGTACGCGCAGCGTTTCGGGCAGGTCCTTAATCTAACAGATAATTTTAAGTAGGTAAATTCTAGCAGAATTAATAAAATGATAACAGATACATTGCAAGAAAAAAATGAGATGAGAGAGATTAGTAAGTATATTAAAGCACATTGGTATATTAAAGCTCTGATTGATTACATTGACAGCTTGATTGGTAATTTAAACAAGATTAATCGACACCATACAGGAGATTGATAGCACATATAAGAAGACAGCAATGATCACAATGGTAAAGATGTTCGGATTGGGTACATAAAGATTGGGAGATTGGGTAGCAATAGATACAGTGCAATTTAAAAGCAAAAGGTAAAAAACTATGAAGATGAAATTAGGTACTTTTTAGTTTTGTTTTTGAATGACGCAAAAGTTGGACAGCTTTTCAATTCATTAGGGAGTGAGTTCCGTAGACTGGGTCCCTTTATTTGCATAGTGTTTACACAGATTAAGTTTGACTCTGGGGATATCAAAGAGATATTTATTTCTGGTGTGGTGATAATGGGTCCTATTACATCTGTCCAGGGAGAGTTTCAGAGCAGGATTTGCATTTAAGAACAGGGTTTTGTAAATGTAGTTGACACAAGAGAATTTGTGGAGTGAGATTATGTTTAGCATGTTTAGGGAGTTAAACAAGGGGGCTAAGTGTTGTCTGGAAGCAGAATTTGTTATTAATCTGATGCCAGATTTTTGCTGGGTGATGATGAACTTGAGATGGTTTGCAGTGGTTGAACCCCATGCACAGATACCATAATTAAGATGGGGATAGATTAGTGCATAATATAGAGATATGAGAGCAGAGTTAGGTACATAATATCTGATTTTGGAGAATATACCAACTGTTTTAGAGACTTTCTTAGTTATGTGTTGTATGTGGGTGCTGAAGTTGAGTCTCTTGTCTAGGAATAGGCCAAGAAACTTATCATCATTTTTATTGCTAATGTTTACATTGTCTATCTGAAGCTGAATTGCATTTGTAGATTTGCTTCCAAATAAGATGTAGTAGGTTTTTTCTATGTTAAGTGTTAGTTTGTTCGTTGACATCCATAAGTGGACATTTTTTTTAGTTCATTATTAACAACATCATTTAGTGTATGTGGGCTTAGGTTAGAGTAGATGAGGGTAGTATCATCAGCAAACAAAATAGGTTTCAGAATGTTAGAGACATTAGGCAGATCATTGATGTATATAAGAAATAGGAGAGGTCCCAAGATGCTGCCCTGTGGCACTCCAACAGTTATTGGTTGAGTGGGAGAGGTTATATTATTGATGGCTACACATTGGTGTCTATCACTAAGATATTATTGGATATAGTCCAGTGCATGGCCTCGGATTCCATATTGATGGAGTTTACGTAAGAGGTAATTGTGATTAAGAGAATCAAAGGCCTTTCTCAGGTCAATGAAGAGTCCAATCGGAAACTCATTTTTGTCAAGGGCTGAGTAAATTATATCAAGGAGACTAATAATTGCATCGTTGGTAATCTTTTGGGAGCGGAAGCCAAACTGACAGGGGCTAAGAATGTCAAATTTTACGAGATAGGAGTAGAGCTGTTTGTAGATAATTTTTTCAAATATTTTTGATAGTATAGGTAGGTTTAATATTGGTCTATAATTGTTTATGTCTGCTGGATTACCTCCTTTATGAACTGGCATTAGTCTTGCTTTTTTTAAGGATATCAGGGAGGGTATGACACTCAAGGAATTTGTTGAACAGCAGAGCTATAGGTGGCGCAAGGGCATGGGAGGCACTCTTGTATACAATGGATGGGATTTCACTGATGTTCCCAGCTTTGGTTTTTAGTGAGTGTATGATGGACACAACATCTGTCGGGCTGACTGGTGAAAAGAGAAGATTGTTTGGATAGCTGCCTGAGAGATATGTGTTGATATGTGTCTGAGTCTGCGGGATTTTACTGGCAAGGTTAGCACCAACCGATTAAAAGAAGCTATTAAATTTATTTGCCATTTCTAAATCAGTTGACTGTGTAAAGCCATCATTAGAGAGAGTTATCTGGTTGTGGGAGTGTTGTTTAGTTCCTAGGATATTAGAGATGGTATTCCATGTGCTTTTCATGTTGCCTTTTGCTTCTTTGACTCTAGTCTCATAATATGAAAGTTTAGCTTTTCTTATGATACTGGTAAGCACTGATGAGTACCTTTTAACTACTTCCTTTGTAACTAGGCCAATCCTAAATTTCTTTTCATATTCATGTTTTTTGTTGATTGATTTGATTATGCCACTTGTGAGCCACGGATTGTTTTTTCTTTTGTCAGTTACTTGTTTGGTAAGGAGGGGACAGTGAGTGTTGTAGAGGCTTAGGGTTTTAGAGAGAAACCCTAAGCCTCTACAACAGGTTAGTTAATGAATTTAGGTTAGTTAATGAGTTTATATCCTGTGTATTATTGAATTCAGATTCCCAGTTAATATTGTGAAGTGCATTAGAGAGATTGCCTAAAGCTGATTCACTGTGTAGCCTGAATGAGAGTTTCTTGCTTTCTGGTGGTGTTGTGTCCATGTTTGCTATGAGGAAGGTAGGGTAGTGCTCAGTTGTTCTGTCATAGATTACCCCAGATGTAAGGGGAGCTGTTATATTAGTCCATAAGTGATCCAAGGTAGTGGCAGATGTTTGAGTGACTCGGGTAGGCTTTGTGATTGTGGGGATTAGCATACAGGAGTGCATGTTGTTACAGAAATAGTCAACTTGAGGGTTATTTTGAAGACCCAGGTCAATATTGAAATCACCTCCTAAAATTATGTGATTTTTGTTGAGATTGTTATTTATGATAAGATTCCTTACATTGTCTGAGAATGAAGCTATGTTGGTATTAGGAAATCTATAGATGGCACCGATAGTCAGGGAAGATTTAAGGGATTTACTGGAGAACTTGGCAAAGGTATATTCACAATAGTCATCTCTATCACTAATGACACTATTGCAGATGAAGGTATCTTTGTAATATATTGCTGTGCCACCTCCTTTTTTATTAGGCCTGCATTTATGAATGGCTTTATAACCAGCTAAGTTGTAGAGTTGGGTATAGTCTTTACTTAGCCAAGTTTTTGTTAAAATGATGAATGATAATTTAGTACCTAGTGCTGTGAGTAGTGCATTTATATCATCAAAATGTTTACCAAGTGACGTAACATTTTGGTTGTAAACTGATAAGCAGGTGCTATTTAGGAGTTTATTTTTTTGCAAGATTTGCTGTGTAATACCTGCAATAATGATGATCAATGTGCTGATTTGTGTTAATATGAGACAGAATATTTCGATCAGGATCAATATCAGTAAGCATATAGATGCAATAATGTCACGATACAATATGATAAGCAATTACAGGAACAGTTAAATACTAAATCTGCTGTAAATAGAAAGTAATTATAGCAAAACACAACAATAAATGTAAATACACAAATAATAGAAGAAATTTGAAGTAGAGTAACGATCACCGTAGAGAGCAAGGAAGGATACAGAAGTTAGGTTAAGAGAGAAGAAAAATCAGTAGACTGACAAGAATAATATATAGCAAAAAATAATGAGACAATTAATAATCGTAAAGTAAAAATAATCTTACAGGTATATATATATATATGTCGTACGTAGTAGCCAGAATGCACTTCTCGACCTAGTATGCAAGGCCCGATATGCCTAATAGGCTGAGTGATTTTCTTTATTTTCAATAAATTGTTTCTAATTAGTTTATTTGAATCATTAATATTATATTAGTAACAAATTATTAAGTTATGTTAGTTTAGGTTAGGTTAAGATAGGTTAGGTTAAGTCATATATCTATGTTAGTTTTAACTCAAATAAAAAACAATTTACTCATACATAGTGAAATGAATAGCTTTATCATTTCATAGGGAAAAATTAGAAAAATATATAAATTCATGAAACTTAGCTTATTAGGCAAATCATGCCTTGCATAGTAGGCCTAGTACTGTATTCTGGCTACTAGGTACGACATATATATATATATATATATATATATATATATATATATATATATATATATATATATATATATATATATATATATATATATATATATATATGTCGTACCTAGTAGCCAGAACGCACTTCTCAGCCTACTATGCAAGGCCCAATTTGCCTAATAAGCCAAGTTTTCATGATTTAATGTTTTTTCGACTACCTAACCTACCTAACCTAACCTAACCTAACTTTTTCTGCTACCTAACCTAACCTAACCTATAAAGATAGGTTAGGTTAGGTTAGGTAGGGTTGGTTAGGTTCGGTCATATATCTACGTTAATTTTAACTCCAATAAAAAAAAATTGACCTCATACATATTGAAATGGGTAGCTTTATCATTGCATAAGAAAAAAATTAGAGAAAATATATTAATTCAGGAAAACTTGGCTTATTAGGCAAATCGGGCCTTGCATAGTAGGCTGAGAAGTGCATTCTGGCTACTAGGTACGACATATATATATATATATATATATACAATTTTATATATATATATATATATATATATATATATATATATATATATATATATATATACATATATATATATATATATATATATATATATATATATATATATATATATATATATATATATATATATATATATGTCGTACCTAGTAGCCAGAACGCACTTCTATGCCTACTATGCAAGGCCCAATTTGCCTAATAAGCCAAGTTTTCATGAATTAATTGTTTTTCGACTACCTAACCTACCTAACCTAACCTAACCTAACTTAACTGTTTCGGCTACCTAACCTAACCTAACCTATAAAGATAGGTTAGATTAGGTTAGGTAGGGTTGGTTAGGTTCGGTCATATATCTACGTTAATTTTAACTCCAATAAAAATAAATTGACCTCATACGTAATGAAATGGGTAGCTTTATCATTTCATAAGAAAAAAATTAGAGAAAAAACTATGCAAGGCCAGATTTGCCTAATAAGCCAAGTTTTCATGAATTAATTTTTTTTCGACTACCTAACCTAACTTTTTCGGCTACCTAACCTAACCTATAAAGATAGGTTAGGTTAGGTTAGGTAGGGTTGGTTAGGTTCGGTCTTATATCTACGTTAATTTTAACTCCAATAAAAAAAAATTGACCTCATGCATAATGAAATGGGTAGCTTTATCATTTCATAAGAAAAAAATTAGAGAAAATATATTAATTCAGGAAAACTTGGCTTATTTGGCAAATCAGGCTTTGCATAGTAGGCTGAGAAGTGCGTTCTGGCTACTAGGTACGACATTATATATATATATATATATATATATATATATATATATATATATATATATATATATATATATATATATATATATATATATATATATATATGTATATATATATATGTATATATATATATATATATGTATATATATATATGTATATATATATATGTATATATATATGTATATATATATGTATATATATATATGTACAGTATATATATATATATATATATATATATATATATATATATATATATATATATATATATATATATATATATATATATATATATATATATATATATATATATAATATTAATTTTGTAATTTCAGGAACTTGCAAGCTGCTGTTTGTGCATATTTTGACCTGCAGTCGTTCAACAAGCTTCCACAGATGACTTTTGTTAAAGATATTACTATTGGGGAAGGAGAGAGTGTTCCACCTAGTACAAGGTAAATATCATATGTTTTTCTCCATGATGGATGTTTAGCATTTAAGTACTGTATTCTGTTGTTTATTTGTTGAGTGTATAGGTACTCAAGGATGCTGTATAAAGTTCTGATCCTGTCAGAAATGTTTTGGTAAGAACAGAGAAACTTGACAGGGTTTAGACAGTATGGTCCTGAGACTGTTTATAAAATCAGACATGTTTGTCATAATCCTGTGAGCATTAGCTTTTAAACTGTTGAAATGTTTTCTAAGAGATGAGACGCTTTCCTTCTGCCTGACCTACCTACTCGTCTATTGACAGTCCTGATTCACATGTTTGTGTAGGCTGTTATGATTGTGTTATCCACCTCTGTTGTTTTTTGTGTTCTAGGGTGCCAGTTACCTCTCTTAATATCTGTTATTTTGCCTGTTAGCTGAGCTGCTCCACTTTAGTAAAATACAGTGGCACCTCGATGAACGAGTGGCTCTATTTACGAGCATTTCCAGTAACGAGCAAGCTACTCGCAGCAAATTTGTCTCTATTGATGAGCTTCACCTCTATTACCGAGCAAAACCACATGGTGCTTCTTAGCGTCTCGTGGGTTCTCGCAAATTCTCGGACGCCTCCGACGCCAGTGTTATTGTATCGTGCACGACAAGCATCCCTCTGCATTTATTTGTGCTTTTCTTTGTTTTTTTGTGGTTTTGTGACTACAATTTGTAACGCACGATGTCACCAAAGAAGCTGCTTGCTAAAGATAGTGTTGTCAAGATGAAGAAAGACACAATTACTGTGGATTTGAAGAAGGAAATTATAGCAAAGCATGAGCGTGGTGTCTGTGTGACTGATCTCACAAGGGAGTATGGCAGGGCCTCATCAACAGTTTGCACCATTAGTAAGGGGATGAGGAGGTAAGGGAGGATGCTGCCTCTTCCAGTGAGATCAGGGAAGTGTTGGGAATGTTTGAAAAGGTGAACGCATTCTTGGAAAAACTGCCCTGATAAAGCAGTAACAACCTGGTGTGTGAACATGTTTAATGACAATTTGCTGTCTTGTTTTAGGAACATCCTAAAACAAAGACAAAAGCAATTGTCAATAGATACATTCTTTGCAAAAGTAGAGAAAAGAAGAGCCAGTGATAGTGAACCACAACTCGGTCCTAGTGGGGTGAAATTCCCAAGAAGAGAAAGCCTGCCTGACTCAGAGGTGGATTCTCCTTCCAAACCATAACCCCTCTCCTCTTTCCCACCTCCACATCGTCTCCCTCAAGCCAGCAACGACTCTTCATAAGGTAAAGTAAACATGAAAACAGTACAACAAAACATTTATAATTACATGTGCAGTATTATATATACATAAAAAAATGTCATACAAGTATGGATGTTTTTGGGAGTGGAACGGATTAAATTTGTTTCCTTTATTTTAAATGGGGAAATTTGTTTCTTAAGATGAGTTTTCCACATAACGAGCTCGGTGCCAGAACAGATTAAACTCGTTAATAGAGGTGCCACTGTACTAAGTGTAACAAATACTAAGAATAAACAAAGATGGCAGGCAAATCATAAATAGGGTGACTGGCAGTTCTATCCACTACACGGACAAACTAACAAACTGGAGATTTATGGCATATGTTTTAAAACGCACTTCAGAAATATTATAGGTACATGTATCTGTAATAAAAGATTCCAGTTGAGTTGTAATTACCAAAGTGTTGCCTAAGTGTAGTTACAGTATGAAAGCTTCATTCGTGGTGTCCCATCTTCCCTGTACTCTTTGTCATATGACACTTTGAAACTACAGACTGTTTTGGCATCCACCACCTTCTCACTGAATTTCTTCCAACTTTCTACCATTCTCTCTGCAAAAGTAAACTTTCTAATGTCTTTACTGCAACTTTGTTTCCTTAGCTTAAAACTATGACCTCTTGTTCTTGAAATTACAGATTTCAAGAATTCTTCTTTATAAATGTTGTCAATTCCAGTTACTGTTTTGTATGTAGTGATCATATTGCCTCTTTTTCTTCTATCTTTTAGCTTTGTCATATTTAACACCTCTAACCTTCCCTCATAGCTTTTGTCTTATAGTCCTGGAAGCTATTTTGTTGCATGGCTTTGCACCTTTTCAAAGATAAATTTTCACGCAATTTGTAAGTTGTGTGTGGCCTATTTTCTCCTATTCCACATTCCATAACGTGGCAGTTATTCACTTTAAATTCTGTCTGCCAAGTGTTACTCCATACACTTATTTTGTCCAAGTCATCTTGAAGGTCATGACAATCACCAAAGTTTCTTATCTTCCCTTGTAGCTTAGCATCATCAGCAAATTTACATATATTTCTGTATTCCTTCTGGTATATCCTTTATATAGACGATGAACGTCACTGGTGCAAGAGCTGTACCCTGTGGTACTATACTCCACTAGTAACATTTTTCGAATCTGATATAATGCCTCTGATTAC
Source organism: Procambarus clarkii (assembly GCF_040958095.1). Lineage (NCBI taxonomy): Eukaryota > Metazoa > Arthropoda > Malacostraca > Decapoda > Cambaridae > Procambarus > Procambarus clarkii. The sequence continues at coordinate 50,439,617 of NC_091157.1, forward strand.
CACCCCTCGTTGCTATATCCGTTAGAAATTGTTTAATTCAGGTGAGAAGTCTTCCTGTCACTCCCTCCAGTGTGTTCCAGTTTCCATAACAACCTCTTATGAGGGGACTCTGTATAAAGGCTTGTGTAGGTCCAGATAAATGCAGTCAACCCAACCATCTCTTTCCTGTAAAATCTTTCTGGCTTACATAGAAACTATGTAGATTTGTTACACCTAGTCTTCCTGTTTGAAAATCATACTGTCTGTTATTATATCATTTCTCTCTAGGTGTTCTACTCATTTAATTTTAATTATTTTTTATAGTGTTTTGACTATGCTAATCAGTGATTCAAGTCTATAATTTTGAGGGTTGCTCTGTTACCATTTTTGTAGATTGGAAATATGTTTGCCTTTTTCATATATCTGCTAAGATTCCTGTTCATAAAGGTGCTATTCATAATGTCATCAGTTCAGCTGTTCCGGCTCGTGGTACCTGGTAGGCCTAGAACTCCATTAACACTGACTGATGCCAAAGTCTAATGATATACATATCAGCCTGGATAGCTCCGGGAGAGCCTCCGGGTCTCACCCAGAAAATGCCGTTTCATTACATTCAACGCTGGTTTTTTTTTGCAGATTCATAAAAACGTGGCGTATCCAGAATCCTGGGGAAGATGGTTGGCCTGGTGGGTGTAGCTTAATATTTACTGGTGGAGAACAGCTAGGCGCTCCATCACACGTTAATGTATCGTCTCTTGGAGCTGGAGAAGTTGCTGATATATCAGTAGAGATGACGTCACCTTCACAAACGGGCTTATATTCTTCTAAATGGCGGATGACTACTGCTCAAGGAAATTTTTTTGGAGGTAAATATAAAAATCTTTAGTTTTCTTAATAAAAATATTGTTATTTTTGGTAATTCCAGTAGGAGGGAAATACCTTGTTAGTTTAATCAAGTTATTTTATTTTATTTATTTACAGCATGAATTTCCAACTTTGTTAGGCCTAGTTTTACCTAAATTAAGCAGAATTGAGAAATAATCAGCATATTAAGGTTTTTATACAAAATCTCTTATCATTTACATTATACAGTAACACTTTCGCGCTCTCCGCAAAGGTCACTCAGCCAACCGAATGTGCGCGCTGCGTTTTTATCGCTTAAGCGTAAAAACAAAAATGTGTATACTCTTTTTACTCTTCTGACCTTAGTTCTCATGCTACGTATTTCATTTTGGTACCAACGTGTTCGCAATAAAATTCTCTAGAAGAACATTAGTAAAATAAGTCACGAAACATATAGGGATACCAGCACCAAATAAATAACTACGTAGATGACTCGCCGTGAGCGCCCATCAGCAACAAAATGTTTTTACTCTTGGGATTGTAATCACCTCCACACTTGTTCTACAGCGTTAATTTTGGTATCAATGGACTCGCAATGAAATTCCCAACACGGTGATATGAATATAAGCGTAGAATAATGATGCAGCCCGCCCGCAAGAGTGTGGGAAGTGGTGAAATTGTTACCCGGTATCGGTGACGGGACGACGCACGGCGCTTTGAAAGTTTATACTTATTTCACTCTCATGACATTAATTTTCTATGTACGTCATTAATTTTTATGTCAATGTGTTCGCAATAGAATGTTCTATGTGCCCATAGGTAAAAAATATCAACAAAGCGTAAGTTAAAATAGCGACAAATATAAAACAACGCTGGAACATATCAGTGAGCGTCAAACACACACGAAATATTTTTACTTTTGTTATGTTTGTCAAGATTATACTTGTTGCACACAGTTATTTTTGGTTGTATATTGATCGGAATAAAATTCCCTAAACAGACATATGCATATAATACATGATATGGGGGAAGAATTACCAGTACTGTATAAACGGCTAAAGTCACCCACCTGCAACCCGTTTGGGACAAAATACCATTTGATCGAAGTTATCCACACCTTTCATGAACTTATTGTACCATGCAGCCTAGTGGTGAGAAAGAGAGCCTCATAGCGCGCAGTTTGAAACAAACCCAAAGTAAATCGGATAAAAATTGAATTTTATACAAATATTTTAAAAGTAGACATAACTTTATGTCCACTATGCGTTTACGTTAGACGAAACCGAACGCGCCGGCGCGTCCAGATAGCGCGAAAGTGTTAACAAGAATCTATCAATCCATTAGACAACATTTCTGGATGAGCCTCATGATGGTGCCCTGAGGCTATCTTAGGGAGATGACTTTGCCCTTCTGAGTCACATCATCCATAGGAATCCTGTATGGCCTTCCAAGGACCAAAGCCAAAACCTGGGCTCTTCACAGAGACACAGGGAGCAAGGGTTTGTTATGATCATCCTCACTGACAAAATGTTCAGAAAGCAATAGAAGTAATACAGAAACTGCAAGGTTAAAAAACAAAACAAAGTACTGAAACAGCCTAAACGACTCCACAAACTATTCACTCAAACCCAATTGATTCACTTGAAACTAGCTTGAAGCATCCCCTGCCCAGTTGTGACAGTTGACAGACATGATGGCTGCCAACAGCCACTATGCCTCCAGGCCTCTGCACCATCTATAGCTCAGTTCTGTTACTGATGTCTGTGAATGCAGACCTTCCCCCAAGTCATTGGCTGTAGCGATTTCCACTTCTTCTAAGTATAAGTGTAGGCCATCCTATACTTGCTATTTGCATATGTCATTCCTAACCTTCAGTATTTGCTGCACATATGTGCATTTACAAACCTCACATGTTGCATGGAGTTTGTCTAATCTTTGCTTCAAGCTGCCCTTCCCTAAGTAGTAGGGAGTATTTAGTAGGCAGCTGAAGGTTTGTTCTTCCTACATTCGTGGTTCATTGCTTGGTGCTCGATTAGAAGCCTCGGAGTGGGCCCCCATGGTATTTAGGGACCCAGAGTTGGAGGGGATAAAAAAATTTTCCCCTCCAACGAGAAAGGAGAAAATGTTGGAGGAGAAAACAGTTCCACTTGTTTCAAGTTTGTCCTTCCTCATTCTCTCCCTGCTAATGTGATTCTCCCAGCATCTGGTCTTCCTCCATAGTTTGGGCCCTGAAATTTGCCTGACTTTACCTGAGGGTGAATTTACCACTATCTCTTTAGTGGCCTTGATGAGGACAGGAAGCCAGCAGCTTGTCCAAGGTCCCCCTATTTGTCCTGATGATTTTGTCGAGCTAAATCATAAAATTCAGCATTATTTTGGTATTTACAACTTTGATCAGTAGGCAGTTCCAAGGGGTTTATAACCCTGTGGGTGAAACAAGTATTTCCTGTTTGATGTTCTACATGGTGGCGTGTTGAGCTTGAAACCATTGTTCCTTGTTTGTGTTACATCTGACCTTTTGAAAAAGTGGTCTGGATCAATACCCTCCAAATTGTTCAGATCACTCCAAAAGTTTTGATGAGATCAGCCCTGTCATGTCTGGTTTGCAGTGTTCTTAGCCCTGTGGTATTCAACTGATCCTGATATAGGAGTCGATAGAGTTCAGGAATTATTTTTATTGCTCGGTGTTGAAATTTCTCCAAAGCAGCTATATCTTTCTGAAGATGAGTTCTCCATGCTTGGATATACAATAATCCAAATAAGAGTAGACCAGAGATTTGTGCAGTTATATAGCAACCTTCTTTTCCTTGAAGTCAAAGTTTCATTTGACTATTCCTAGGATTTGGTTTGCTATTTTTTATGGCAGCTTCCACTTATTGTGCAATTTTCAGTGAGTGATGGGTTCTGACTCCAAGGTCCTTTTCTTCATAAATCTGTTGCAAGGTAATACAGTATTGTTATTTTGATAGTTGTGATGGGCATTCTTATGCCCCACATGCAAGGTCTTGCAGTTTTAGATATTAAAAAGCATTTGCCAGTTTTCTGATAAATTATGGAGATCATGCAGATATCTTTGTAAGGCTTCCATATAATTTTCTCTTCCCACTTTACCATAAATCTTAGTGTCATCTGTAAATTTGATGAAGTGGTTTGTAATATTCTCATCTATGTTATTAATACAAATGACAAAAAGGGTTGGCCCCAAAATGTTTTGAGTTTCAAAGCTCAGTCAAGGTTTAGATTTGGGTGTAGCTCAGCTGCCTTTAAAGTCTGCCCCATCCACTTTGTCAGTGGAGTGTTTCCACAAGGTAGTTTATCTAGCTCATATCCTCTTTGGGATGATGCCTTCTTGTCTCAGGCATCGGGTGTGGAATACGGTTCTGCTCCAGGGGTCATCACAGCTGACTTTCAGGGCTGGGGAGAAGAACCCAAGGATGGTCCCTGGGTGCCCTTCAACAATTCCTGGTCACTGATTCCATCTCTGAAGAATATTTTACCATAGGGAAGGACTTATACTACCATCTATGTATGAGTTAGATTGCTTGGGTGCCTCCCCCCTTGCCCTTCCCTACCGATGCGCTTTCACGTGTAGTTTGGTTCCGCGGAAATGTCTGATTTCCAAAGGATTTTTCGGCTTTCTTTGTCTTTGAATTCTAGTCTGCTTCTGCCTTTTGTATGAGGTCCCTAATTCATCCTGGCATGCTGACACCCTTTCCTTTGTGAATTGGCATGGCTTTTGTCAAACCTGGATGCTTGACTGGAAGGAATTGATTTCCTTTTATCAGGTGTTCTTGGGTAGTGCTCTTTCTGGGAGAAGCCCCTTGTGGCTCCCTGAAGATATGTGCTGAGATGATACCATCAATTAAGTCGCATCAGCTGTAGAGTTCAATAGGCCTACTGGAGACCAGAGCCAGAACCTGGCCTCCCCTCACAAAGGTGCAGGGAGAGGTGACATTTGTTTCCACTACCTTACTTGGAAGGCATCCAGATAGTCAGAAACAAAACAAACTACACTGTACTGCTGGATTCAAAAGAGACCGAAGCCTCAAAACCTGCCAAAAAGAACTTCCCCAAGTATGTAAACAAATGATTGAATTTCTCAGAACTAGCACAAGTTCATTTACCCTATCTCTCTCACTCATTTGCAGGAAGAGGAAGGTAGCTTATTTGCTAACATACAAGGCATCAAAACATGCAAAACAAAGTCCACTTTCTAACTGGTCTCCCAAATGAGGCACATGTAATGTTAGCAGCTTTGTGCAGACGAGGAGTCACAATAACGTGGCTGAAATATGTTGACCAAACCACACACTAGAAAGTGAAGGGACGATGACGTTTCGGTCCGTCCTGGACAAAGTATCTGGTGGACTTGAGAATGCTCCAGGACTACTCACAATCGACTTGAGAATGGTCCAGGACGAACCGAAACGTCGTCTTCCCTTCACTTTCTAGTGTGTGGTTTGGTCAACATATTTGCAGCTTTGCCTGAAACTCACACAGGACTATTATGACAAATGAGATATAGATACAGTACCAGAATTCAATCTTTTCAGATGTGATAGAAAACATAGGCTACCAGGGTTGGGTTAGCATATACATCAAAGCCACTCATCTGCACAGAGCTGGTAAACACCAGAAATAATATTATGGATTTGCTGAGTATCAGCACTTCCAATATTCCACCATATTGGGGAGTTCTTTTGGTGGTTTTCAAGACTGCAGTCTAGCTTATAGCCTGCAGTGGTCAATTTTAGTTCGCTGACTTTCTGGGTGCATTCCTGGTGGTGACCGACATGAATAAATTCACAGTACTGTTATTTTATCATAGTGCCACTGCTTCCCGCACCTCTTTGAGAGGGGGGGGCCAGGTTCTGGCTTCTGGTCTTTGGTAGGTCTAAAAGACCTCTGTTGACTACTGGCACCTAGTAGATTGGCACACTATCAGAGATAGTAACTTCAGGGAGTCACCGAGGCTCACCCAGAAATTGGTGTTTCATTACATATAATGCTAATTTTTTTTTTACCTTCCTGGCTAGAATTCCTGCTAATCGGGATATCCAGCTAACTCATGGAGGGGTGGGCCCCATATGGTCCTGATAAGTGATAGTAGACAATTCAGTATTTAAAACGAAATTCTATGGTTTGTTTTCATTTCAAGTTGCCATTTTCACTTAGATATGGACCCCTTCTTCCTTTCAAAATGAGGTTTTGAGGCTGGGGCATTGGAAATATGCTAAAAGTATTAAAATCTTTTTACAGCAGGTTCTTGTTGTAGTTGTCCATCATATGTTGGGTTGAAATTAAACATTTTCTCCATGAAATTAACCCAAAGAGTGTGGGAAATATTAGGGTATGAATAATACCTGTCTTAATATGGCTTCTGTCACATTTTTATTGATTTTCTTAGATGGAAGCAAAGTTAGAAGAAAGAAACAGGTGAAGTAATGTTTCCTTGCTTTTAAAAATATAAGGAAATTTTCAGCTCACAAATGCCACAGAGGTCGGCCGAGCGGACAGCACGCTGGACTTGTGATCCTGTGGTCCTGGGTTCGATCCTAGGCGCCGGCGAGAAACAATGGGCAGAGTTTCATTCACCCTATGCCCCTGTTACCTAGCAGTAAAATAGGTACCTGGGTGTTAGTCAGCTGTCACGGGCTGCTTCCTGGGGGTGGAGGCCTGGTCGAGGACCGGGCCGCGGGGACACTAAAGCCCCGAAATCATCTAAGATAACCTCAAGATAGGAGGCATCTGTTGCAATGAATCCCTTACCCCAACAAATCTGGATTGGTCCCATATAGGTCACAGAATCGAGATTGCACTGTATGTTTTGGGCTGATATCTGGGCTTGGGGGTTTTGGAGGATTGAGAGGGCTCTGGTGACTTATTACCTGGTCTGTATTCCTGGTTCCTGTCATGCTTGTGTTGCCTTTGTGGATTTGATTTTTTCTCTGTGGTTAGTTAGCAACAGGAAGCCTTTGTTCAGCCTCCAGAAAACCAGCATTGAATGTAACTAATCACTTCTTTCTTGGGGAGAGCCATGGTAGCTTCATGAACCCCCCTCCTTTCCTCTACCAAATGTATTGGTTGACTTTTGTTTAGTTCATGATTTAGAATTGTTGAAAGGGGCAGCTTCCCTGCTGCTGCCACCTGATGGTGGGCAGCTGCTACTAGGGAAAGTATGATCTAACTACTGGTTGGATCGTTTTCTGATTGACCTTGTAGCTATCTGTTTTGCTTCGCCTACTTTCTGGGGGTTTGATTTCGGTGAGGGTGATGATGACTTCTTGGCTCTCTGGGCCTCTGTGAAGGGACCAGATTTTGGCATCCTGTTTCCTATAGGGTTTTTAAGACTTGCAAAGGCTGCTGCTGTGACTTATTAAGTGTGGAGCTATCTCAGTGCTCCTACCAACAGGAACCTACACAGAAAGATGTTTCATTACATTTCATGTTTTTTTTTAGTTTCTCTGAAGGTTCTGAATTTCTGGTTTGCAAATATCAGAGGTTATACTGCTCCTGTACTACATTGTGGTTGGAGATGAGCATACCTGCACCAGTTGCCCTGATATGCTTGATTTAACTTCCAGTTACAATTCAAACTTGATTTAACTTCCAGATTTAACTAACTTTAAGATAAGTTAGTAAACTATATTTTAATTTATCCTCAGAAACAATATGGGTGATCGTACAAGTTGATTCAGGTGGCACATTAGCCTTGATGCAGCAAATGGTCAATCTAAAGGAATTAGGATCACCTCCATCAGCAACTCGGTCTACTCCTGCCACAACATTCACCAACCCATTTGCCCCATTACACCTCGGCCAGCTTCAGATCCAGCAGCCACCTCAGCAACAAGAACAGCAACATCATATGAATGGAAATTTTCAAAGTCAACAACCAAGTGAAATTTCCATATGTTCTCCTCTCACTCATAGTTGTCAACAGGATCCCGATGGGGATGTAGGGATGAGTTAGTGCAATTATAATTAGTGATTTGGGCCCTTTGTAGGTTGCTCATTTGAGCTTTGAATTAAGTTCTATGCTTCCAGAACCTTTGTGTGAAAAATTCTGAATGAACGTGTAAACTTTTTATATTGTAAAGAATTAGATACTGGTGACCATGTTTTCTATTTGCCAGTCTTTTTTTAAGTTAAATTGATAAATTGTAATAGGTTAGATTCTATCAAGTGGACATACCACTTCCTAAATTTAATGCACAAATTTTAAGATGGGTGGTAGACATTGGGATATTATAACCGTCATGTGGGTTCTGGTTACATAGGCATAATAAAATGCTCTGTTGCTTATTTAAGCAAAAAATACTACTGTGATTTCACCCACTCATGCCTGAATGATGTATGATAGAAACAAACTGAATGACTGAAAATACACTTCATTTAAAATTATATGAAGGTGTTGGTTTGAGAACTGGGAGATATACACAAGATGGTGAAGGGGAACATTATCAGGTGGGTTGAGCCAGTGCATCGAGTTAGAGTTTACAGAGGTGTAGACTCCACAACTCGTCCAGTTATTTGCAAATATAGATATATCAAATTTTTAAATCTATAAAGAGTTTACATATAAACTATTAGCTTTAAGTTGTAAGAGTATTTCTAACTGGGAAGGAAACCTATGATGGGAGTTTTACAAAATGATACATTGTAGACAAGAAGCCCCAAGTTGATTGGGGCTTCTATAAAAAAAAAAATCTATAAAGAGTTTACATTTAAACTATTAGCTTTAAGTTGTAAGAGTATTTCTAACTGTGAAGGAAACCTATGATGGGAGTTTTACAAAATGATACATTGTAGACAAGAAGCCCCAAGTTGATTTAAATGTTCTTTAATTCTTTTTAAATGTTCATTTTATATTTTGATGTCCATATTTAATGTATGAATTGTTGTTCATGCTTTATGTGGGTTTTAGGCAATGGTCACTTTGTTGGGAAGTGCATGAGAGGTTGGTAGTGGTTTATTCCTGAAGTGTTTACAGACTTTTAAAATGCTAATATGGTTTATCAGGATTGTATGGATGCGAGTAAGAGTCATTTTAATTCCTTTTAATAAATTTTATTGAGTTTTGCACATTACATGCCTAAGGTAAGGCAGCTTCTATGAAGTAGTTACAAATAATTTAGGTACAATACGTTGTGTATCTAATGTTTACATACATATTTTACATAATTTTTGGGCTTTTAACTTTCGATTAAAAGGATTTTCTTCACTCTGTCTTCCCTTTCATTCTTATTCTCTTATGGTAGTTTGACTCTTTTCAGCTTTGCATATATATTTGTTTTGTTTTTATATGATTATATGCTAATTCTTTCTTTACCAGCCTTTCTTTCTACCATCCAGCCCAACCACTTGGACTAGACGGTAGAGCAACGGTCTCCCTTCATGCAGGTCGGCGTTCAATCCCCGACCGTCCATAAGTGGTTGGGCACCATTCCTTTCCCCCCATCTCATCCCAAACCCTTATCCTGACCCCTTCCCAGTGCTATACTCTATAGCCGTAATGGCTTGGCGCTTTCTCCTGATAGTTCCCGTTCCTTTTTCAAGAAAATAGTTTTGATTATGCTTTAAATATCTTCTTTTTTCCTTAATCTCGTAACAGTTATGTACTTATTTTTAATGCAATTACTAAAATCCAAGATATTCTTATCAAGTCTGGTCACAAATTTTCTAACATTTTTGTAATGATTGCATGTTCACAGATATCAGTACAGTACTGTAGTACTGTACATATTAGATCTAATTTTGTTACTTTTTCAGTAGCTATCTGAGACCCATACTGACCTACTGACAGCCAGGACCAGAATCTGACAATCTCTATGAGGGTAGGGGTGCTTGGGTATTGAGAGTTACTAGTAATATAGAAATACTGACTTGAAAGTCAGATGAAACTAACCACTTCTATAAAGAAAAAAATTAAAATGAAAATAAGACAATTGAAAAATTTGTTTACCTTGTTTATATATACTAGTTGGATCATGATAAATCTTCCACCCCTGTTCAGAGCTGGATTTTGCTGCTTACAGCTTTCCAGGATCTATTTTGCTGTTCTTGAACTCCAGTTGTAATTCCTGCTTGCTCCATCATTTTGCTTGTTGTATACAGGACTGCTGCCGTTGCTGGCAACCTGGCAGGTTGATTTCTTCTTGTGAGTCAGTACTTTGTGGTATTGGCATTTGTTTTCCTGGTGCATTTCTGAGTCCCTGTCCATGGTTAGGAAACACGTCCCCTCTGCAGGTTTCTGCTGTCTCGTCTACCTCCATATCTTGATCGGTGGGGGTTTAATTCTGGTCCTACTTTGGTGGAACTTTTCTCATGTGCCAGGCTTGGATCTAATTTTGTTTTCTTTTTTTTTTGCCTTAAGAAGCAGCTTGATCTTTATGCTCTCCATATTCATACTGATGGTGGTGTTGTTCTTGGCATATTAGCCTTTTTCCATCCCTGGTGGTTGTTGCTGGACTTGTTCCACTATGTATGTGTTGTAATTACATAAGTGTAGTTACAGGATGAGAGCTATGCTTATGGTGTCCCGTCTTCCCAGCACTCTTTATCATATAACGCTTTAAAACTACTGACGGTTTTGGCCTCCACCACCTTTTTACCTAACTTGTTCCATCCGTCTACCACAATATTTGCAAAAGTAAATTTTCTTATATTTCTTGGGCATCTTTGTTAAGTTAGTTTAAATCTGTGACCTTTTGTTCTTGAAGTACCAGGTCTCAGGAATTCTTCCCTATCAATTTTATCAATTCTTGTTAGTATTTTGTATGTAGTGATCATATCGCTTCTTTTTCTTCCATCTTCTAGTTTTGGCATATTTAATGCCTATAACCTCTCCTCGTAGCTCTTGGCCTTCTGTTCCTGGAGCCACTTAAGGTTCATGTCTTTGCACCTTTTCCAGTTTGTTAATGTGCTGCTTCAGATATGGGCACCATACAACAGCTGCATATTCCAACTCTTTTAATGCTTGTTTTGGTGCTCAAGTTCTCTCCTGCATTCTGGTTGTAATATGTTGTTCTAGATTCTAAGTACCATGTGTTTTTGTGTTTCTCTTCTCCTATTCTCTGCTGGGAAGTCTTTTCTTTGCCAGTTCAGAGGTTCTGCCTTTGGTGGTGGCATTTTCATGGGGTCTCCTTGATGACTTTTTGCTTCCTTCAGTTTCCTGTGGAGGCCTCCTGCTAGGTTCTGAGTTCTTTTCTCTCACTATTGAGGTGAAAGGTTTACTCTTGGTCATCTGGCCTTCGAGCTTTGCTCTTCTTGGTTTCAGCCTAAAAGTATGCTTCCCCCCATAATGAGTTTGTTGGTTGCAGGTACCAATTCTTGATTTTTCTTTTGCAGATGAAACTAGGATTTTTATGAGAGTTGTGACAATATAGAGGACACAACAAACCTCCAAACTGATGTAAATCAGGTCTTTCAACGGGCCACAGAAAAAATGTTTAATGAAGATAAGCTCCCATTCCAATACTATAGAAAAACAAAAATATTAAACCAGAAACCACATAAAATGTAGTCAAATCACACTGTAGAATGAAAAAGCAATATTAAAGTTTTTTGAATAGTTATGTTGGAAGACATAAACACAATAAACACAATCTTTTAAACACAATAACGTAGCTGTGACAGCTGCAAAAAAAAATAATAAATAATAATAATAAAAAATAATAGTTTGGATAACAAGAACCTTGTAAATAAGAAATGGCGGACAGATGATGATATGATACAGTACTCTATAAAACACTAGTGCTCTCTAAGGTGGATTATTGTTGCACAATAACAGCCCATTCATAGCTGGAGAAATTGCTGACTTGGAGATTCTGTAAAGATGTTTTACTACTTGCATCCACTCAATAAAACATCTAAATTATTGGAACTGCTTAAAGTTGTTAAATCTGCTTTCTCTAGAGCAGAAGTGAGAGATATATAATAATTTGCATTTAGAAAATGTTAAGAGGGACTGGTTTAGACCTTTAATCTCCCAAGCACTCATCTCGAAGAGAGAGCGAGCCAGATTTTAGTCCTGGCTCCCAATAGGTCAGCGGACATCCGAGAGACCTGGCACTATCCTTAGGTTTAGCAGTACCAGTGCTACTGAGGGCCAATCAGAAAAGGGCGTTTCATTACATTCAACACTGGATTGTTGTTGACTTTGTTGAAATATTGCAAAGAGAATGTTGCTGTGAAAAAGTCGACATAGAGTGTATAAGGTACATCTTGTGTGGAAGTGCTGCTAATATAAATGTGAATAAACAAAAATTATTAATGTGTTAAAATTATTATTTTTATTTAGAATTTCCAAAACTGGTTACAGTATTCTTAAATTAAGCTATGTTTTCCTATTGCTGTTGTACTTTTTTTTTTTTTTTTTTTAACTTTTGAGACATTTTCATCTGTGCCATTATTTTGTATTGATTTGTGTAGGTTGCACCTGCTTATTTGACATATATTCCTAAGAAAGAAATATGTAAAACTTAAAAAAAAAAAAAGTGTTAAAATATTATTGTTGAATCTCTTACTGTGTGAAAGTGTGGCGTTAGTGTATAACAGAAATGCTTAAGGAATATTCTACATTGATCAATCATTTCTATCAACAGAAAAGGCTAGGCTATACTCTTGAAAACAAAAATATTTTTTTTTTTGTAACTGCTCATGTCCTATAATAATTTAACACTGTCACTGCAAAATACTTTTATCTTTCTATGTTATATTTCAAACTTACAGATATTTTTCATAAATATTATTTTTACATTAAGGCCTGGATTGTTTTGATTGTACCAATTTCCATCACATTGTGGTATTGCCTTTACACTAATATTTGTCTATGTCCTTTACTTCTCTGTTGGACAGGAAAATTTAAATGGTTTATGTATTGAGCACAATTGGGAAGTATTTATAGCTACACAAACTTTTTCATAAATAAGGGGCAGAGGGTAATCGTCATTGTCCATTATGATTAATCTGGAAAGCAATTTGTGGTTCACTTCCTACTCTGGAATTTGGTTTACACAATAACTTAATGGAATTTTTTGTTATGTGTATTTCTCAAGAACCTTTAAATTGGTTAGCATTCACAAATTATACCTATTATTATTTGGGTAAGGCAACTCTGGGTTTGTACAATAACATTATTTGAAAACCTATAGAGTATACACCTGCTGCTAATGCACTGACTTACGGAATGTGGTGTATCTTGCAGGTTTTAGGGCTCCTACCCTCGACCCTGGATGAGTTTGAATGGATCCCCGTACACAGGTGTAAAGTTTTTTATACCGTAAATGTTAAAAGCAATTGGTTTAGAAATCCAATCGAGTATGCGTGTGAAAAAGCATGAATTTAAATTAATTGCTGTATAATATATTTGATATTTCTTCCATAATATTTGTATCAGACTTAAGTAGAACTACTTATGAATGGGCAGATACAAAGGTGAAAATTAGTACTGTATGCCCTTGATACTGTAGAGAAAAAAGTTTTTGTCCTTTGGGCAGGTGTAAATGCTTATCATAGGGATTATTTTTTAGAACCAATATTGGCACATAATATCTTTGAGGTTGGGTATCTCAGGTGTATCCAAAGAATATTCTTTAATAAAAGATAGAGCATTTATGAATTTTTTTTTTATGGTAGATAAAACAAGAACCTAGCTTTTTATTTTTATCTGTCATCAGCAAAGGCAATTTTGTGCACGCAAGGTCGGCATTCAATCCCCGACTGTCCAAGTGATTGGGAACCATTCGTTCCCTCCATCCCGTCCTAAATCCTTATCCTGACCCCTTCCAAGTGTTATAAAGTTGTAATGGCTTGGTGCTTTCTTCTGATAATTAAAAAAAAAAGAGCGCAGGACCCATGAAACCCATCAGAGTAGAAATTACACAGTCGTAGTGATGGCATAATTCAGAGCTTCTCTTAGGTGTTGTTATATACTAAACTTTGGCAACATTTGGTTTATTATAGTAGAGCAATTATGAGAGAATTCAACAAAGGAACCAGATCAATGTATAGTATTTACAAATGCAATCCAGATGTACTGTACTTCAGACTGCTTCTATTTCCTGTCTGTTTTTAGATTTTCTGGGCTTCCTTCTCAGTAGCTCCTCACAACTTCTGCTCGGCTATTACTGGTTCAAGTTCAAGTAAGTTTATTGAGAAAAGGAAGTACATCTCAAAAGAATAGAGTAGCTTGGCTATTTCAATCCTCGTCTATATAAGGTCCCTCAAGGGGGCTCACAAACCAATACAATACACAGTTATTAATCATATTTTACATTTCACATTCCAATGGTAATTCTATGAGATCTACCCTGTCGTGCTTGGTCTGCAGTGTTGTTAGCCCAGTGGCCCTCAACCGTTCCTGATACGAGAGATGGCTAAGCTCTGGTATGATTTTTGTTGCCCAGTGTTGCATCTTCTCCAGTGCAACTATGTCTTTCCGAAGATGAGGTCTCCATGCCTGGATGCAATAATCAGGGTGAGGGTGCACCAGAGACTTGTACAATTGAGTGAATACTTTCTTTTCCTTGAAGGTAAAGGTACGCTTGATTATTCCCAGGGTTTGGTTCACTTTTTTTTACTGCACTCCCACTTGTGCAACTTTTAGTGAATTATGAATTCTGAGTCCATGGTCCTTTTTTTTCATCTATCTGTTGTAAGGTAGTGCTGTCAATTTGGTAGTTGTGACATGGATTGTTATGCCTCACATGCAAGGTCTTGCATTTTTCGAATTAAAAAGCATTTGCCAGTTATCTGACCATTTGTGGAGTTCATGTAGATCTTTTTGTAAGGTCTCAATATCTTTGCTTCCCACTTTACCATAGTGGTAAATTGATTATGCTGCCCCTGTCATTTTTTGTTTTAAATAATTTCAAGAAATGACAGTAGGTCTCATTTCAGCCTAAGGAAGACTAAACAAGTTGGAGAAGGTACAAACTGAAGCAATGAGGATTATCCCAAGATTATTCTCATCGCCCAAGAAATATTATTACTGAGATAATGATAATATGATTGAACTTACAGACTATCGGGGGATAAAATTTCAGAGATAAATGAAGCTTCGGTGATTAGATTGATGAGATCTAAGGAAGCCAATGAATTAAATTTCAACCTTTTTATACTGAAAATATTCAAAATTAATGCTAACGGCAATGGGTGAGATTTTGCCCAAATTAATATACAGTTTTCAAAATATTGGAAATATGACTCTTTGGATGTTACTTTTGAGCGGAATTCATGGTGATTGCACATATTTAGAGTTTTAAACGGCAATGAGAGAGATTTTGCCCAAATTGACGGACAATTTTAAAAATAATGGAAATATCAGAAATATGACTTTGACGTTATTTTTTAGCAGAATTCATGGTGATGGGACATATTTGAAGTTTTAAGTTACGACATTTCATACCAAAAATATTCAAATTAGTGAAAATGGGGGTTGGGTGAGATTTTGCCCAAATTGACCTACAATTTTCAAGATATCAGAAATATGAATCATGAATGTTATGTATGAGCTGAATTCATGGTGATTGCACATATTTGGAGTTTTAAATTATGACTTTTTATATTGAAAACATGAAAGTTAATGAGTTAATTTAGTTCATTTATTATACACCCCATACCCATCTTGTGGGCGGTAGTGGAAAGGGTTACAGTGTCACATAATTGGCTCGAGGATTGAACCCCACAATTCATTTAGCTAATCAAATTACAAAATTGAATGCACATCGTCACATCAACAATGGGCTCGACACCGACCACAAGTACAGTTTCTAAATTAAGCAACTGATATATGTGGAGAGCAAGTGTCACAACTGATATGCCCGAAACGCTATGTGTGCTAGTGGCTTTACAAGAATGTAAAACTTTAAGTCTCTGTACTCTAATAAACCCAATGTACCTTCTTGTATATACATAAAATAAATAAATAAATATGTTTGTCCAGCACACCACCCCCCCCCCCATCCAGTGGGCAGTGATGGATAGGTTATAATCACTCAGTTACTACCTACAGTTAGCAAACTGGGGATATTTGGCCAAGACTTCTGGCAGCAGATCATTTTGAATGAAATATTTACACATCTTTGGAACATTGGTTATAGAATTGTCTTTGAATTCACGCATCTTTTCACACTCCATCACATAGTGACGGAGGGTGTGCAAATAATTTTGTTGACACAGTTTACATTTGGTCACATCTCCATCAGCAGATAATGAGGATTCCCAGAGATACTTGTAATCGAGTCTAAGCTGAGCAGTAGTAACATCTAGAAATTTGCTTATTTTACTGGATGATCCATAGAAGTGTGGTTCGTCTTGCATGATAATATGATAATAGATGGAATTACTGGTGTCGATTTCACTTTGCCTCAGATCCACAAGATTTTGTTGAAGTTCTTGGTGTACTATTGCTCTCAGACTGCTTATTGAAAATCCAAGGTTGTACTCAATTTCTCCGATTAATAATCATCAAGCCTCTATGATTAATCTGTTGTTGTTTTAGATTTAGCTACTCAGAACGAAATGTCCATGTAGCACGGGCTATGGTGAGCCCGTAATTGAGTTCGGTTATTCGCGATAACCTTGTTACTGTGATATTTGGGTCAAAGTTTTAAATGGAGGTGGGGATTCCTCCTTTTGCCCTGTATCTTTTTCGCTTCTGTTCTAGTGCACTGGTTTTAGTCTTGTTTTAATAACATTATCTTGGCAGCGGATGTAGATGCAGAATGCTCACTAGCGAGTCCCATTCCTCAACGGCTTTTCTTATCATTGTAGTTGCTGTGGAATGTGCATCTAATGCAGCTGCTGTCGTGGGATTAATGTTGAGTTTGATGCGCAGGGCTTCAATAGCTTCACATTCCAGTAAGTAATGCAATAGTGGCGCCTCTGCTTCTGTTCCACAGATATGACACTCTTTAACTATTGGGTTCATTACCTCCCAGCAGCACTTGTAACCAAGTCTGAGTCTGTGTATGGCTACTGCAATGTCTTTGGATATCTTTTTGTCAGGCTTGAGAGTAGTACTCGGTGGCTTGTTCGTACCATATCGCAGTGGATCTTCCGCTACTTTGGCTCTGTGGCGACCTTTGATAGTTGGGTTTATTTTCTTCTTGATTTGCTCCTTAATCTGTGAAAAACTTGGAGATATTTGAACCTGTACAACAGGTAGAGCAGTGGCAGTTTTTGCTAGTGAGTCTGCCTTTTCATTACCATCTATGCCAATGTGACTTGGTATTCAATTTAGGGTGATTGACAGCCTTAGATTATGGGCTTCTTATCCCTATATGTTGGATTTCTGTGAGGAGTTGTATATTATCTCTGTGCTGACTGGATAACAATGCCTGGAGCGAAGATTTAGAGTCAGTATGAATGATGACATCATGTAAATTATTCTCAATTGTATAGTTTATGGCCTCCTTCAGGGCATATAATTCTGTTTGCAATGTTGAGCACCCACTATTCATGCTCCAGTAAGCTTCATGGTTGTTAGTGTAAACTGTTGTCCCAGCAGAACCTCTTTCTTGATCAACTAATCCATCTATGAAGATGTGAGTCGTTGTAGGTCTTGAGATGGTTTCCATTTGTTGTTCTATGACTGCTTTGAGCCTCTGCGAGTCACATGCGAATTTTTTAACTGGTAATCCTTCAATGATTATCTTTAGACTCGATTCTTCCCATGGAGGAGAAGATTTTCCCCTGCCGAAAGTGTTGATATGGTCTATCTTCCCCTTTGTTTTTAATGGTCCATTTCAAGTCCACTTTCTCTAGAATCTTGACCAGATTATCCGTCCATGCTCTTGTTCTATATTGAAGGTTTCCCTGAAGCATATATGATTAATCACTTCTCGATTGCTTATATGATTGGACTACACCTAACCTCATCGTCTTTCAATAGGTTGGAAGGAATGTTAACTGTAATTAGGGAAGAGATACGAGTTTCATCATTAGTGCTAACGAGAGTTGTGCTACGCTCATTAAGCTAATGAGTTTGGAGCAAGTATATTGTTTACATAATATACTCGCTACATATGCAAGGTACATCATTTTGATAATTCTGTCTGGCACCATAGCCTGGGCAATAACCTGCAACAGCCTAGAGAGCTCTGAGCCTCTTTTTATACTGGTGACAGTCTGAATCCAACAGGACTATACAGTGGCACCTCAAGGCCAAGGTATTTGAATCTGTTAACATAGTCAAGCTGGAAGTTATCATACAGTTTCATCTTGCGAACAGTTCCTCCCTGCCTGGGTGGACACTAATTTAATATCTTTGTTTTCTCTGCTGAGTTGACTAAACCTAGGTCCCGACATGAGTCTAATACAGAGTTATGAATGTTCTGCGTGTTAGCATACCCAGTGGTGTGTATCATATCATCAGCATAGCTAATGATATGCACGTTGGGTTTGCTCGGTACAGAGTTTAACAGTGTGTTTATTAAGATAATAAATAATGTAGGACTGAGAACACTTCCCTGCGGGGTGCCTAGTTCGAAGTCTCTTGTTACACTCCTATGCCCCTGGAAAAATGCAGATGACTTCCAGTTGGATAAGTAACAGCGATTGGTCATATCTTGCCCAAATTGATCTGCAGTTTTCAAAATATGATGCCTATCAGAAATATGACTTTTAAGCGTAATCTTTTTTTAACGGAATTCAGGGTGATTACACATATTTGGAGTTTTAAATTGAGATTTTTTATGCTTTTAAAGCTCCCGTAGAGAAGTCCTAGTTGAAGCTCCTGTAGAGAAGTCCCAGTTGAAGCTACTGTAGAGAAGACCCAGTTGAAGCTCCTGCAGAGAAGTCCCAGTTGAAGCTCCTGCAGAGAAGTCCCAGTTGAAGCTCATGTAGAGAAGACCCAGTTGAAGCTCCTGCAGAGAAGTCCCAGTTGAAGCTCCTGTAGAGAAGACCCAGTTGAAGCTCCTGCAGAGAAGCCCCAGTTGAAGCTCCTGCAGAGAAGTCCCAGTTGAAGCTCCTGCAGAGAAGTCCCAGTTGACGCTCCTGCAGAGAAGTCCCAGTTGAAGCTCATGTAGAGAAGTCCCAGTTGAAGCTCCTGCAGAGAAGTCCCAGTTGAAGCTCCTGCAGAGAAGTCCCAGTTGAAGCTTATGTAGAGAAGTCCCAGTTGAAGCTCCTGCAGAGAAGTCCCAGTTGAAGCTCCCTTAGAGAAGTCCCAGTTGAAGCTCCTGCAGAGAAGTCCCAGTTGAAGCTCCTGCAGAGAAGTCCCAGTTGAAGCTCATGTAGAGAAGTCCCAGTTGAAGCTCCTGCAGAGAAGTCCCAGTTGAAGCTCCTGCAGAGAAGTCCCAGTTGAAGCTCCTGCAGAGAAGTCCCAGTTGAAGCTCATGTAGAGAAGTCCCAGTTGAAGCTCCTGCAGAGAAGTCCCAGTTGAAGCTCCCTTAGAGAAGTCCCAGTTGAAGCTCATGTAGAGAAGTCCCAGTTGAAGCTCCTGTAGAGAAGTCCCAATTGAAGCTCCTGTAGAGAAGTCCCAGTTAACGCTCTTGTAGAGAAGTCCCAGTTGAAGCTCTTGTAGAGAAGTCCCAGTTAACGCTCGTGTAGAGAAGTCCCAGTTAACGCTCCTGTAGAGAAGTCCCAGTTAAAGCTCCCTTAGAGAAGTCCCAGTTGAAGCTCCTGTAGAGAAGTCCTAGTTGAAGCTCCTGTAGAGAAGTCCCAGTTGAAGCTCCTGTAGAGAAGTCCCAGTTGAAGCTCCTGTAGAGAAGTCCCAGTTGAAGCTCTTGTAGAGAAGTCCCAGTTAACGCTCCTGTAAAGAAGTCCCAGTTAACGCTCCTGTAGAGAAGTCTCAGTTGAAGCTCCCTTAGAGAAATCCCAGTTGAAGCTCCCGTAGAGAAGTCCCAGTTGAAGCTCCTGTAGAGAAGTCCCTGTTGAAGCTCATATAGAGAAGTCCCAGTTGAAGCTCCCTTAGATAAGTCCCAGTTGAAGCTCCTGTAGAGAAGTCCCAATTGAAGCTCCTGTAGAGAAGTCCCAGTTGAAGCTCCTATAGATAAGTCCCAGTTGAAGCTCCGTTAAAGAAGTCTCAGTTGAAGTTCCTGTAGAGAAGTCCCAATTGAAGCTCCTGTAGAGAAGTCCCAGTTGAAGCTCCTGTAGAGAAGTCCCAGTTGAAGCTCCTGTAGAGAAGTCCCAGTTAACGCTCGTGTAGAGAAGTCCCAGTTAACACTCCTGTAGAGAAGTCCCAGTTAAAGCTCCCTTAGAGAAGTCACAGTTGAAGCTCCTGTAGAGAAGTCCTAGTTGAAGCTCCTGTAGAGAAGTCCCAGTTGAAGCTCCTGTAGAGAAGTCCCAGTTGAAGCTCCTGTAGAGAAGTCCCAGTTGAAGCTCTTGTAGAGAAGTCCCAGTTGAAGCTCCTGTAGAGAAGTCCCAGTTAACGCTCCTGTAGAAAAGTCCCAGTTGAAGGTCCCTTAGAGAAGTCCCAGTTGAAGCTCCTGTAGGGAGGGTTGTCCTTATCCTTCATATAAAAAGGATAGCATAACACTACTATGTATCTAAGCTTGGTATTAATAAGAAAAAAAACATGTATATTCAGATTAATAACGACAATAACACAGGAAAAAAAAGGGGAGAGAGAAGTAGTGAAAATAAGAGAGTCATGGGAGAAAGCTCTGACGTTTTCTATGATGCAGGAGGTGGCGTTGGTGTTTGTTGTGATGGTCAAGTAACGCCAGCTGATCCCTCAGCTGTCTGCTGTTGCTGCATTACAGCATGAGGAACCTCTCTCTCCTGGCGTTATACACACATGTAGTCGGTAAGGAGTATAGCTCACACTTACGTCTCTGATTGACAGATAGTTAGAGGAGAAAAAGCATAGTACACAACCAAAGGCAACAACATAATGTTGTGGGAGTATTTAACACTTAGAAAACGAGCCATTCTTAAACACCTGTACGATTTGACCCTCGGAGAAGTAGTATCTTGTTCCATCTTTACAGTTGAATGACTTATCAGTTTGTTCTCCCAGATTTGTCTTAATTAAATATTTAAGGTGTAAAGAATGTTGATATACAAATTATTAATGTTTGCTAGAGTACGTTTTTTTGGGCGCCTTTGTTATGTCAGCCATAAATAGACTTGTTTTTGTTCAATTCAGTATTTACTTTACTATTCAGAATGATTGGGTTAGTTTTGAAAAATTGAAGGTTGTGACATCAGCAACTTGTGAAACCAATTCAATTTGTTAATTACGCGACCTTCGGTTACTTATTCTGCAACCTATCCTCAGGGAGGAAATCTGCTAGCGAAAATGGATTGAAAACGGCTACATATTTAATGCTATTATCTACTCTCCACGGTTACTCTAGGTTAAGGTTTGGTGAGTTTAGGTTAAGGTTAGGTTTCATTACATTTGGTTATGTTAATATGGTGTAATATTGGTGATAATGTGAAATATAAAATTCAAAACTATTTGAGTGTACCCGAGAATTCCATTTACAGAAACCCAAATTCTTCAAAGAAAATGTTTTCAACATATAAATCTCATTAATGAAAATATTTTTGTTTTATTATATATTAATATTTGTATTTTTTGCAGGTTGTAGTGTGAGCTTGGTTCCAGAGGTGAGTCAGGAGGGGCTCCTGCAGCCGTACAACACCTATGCTGATGTAACACTCTTCCATTTTCACATTCCCGATGAGGTGACCAGAGTAACATGGGAGTTTGCTGCCTTTATGGATGATCCAGGATGTCCAGTAAGAGAAGTCCATGTGTAAGTAAAATTTATCACTCCTTAGTAAATAAGAACATAAGAATTAAGGAAACTGCAGAAGGCTTATTGGCTAGTGCAAAGCAACTTTTGTTTAAATCCATCCAAGCTCAATCATATATATATATACAGTATGTCTAATTGATGCTTGAAACAATCCATTGATCCCATGTCTTTAATGCTAGCTAGTAATTTGTTCCATAAATCTATAGCCCTGTTTCCAAACTAATATATAAATATCCACATATGTCTGGATTTGATTTAACTTAAAGAGCTATCTTTGGTACTTTATTTTTCTCCTTCAGGCCTTTTCCTTTAGTTTCCCTGTGATACTTATCTTTGTATAGTTCCCTTAAATGATCTTCCAACTTTGGCTGTAACTTTGTTTCTCAAGTTCTCATTACTGCTGCTTAGATTCTTAATTCTATCCACATGATTCTTTACAATGATCTCCATTTTTGCCAACCTGTTGTGAAAACCACTCCTGCTAATGTGTTCCTCATCAAAATTAATCTTCTGTTTTGTCCTTCCTCTTGCCAGCGACCATTTTTGTTTTGGTCACCATATGCTCCCACAGTATTCCCTTCAAAAACACTATTTCTGCTTTGTTTCTGTAACTTGTTTTGGCTTCTAACTATTTGGCAGTTATTGATACACATGTATGCACTTTTTCACTCTGATATGTCTTGTTTCTCACCCAAAATCTTAAAAAACACCTGAGTTCCCTAGCCCTCAACCCTCCTACAATATCAACAACAACCACCACCACCACCTGTAGAGAACTGACATGACCTATATCTGGTAAGATCTTTTCAAGATCTTGTGCTGTTGCCCTAAGCATTTTACCTTGTTGATAGTTATTGTAACCAGTTGGTATTCCTGCTCAGATCAACTGCACACCTCGGTGGTCCAAGTTTAATGTAATCTCAGACACTGTTTGTATCATGTGCCTTCATGCTGTGTTTTGATATCAATACCACACTCACTAGAACTGCTCATTGGTTCATTATGGTGCATAAAAAATGTTGATAGATATACTGTATATGTATATAGTATAGTGTAATAACAGCAAAAACATTGTTTGATTGTTCAAAGAATATTATATACTTGTCAATATAATATACAGTACTTGTCATTGTTTTCTATATGAGCACCATATTTTTGAGCATATAGATGTTCCACACACTTAACTACAGTATATAAATTCCTTAAATTACACACTATTGAATAATATTACTGCAAAAAAGATACAAATTAACTCAGAGACATTGAAATAATTATGTAAAAATATCTTTGCAGCACCTGCCAACCAACGGAGTCGCCGTGGTGCGAGGCTGACCTTGGATAGGGGTCATGAGATTTTAAACTCACCACACCAGCTTAGTGGTTCGTTATGTGCACAAAAATGTAGATAGGTATATATCAACAATCAACTTTAACAGTCTCCGTGGTGTAGTGGTAAGACACTCGCCTGGCGTTCCGCGAGCGCTATGTCATGGGTTCGTATCCTGGCCGGGGAGGATTTACTGGGCGCAATTCCTTAACTGTAGCCTCTGTTTAACGCAACAGTAAAATGTGTACTTGGATGAAAAAACGATTCTTCGCGGCAGGGGATCGTATTCCAGGGACTTGCCCGAAACGCTACGCGTACTAGTGGCTGTACAAGAATGTAACAACTCTTGTATATATCTCAAAAAAAAAAAAAAAAAAAAAAAAAAAAAAAAAAAAAAAAAAAAAAATATATAACATGTATATTGTATATGGTGTAATAACAGCAAAAACAGTTTTATTGTTCAAAGAGTATACGTATTATTATATATGAGCGCCATATTTTTGAGCATAGTGATGTTTCACACATTTAGCTATATAAATTCCTTAAATTACACACTGTTGAATAGTATTACTGCAAAAACTAGATACAAATTCATTCAGACATTGAAATAATTATGTAACAGTATCTTTGCTGCAACCCCAGCCATATGTCGCGGCTGGAGTAGACTGCACCTGGTGACTGCTCATTCAGAGTCAGAATATTGCTAGACTTCCTCACCCCATCACGGCTAAAGTATATCACAATAATTTTTTTTTTTTTAGTTTCCCGTTACTAGGGGAATGCATTTTAACACTGCAGTATAGTATTAGAAAAACAAAAATTTTGGGAATAACTTGTTTTATATGCACAGGGAACTTGTCATATTAAAGTAACACACAGTATAGTGGTTAATTGGACATTTATATGCTCCACTAAATTATTTGCACCATATACAATCTGTTTGGACCGTTAATGAATCTATAAGAGCGAGGTTCATTTGAGCAAGGAACCACTGTATTTTTTTTCCATGATGCTTCTGAGTATGAAGGCATTCTGAAAGGTTGTCATTATTTTTTTCTAAATTTACCTGAGGGCTGCCATCTTTACTTGCCTCAGTAGGAACAGGAAGCTAGCCACTTGTCAAAGGATCCTGCCAAAATCTCTTTAACCCTCATTTCCTATCTTCCTTTTTTGAACTAGTGCCTTCACATTCCATAAAAGTTGGGGGGGGGGATGGGGAAGAGAGAAAGGTTATGATATGGGTTTCCAACTCATAGTATAGCTGAGTCAAAAGCTCTTGATAATGACGCTTAGGATTTTTCAGATTTGTTCAGCATGGGAGTTATCCAGTTATCAATGAAAACAATGCAACTCTAAAAGATTATATGTACACTAGTCGATCAGCAGTATACAAGGTATGTGGTCAATGCAGACTACTTTTAATTATTATGTATCCCCATCAGGGAATGATCCTTTTGTTTAATCATGCAGTATTTTTTTTTCTAGGGGGAGCCCCTTTGGCTCCCCGGAGCTTATCCAGGCTGATATATTAATGTCAGACTTTGGCATCGTTCATGTGTATGGAGTTCTATGGGCCTACCGAGGACCACGAGCCAGAACCTGGCCTCCTCAGAGAGGCAAGGGGAGCAATGGCCTATAGAAACCCCCGTGTGGTTGGAAGCATTCTATGTCTGCCATCGACTGGGTCAGGCACCCAGAAAGGTAAGCGTCCCAGAACAAACCCCTATTCTGGTGAAAATTGCTACCACAAGCCGAACAAATGGATAGAATCTCCCTAAAAGAAACGAGCAAACGATCATGACATCACAAGAATCGGTCGGCCGAGCGGACAGCACGCTGAACTTGTGATCCTGTGGTCCTGGGTTTGATCCCAGGTGCCGGCGAGAAACAATGGGCAGAGTTTCTTTCACCCTATGCCCCTGTTACCTAGCAGTAAAATAGGTACCTGGGTGTTAGTCAGCTGTCACGGGCTGATTCCTGTGGGTGGAGGCCTGGTCGAGGACTGGGCTGCGGGGACACTGAAAAAAGCCCTGAAATCATCTCGAGATAACCTCAAGATAACCTCACACGTCGCTGCGCAGCTGTCTGCGCAGCTCCCCCCTCCCCGGGAGGGGGAAGGGGGAGTCCCAGACCTACTGCACTGGCTATCTACCACCAGTTCTGAGGCTGGATGTCAAAAAACACGAAAAACCACTGACCCGAGGGAGAGAGGGATGCCGGGGAGCCTCCGGGTCTCACCCAGAAAATGGCGTTTCATTAGATTCAAAGCTGGTTTTCTGGGGGAAGCCCTTTCGGCTTCCCGGAGCTAACTACCCACAGAGGAAATAAGAGGGATGTACCCGGGAGGCAGTCACCGCAGGCAATCACTCCTCAACTCAAAGTCGAGACAACTGGCTGCAACCGCTAACCCAAGGCGACACAGGCCCGAATGGGCCCAGAACGACCACGACATATCGAGCAGCCAGGCCCCTGTGCAACCGCCAAAAGCCCCACATGCCAAACATTAAATATTATTAATGAATATGTAATCACCAACAAATTTGTTACATGCTGCTCCCATTGATCTGGTGTCACCTGCCACCTATTTATGTATTATTCTCTTATAAAATGAGTTTATTTCAAAGTAAAATTAGGTTTTTCAAGTTCAACAGTCAGCATGCTGTGTCAGAAGGCACAACTGCCTTCACTGTCAATGTGCATGAGGCTACCCCCAGAAAAGGCCAAGCTACACAACGAGCATCTCCAAACCCTGTCCTATCTCCAAAACTCTTGGATACTTCGGAGCCAGAATCAGGGGGTTGGGAAACCAGAAAGAGGGCAAACCACACCTGTAGGGGAAGGAAGCATGGGCATGGACTTAGTTCAGGTAGAGTTCACTACATCCAATTATGAATCCCTAAACTCTATATGGGCCAACTCCAGGGCATCCAACTAATCACAATGCTGCAAATGCCTAACCCTAGCAAACCAAGCTCTCGGGCAGCAGCTGCTGCCTGAAAAGCTCCTGGAATGGAAGCCGAGGTCAATGCAGAAACCCAGAAGGAACAAGCTACTCAAGACTCAAGATCGTAGGTGTCACCAAGCAAGCAGGAGCATAGTAGAGGTAGAAAGAATGACCATCGTCTGGTAGGAAAGATGATGAGCACCCTTTAAACTTGCACATGGCGAGTGCAGGCTCAACGAGCTGAACCAACCATACCAAAAGACCCGTGAGGGGATTACCAGGACCTGAAGGTAACTAGACAACCAGGACACCTGGGCACTAATGCTGCTCCCCAAAAGACAGATGTCAAGTGCAGCCAAAGCAGCCCAGCTGTGACTGATATCTGCAGCATGACGTATAAACAAACATGCGAGCCTATACCCCAGTGTGCCCCAGCATGCCCCAATGTGCCCCAGCACAACCAACTGAACACCCCCAGTCAAGGATCCAAACATAGAAGTCAAAAGACTTGTGAATAGTCCTAAGCGAGGCCCTCTACCACAGTGGCGTGGTCACTTGGGCGAAATCCCAAACACACCCTGGGAAGGAACCCAGAGTGCATGCAGCCCATACAACACGCCAGATAAAAAAAATGAACTTGAAGCAAAATATTAAATATTGAATAAAGTACACAGCAAATTGCCTTTGCAAGAAAAAGTCCAAGAATGGTCAGCACTTAGGTTGAAGCAGGGGAACTTGCCATATCTGAAAGACCTGGATCTTAAGTGTCCAGCAAAACATCAGTGAAAGAATTGGCAAGGAAGATGGAAGCGTGCAGGAGCTGGGGCACCTGGTGGTGGTATTTGGTACTACGAGTTATGCATTAATTTTAAATGTTTCTCTTTGTCAGTGTGAATCGTTTGTGGAGGAGTTTGGCATTTTGGGGAATTTGGTCCTTGTTAATTCTCCCTTGTCTGTAAATCACTGACTTTCTGGATGTTTTCCCACTGTGGTGGCAAATTGTCATTTTCTCTCTGCACCTTTGTGAGGGGAACCAGGTTTAGGCTCTTGTACCTGGTAAATCAAACAGAACTCCCACATCTAATGTGAACCATTACATCCATACAGATGTAATATAACCATATTTGCATCATTTGAATAATATCTGGGTGATAATAACTAAAATGGTAAATAACCTCGTTGGCCCAGAGATCAGTGTACTGTATATTGGTAACCTTTATGGGTAAACATTTAATTTAATATGGCTCATGTTGGGGGAAGTTAATATATGTCTTAACACAACAAAATTCTAGTTAAACTTGGTTTCAAGCCAACTGAACTACTCACAGATTGAATATAAATTAAGAGGTACTGTATATACAGAAGAATAGTCTTATAATAATAATTCTCTAATTGCAGATTAGTACCAAATCAGCATACCAACCCCATGATGCAACAGTTCTTCCTGTTTATAATCCACTTCCAGGAAGCTGGTTCGCTGCTGCTTATATACCAAACTGGAACGAACAGATGCAACAAGAGGTTTGTTTTTAATTATTTTATGTCATGGTATAATATCATCATGGATTTTGTTTGTTTATAATGCTGTAATCTTTAGATATCAAAAGAAATTATGAATAATTTTTGTAATAAACATGTATTCTGCTTGTGACTAACATTTCCACATTGTGACAACCAAGGGGGGGTTTCACGCTAATTATCCGTAAACTGCACAACACACTCATGAATGTTTTAAAAGTACCATGTAAGATGTAAGTCCTGAGGGGGGGTTTCACGCTAATTATCCGTAAACTGCACAACACACTCATGAATGTTTTAAAAGTACCATGTAAGATGTAAGTCCTAAGGGGGTAAATGGGGCAAGTAGGTGGTTATCTTGAGGTTATCTTGAGATGATTTCGGGGCTTTAGTGTCCCCGCGGCCCGGTCCTCGACCAGGCCTCCACCCCTAGGAAGCAGCCCATGACAGCTGACTAACTCCCAGGTACCTATTTACTGCTAGGTAACAGGGGCATTCAGGGTGAAAGAAACTTTGCCCATTTGTTTCTGCCTCGTGCGGGAATCGAACCCGCGCCACAGAATTACGAGTCCTGCGCGCTATCCACCAGGCTACGAGGCCCCAAGTGGCAATAGGCCCCATGGTGCCCAGGGGCAATAGTAAGCAGCCACCATCTTGAAAAAAGTAATGATCAATGTAATGCCAATTTCTTGGTGAGCCCCAATGGCTTCCTGAAGCTATCTCACTGAGAAGATTGCATCAGCTGTGGAATTCTTAGGCCTACCAGGGACTAAAGCCAAAACCTGCACCCCCCCACCCCCCGAAAAAAAAAAAAAAGAGATGATGACGCAAGGAGATGATGACAGTCCGTCACATCATTGGGAAGACATCCAGAAAATCAGACAGCCAAAATAGGAAACTGCTGGGTTCAAAAGACTGAAGCCTCGCAACTTGCCTAATGAACTTCCTTAACTATATAAATAAACTATTGAATCTCTTGAAACTAGCGTGTGCTAGTTCGTCCCAACTCCACCACTCGTATGGGGGTGAAGGGGTCAGGGCCATCTTAACAGCATTATGGGCCCCTGGGCAAACCAGTATGCTGGAGCTCTTACAACAACCACTCACAAGAATAAAAATTAAATGGTCGACAATATTAATCATACTGCTTTATACACAGAAATCACAATAGCGTGATGCTTTAAATGAGCAAATCCACAAGGGCCGTAACGAGGGTTCGAACCTATGTCCGAGAGGATCCCAGAAGCACCTTAATCGACTGAGCTATGACATTGTCAAAAGAATTGCAACCGGGAAATCAACTTGACCTATCACGGATCATGCAGTCTCTCCAAGACACAAACCAGGATTTTACACAATTCCTCCATGCACCCGAGCTCTGCCAATAAGCTATTCTACCTCTTCGCCCTTACATCATTACACACAGAAATGACAATAGCGTGAAACTATTGAAACTACTACGCTATTGAAACTACCATTGCTTCATCAGAAGCAATGGTTTTCAATTCTCTGAAGAAATAAAGCAGATTTCCAGTCTGTGAACAAGCCTCTGTACATTTTGTCAGTTCAAGGATTAGTGAGTCCAGGAAAGGGAGGAAAGATTCCACCTTGATTCTTTCCGGTTTTAATGAGAAGTATCTCTTCTGCTAATCCATCATATCTACTAAGACATGCCCTGCCTGCCATCCTGTGGGTGATGGCATGCAGGTAATTCTTTGTGCAGTGGGTTGGTGGATGGCCTGGCAGGCAATCAATTGTGTGATGGGCAGGCTTGCAGGCTGAGTTTGTACTTAAATTACAAATAAATTAGAATGCAGTGAGCCAATTTAAATTAAAATTGTATTATTTCTTATGAATTAAATATGATTATGTGCATAAACCTAAGGTTAAAAGCAGTATGCTGTGTAATTTTTGGCTTTTTGACCTTAGACTTCAGAAGCATGATGCATACAAGATATTTGAAACTTGAATCTAGGATAAATTTTTGTTTTTTCAGGGTATTATACATAAATGTCGTTACAGCTTAGGATCCATTGCAATGTGGAGTCAGAAAGACCACGTACAAACCCTTAACATTGGCATAACGCAGTCAGTTAGAACAAGTGAAAACCTTTCCTACTACAGGTTAGTAAACTATAAATCTGTTTACTAAATTATATTTTACATTTTTCTGTGAGTGTCCTTTGTAGCTCTTGAGTTACACACAGTATACTTGTTAAATCCTCAGTACTGAACCAGGCTCAGTGGATTCACAATTGACTACCAGGGACCAGTATAGTACCAGAATCTGGCAAACTCAATAGAAGGAAGGGAAGTTTTGGGGTCCGAGATAACCAGAGTAACCAGAAGAAAGACCACCACAAAGGAATCACATTTGTAATGCGGATTCTGTTTATAAACAATTATTAACCAGGCCTAAACACTAGCTCAGAGCACATGCTCGCTACCAGATGGTGGCCACAGTAGCATGAGACCCTAGGCTGCCAACACTGTCATACATGCTCCTCGTGCTTACCTATCAGTGACTTGGCAAGGGGGAGTGAAATCTAGCTCTTTATGGCCCACCTTCTTGCTGGCAATCAATTTAAACCTAGTTTACTAATTATCTCTCCAACATAAACGTTTTCATTATATATTTTCTTCAAGATGTGAATGGAACTGGCTTCATCAACATCTTCCTTCAATGCATTTCACTTGCTAACCACCCATATGCTTCTCCCTGGTTCTGGCTCTTTAGCATCTGAGAGTTTTGCAGTTGGGTCAGTGCTTAGCTCGGGGTGTAGTGTGGCTTCTCCAGGGGTGGACCCATTTATTTCCCACTGGGAAATCAGAACCTTTACATTCACAACCTTTCACCAGCTTCAGTCCTCTTTCTTAGGATAATATCTTTCTGTCCCAAGTATTGGGTGAGGAATTTGGCTCTGCCCTGGGGACAACATGGCTGGCTTTTGGGGCTGATGGGTAGTGCAGGGAGAGTCCATGGCTGCCCTTCAATGCTTCCTGGATGTTGGTTCTTCTGCAGAGGATATTTTGCTTCAGGGGGATCGTTTTTCTTACAACCTCCCCCCACTCCCTACCTGATACACAAGTTTGACTACTCAGTGACTAACCCCAGAGTTTGTTTCTAGGCATCAGACATGTACTATTTCAGGAGGTTTTCATCATCTGGTGTTTCAATGTCTGTATCTCAGTTGGACTTGTTTCAGTACCAGCTGCAGAATTTGAATTTTACTTCTCAAATTTGTGTCCGTTTTGTTATACCAGGCAAGCGCAGGTCGTTATCGCCCAGCTGCATCTGTTAGGGGTTTGTGTACTCACCTAGTTGTTCACATCTAGTTGTGCTTGTGGGGGTTGAGCTCTGGCTCTTTGGTCCTGCCTCTCGACTGTCAATCAACTGGTGTACAGATTCCTGAGCCTACTGGGTGTGTTGGCCTACCTCGACGACTGGCTGGTGTGGGCCCCCGGTCAGTCTGTGTATCAGCTGGCCAGGGATCTGGTTCTTTCCCAGTTCACTGGTTCGGGTCCCTGGTTAACCTGGAGGCTGTTCAGTGGTTCCATTTTAGGTTTGGACTTGGCAGGGCCTCGTTTGGGTCTCTTGGTGGCTCCCTGACACCTTCCGTACCCCAGAGAGTGGAAGGGGGGTTACCATCATAAAACTGAGGCTGGAGCAGCCAGCTGACCCAGTCTGCCTCCCCTCCCTAAACGAGGGGTAGAGTTGGGGTAAATTAATTTGTTAGTTTCATGAATTTTCTAACATTTGTTTACATTGTTGGGAAGCTCTTTTGGCAATTTTGAGGTCTCGTATCTCTTATAACCAGCAGTGGTCTGTTTTGTTTCACTGATTTTGTTGGTTCTTTCCTGATGGTGGTGGTGGTATGATTAAAATTTACTGATAAATTTGATCATAATGCCAATGATTTCTGTGCCTCTTTAGATGGGACCAGGTTCTGGCTCATAATCTTCAGTAAAAGAACTCCAACTGATGGCACATAGTAGTTTAGTATTACATCAACACTGTAGCTACAGGTAATCACTGGGCCTCAGCGAGAAATTGGCATTTCATTACATTTAACATTGGTTTTTAATACTTTTAACACTTAGAAAGTAATTACATATTTAACACAGATTTTATAATTATAATTGGGTGATGCAATACTTTCTTACGGTTGAATTGTTACTAGAATAGTAACCTTGAAAGAGTGGCTATCATCAAAATTCATACCTCACCTGTGTCAAAAATCAGTAAAAAATTATATTTGCATGCAAAAAGGAAGGAAAAGGCCAAAAACACACATAGCAATGTCTCTTCTGGCTTTGTACACTGTAGGACGAAGTCAGGTGGAGGAAGTCATTTGGTACATTGACATGAGATACAGTTTACTTATCCTTGATGGAGGGGTGAGTACACTCATGTTTAAGGTGCATGATTTTCATGTTCATTACTTCACCTTTGTTTGCAAATTTTGATGAATATCTCGCTTTATGTACAGAGAATTTATAAAAAGTCATTGAGTACTGTATATACACCTGTAATATGATATGCTCACCTCTATTTCATGTAAACCAGTACCTGGTGCAGCTACAAGGAACTTTCTTTCAACCCATTCCTCTGCTGCTGTTTTGTCTGGTAATGTCCAGAGATAGATTCAAACATTGGTGTGAACACTGAATTATGATTTGATGATAGCCACAAGCCA
Organism: Procambarus clarkii; assembly: GCF_040958095.1. Lineage (NCBI taxonomy): Eukaryota > Metazoa > Arthropoda > Malacostraca > Decapoda > Cambaridae > Procambarus > Procambarus clarkii. Next base: position 50,471,636 of record NC_091157.1, read on the forward strand.
TTACAATAACCTCATCATATAGTAAGCAATTATAAAAGGATTGTAGAATATTTCATGGGTGTAGGTTAACTCCAATACACCTATATAGCTGTATTATAACCAGATTTATAATACATCTATATAGCTGTATTATAACAAAATTTATCTAATTTGTATTAAAACCAGGCAATAATAAGTAAATTTGCAAGTGAGAAATAACTGCATTGGCTTAGAGGATCAACATGTGACAATAACTTAGCAATTAAGGGTATAATTTGTAAACAGAAGATTTTTTCAGTTTCCTGTTTATTTAAATAATGTATATGATATTTTACATAATAGTTTAATTTGTTTGTTTTGCAGGTTCTATGTCCCCTCCCATACATGGTATTTAGAAGTCAATGTCTCAAATTGCCACATGCTTGAACAAATTATAAACCGTGATACAGGAGAACGTCTTTTTCGTTGGTGCTTGCGATCCCTTGCCCTTAGTGCCAGATCTCTTCCAGCATATAACCCAGATGGTGGAGTATCCAATATCACCCAAGGAGGAAGTCATATTTTTAAAGAAGCGAGACCCTATTCTGATGGTTATTACTATCTCTTGGTTGTAACTGAAGGGGAGACTGGTATAGATATTACAATTCGCACCAAAGGTCAGTAGATACTTTTGTTTTTATTTACACATTAGTAGAGTGCAGAAGCTTTAGCTAATACTTTATATATAAACATATAACTCGAGCAATATGTATTGAAACTAAGGAAACGATTAACTTGCATACTTAACCATTTTAGTGTTGACTTGATTACAGTCATTAAGTGTTGCTAGATGTAGCATATCTAATTATTTTCTGGGAGGGCCATCTTAGTAGCTACTCGATGCTACAACACTCTTGTTGTCTCCTCTAGTCTGCCTGCTGGATTCAATAGTCTTTTACCATCAAGGTATGACATGTGTCATCACTGGACAATGGTGATGATTGTACAGCCGTCATGGTTGGCAGCCTATCAGGCATAGGTTGCAATGCAGATTCATGCTTCCTGGTTTTTATCCTTGAAAGTTTTTTTTCTTTTTTGACATGGGCACTGCATTATCCCATTAGGAGGAAATTTAGTAGTTGGTCATGGATACTTGTGCCAGCATTGCACCTTTGTTTTCAAGAGGCCAGTTCGTCTGGCATAGTCAGGTCAGCTTCTTGACCTCTTCTGCTGGTTCAGGCCCAGATGCACCTTTTGGCTGGGGATCTGCAGGAGCCAGCTGAAGAAGGATTTGCAACGGCATCTTTGGGGTATCCAACGTCTTGAGCTGAGCCTTCTAATAATTCAGTTTGTCAGGGACAGGAAGCCCGATTATATATATTTTAGGCTTGTATTGAGGTCTCCCCAAGGTTGAACCACTGACTCTGCCCTTAGGGTTAGGCGAACAGGTGCATTAGATGAAAGGAAATGCATCAAGCCATTTCTGTCCCACCTTGGAATCAAACTGGGATCCCTGACTGTGAGTCGTAAAAGAAGGCAACTGTACTTCTGTCTCCTCCACTCCCTCCTATTTCTTTGGAATATTCCAGGGGTTGGGTGCTACTTTTGGTAGCTCATGCTCTTATTTGGTTGACAGGCACCTTGTGGGGGCATTCTTCTCCTCTGAGGCAAGAGGTGCTCGGGGATTTGTGGTTGCTGGAAGGTAGGATTTGGTTGCCCTTTGACACTCGACAGTGTTTGGTACTTGGCCCTTAGAGTTTGATGATCTGCAAGGAGTCATCATTTTATCTTTCATCCCAGTTTAACCTAGATTCCACCTCCACTTCTTTAGCTAACACTTTTGGGAGGGTTGAGGGCTGGGTGCTCTAGTATTTTAAAAAATTTGGGAGGGATAAATAAGCAGCATCACAGTAAAAAAGGGCATAATAGTGGACGAATATCTGACAGAACCCCCCCCCCCCCTCCCCCCCAAAAAAGTTGCTCGTGCTGCCAACTTTTGGTGAGGAACTGTAACTAGGTTGTGATATCCTTGTGGTAACAGGTTACTTCCCTTACTTACCAAAATCCTTATGGAAACCTTGTTTGCAGGGTTTCAAATGTTTTGATGCATTTGCTTGTTTAGGACTGTCCTTTGTTTTTTGATGTTTTTTTCCCTCTATTCACATCCCTTCCCTCCACATCCATTCCTTAGACTCTCTGAGGGGGACTGGGGGCCAGACGCTGATTCTGGTCCTCGGTAGTTGTTCGTGGGTCATTAGTGGACTGGTATGTTTCCCAAGGCTTGGGTGTGTCCAAGTTGTAGCATCAGGAGCTTCTGAGGGCCTGTCAGAAAGAGTTTTCATATTACAATCAGTGCTGTATTTATTTTGCATATTTTACCATAGGTTATTGAAGATTTGAAGCTCATTACACACACAAATCACAATGGCATGATGCATCAAATGAACAAATCCACAAGGGCCGTGATGAGGATTCGAACCTACGTCCGGGAGCATCCCAGATGCTGCCTTAATCAACTGAGCTACGACATGGTCAAAAGAGTTGAAACCGAAGTTCTACTGAACTTACTGGATCCTGCAGCCTCTCCGAGGCACAAACCAGGGTTTTACACAACTCCTCCATGCACTCGAGCTATGTCAATAGCCTTTGTGATTTCTGTGTGTAACAAAGTAAGGGCTAAGAGGGAGAACGGCCTATTGACATAGCTCGAGTGCATGGGGGAGTTCTGTAAAACCCTGGTTTGTGCCTCGGAGAGGCTGCAGGATCCAGTAAGTTCAGTAGAACTTCGGTTTCAACTCTTTTGACCATGTCGTAGCTCATTCGATTAAGGCAGCATCTGGGATGCTCCTGGACGTAGGTTCGAATCCTCGTCACGGCCCCTGTGGATTTGTTCATTTGAAGCTCATATTTACAATCAATAAACTATGCTTGAAATGAAAAGTATCATCATTTATTGTTGTATTTCAGAATGCGGTAGTGCCTTCAAGAAGTTAAGGCCACACATTCGAGATGTAAAAACATCTGAATATACTGAGGTATCATCTAAACAAGAGATGGAGTTTGTTGGAACAGCTACACCTATAAATATCACTGTGTCAGTCTCAGCTAGTGAAGATTATAGTAACACACAACAAGAACCATCAAAGGTTTTAGACTGGGAAGAAGTGTGGCCTAATATCACTAATGAATCTCCACTTATCTTGTCCCACATTACTGATGAGCCTTTGCCACTGGATGTTGACCTTACTGCAGAGAGTCATCGGTGTTATCCTTTGTTGCCACTTGCTCGGATCAAGCATGCCAGTGATTTTACCGATACATTTTTGATACAGGTATACTTAACTACTTGCTGAAGTTTAATATAGTTACTAATAGTTTAATCTTTATCAATTGTACGCTGTATATTTTAGAGAAATCCTAGAAAGGTCAAGAATTATAAAAGATCATTGTTTAGGGATGAAAATCAAGAATAGCAACAAATGTCTCAATCTTTAGGCTTTGAAAAAAGAATACAAAATCTGGGTGGGTCCTCTCAGTGATTTTTGAGTTCTGAACTTTGGGAACTTCTAAACTTTGGTTACCACATCAGGCTAAAAAATTCATAAGCGCCTAACAAAAGCCAGTACCAAAATCTGGTCCCTATAATTAAGGTAACAGAAGTTGGGGGTTACTAATCACCACAGTAATCTGAAGGAAAATCTACCAGAAAGGTAGGAAGCAACAAAACGAGCAAATGCATGGATAAGATTGGCAACCCTTGCATGAACCATACTCTTGCTCACTGGCAGCACATAGCTACTTTCCTGTCAGTGCTTACGTATCAGTGAGAGAATGAAATCTAGATCTTTATGCCCAAACTTCTCGACATTTATACCTGGTATACCTGCTGTTTACCTATCGATGGTTCCGAGGATCAACGTCCCCTTGGCCTGGTTCCCTGACCAGGCCTCCTAGTTAGTGGTTTGGTCAACTTAGATGTTTGACGTGGCTGCTTGCAAGCTGATGTATGGGTCACATCCTACACTAATTTTTTTTCTCAATAAAAACACTTTCATCACACGTCTTCTAGAAAATCCTGTACATGTTTTCTAGAGGAGCCCCATGGTGGCTCCTAATAGCTGAGTGTGTTCCATACTAAAGTTACTCCAGTCATGGGAGTTCTATTAGGTCTACTGGGTACCAGAGCCAGAACCTGACCCCTCACAGAGGCACAGAGAGCAAGTGAAATTCCATCATTTCACTGGTAAAGCCTCCAGAAAGTTAGCAAAGCTTTACAGTCACTGCTGAGTTCACAAGACTCAAAAGGCTTAAAAGGATCAAACAACTACCTAAACAATTCAACGTAAACAAAATAATTTGCATAAAACTAGTTAGAACCTGTTACTACCAAATACCGCCATCAGGTGGCCCGACTTGGTTTAATGCCAGCTCGCGCTTCAGTTCTGTTGCTGATGCCTTGCCCAGAGCAATACAGTAGTGCTTCAGTCACCATCTTTCACAGTGGGTCTTGGTGCTTTTATGCTCAGTGCTGGTCATCCTAGGACTTGTTCTGTAATTACCTAAGTGCAATTACCAGATTGTAGTTACAGGATGAGAGCTATGTTTTGTCATATGATAATATGAAACTACTGTACTGACAATTTTGCCATCCACCACCTCATTTAACTGTCTGCAAAAGAAAACTTTTTAATATTTTTTCAGTACCTTTGTTCCCTAAGCTTGAATCTCTAATCTTTTCTGGGAGAGCCCCTTGTGACTCCCTGAAGCTACTGTGCTGAGAAGGTATCATCTACTAAGTCACATCAGCTATGACATTCTGTAGGCATACTGGGGACCAGCACCAGAACCTAGCCCACTTCTAGAAGTGCAGGGAACGGTGATATTTATTTTCGCCACCTCACTGAGGAAGACAACCAAAAAATCAGCGAGTCAAACAAACCATTTCTGGCTTCAAAAGAGATCGATACCTCAAAACCCACTTAAAAAACTATGTAATTATGTGAAACGAATTACCGAATTCTCTTGGAACCAGCGCAAACTTATTTGCCCAACCTCCCCCACTTATATGGCGGGGGGGTGGGGGGAGGTACTTCATTGTCAGCTGTTCAGTTTGTGGTGTTTGCCTTTGGTGGCATTTCCTGTACACTGTGGTTAGTTTGAGCTTAGTTTTGAGTGATTGGAGCTGCATGTGTGCAGAGTTACCTTCCCTGTGTGCTCCCTAGTTCTGTCCTTGCATTTCCTGGGTTATCTTCCCAGGAGTGTTTTGGAGTTGCTTCCTTGTAGGTCATCTTTGCTTGTGGTGATCCTTGTTCAGGGTGGGTCAGGTGGCTTGGGACTTTCCTGTCTTCACTTAGATCAGGTGCGACTTTGACTGGCGGCCACACTGGTGGTTTGCGCACTTCTCTCAGCACACCGAAGTCGGCCTTCACAGCCATGTGAATCAGGTTGTCAGTTTACTTTTAGGTCTGGTGTAGTGATCCCAGTGCCTGGATGTCCTGCTTGGTTTACCCTTCAGACCATGGAATTGCCCTGTGGGTTTGGTGGTCCTATGGGCCTTCTAACATTAAATCTGCTCTCACTTTGTGCGAGTTTGAGTATTGTTCATCATCTGTTCCACTGTGTGACAATCACATTTTCTGCCTCTGCTGCTGCCTGTTGGGTCAGTGGCACCTTTGACACAGAGTCCTGTGGGATTTGTTGGTTGCTTGCCTGCTGCAACCACTGCTGCTACTGCCACCTTCACCATCACTGCTACTGCTGCTCCTGCTGTCGCCTCTGCCACTGCTGCTGCCGTCATGGCCACCACAAGCAACGCTACTGCGGCTGCTCCCACCGTCGCTGCTGCCTTAGCCACTGCTGCTGCAGGTGCCGCTGTTGCTTTTGCTGCTGCTGATACCACTGCAGCCATTGCCACCGCTGTTGGCCTCTCCCTCCCTCCCTCCCTTCCGATGATGCTTAATCCCCCCCCCCCCTCTCTCTCTCTGTAAAATTACTTAAGTGTAATTTTTGCCTTCAAAAGCAAAAATTGAAGGCAACTAAGGTTGCTTTCAACATCGTTCTGACAGTTCCTGCAACAGAGCTGAAACCAATCGTATTGGCGTTTGCCATTCCATTGGAGACTTTCGGCACCACGGAGAGGGGGGGACCTGCTGCATGGGTGACAGCTTCTTCCCTGTATCAACCTACCCTGGCTTTGCGCCTTGGAGAGACCAACAACCAGAGCGCAGCGCCATAGTCTTCCGTGAATGATGGATGCCTACTAATTACAGGATGAGAGCTACAGTTGTGATATCCTACCTTCCCAGCACCCTTTGCCATATGATGATTTGAAACTACTGTGTGTGTGTGTGTGTGTGTGTGTGTGTGTGTGTGTGTGTGTGTGTGTGTGTGTGTGTGTGTGTGTGTGTGTGTGTGTGTGTGTGTATGTGTGTTGGGGGGGATGGGGATCTAACACATGACAAAAAATGAAGTAGACCCAGTGGTTAGCATGAATAATCATGCTATTCCACATTGATCAGCTTACTGCTGAAATTTAACCATGTGCTTAGAAACTTAGTATAAAAAAGGTTGTGTGTTCGTGTACATGGAAGCATTGGCTTCTCCTAATGAATCAATTTAGTATGAGCAGTTAAAGAGTAAAAATAAATTAACAGTGAAAGAATTTTTTTAACATAGCTCATATGCAAGTTTGTTAACCTAAAATAGTATTAATGTATTAATTTTTGTGATATAATTTGGTTAATTTTTTATTGCAAAGTTAAATATAGAATAATCTATTTGTAGCTGGCTAGTCGTTGGAAATACTGTACTAAATACACACATGATTTACAGGGGCCAGAATGGTATAGTACATGGTTGTCAGTTCAGAAAGACTTGCCTGTCTTCACATATCTAAAGCTTCTGCCCTTCACAGACATTGGTGGAACTTTGAGTATCAATTTACTCATGGATGAGCTGCTGATGGTGAGTAAAAGCAATTAGTTATAATATGCTTGTGCATATATTTTTTATCTCGTATCTTGTCAATTTCTTACAGATGTCAATTGCATCATCTAAAGGGTCATTCTGGGGAAGCCTACCAGTAGCTTCTAGATGCCATAACCTGGCCCCCCCTCACACAGAGGTAGGAGCAGGGAGCAAGTGATGATCTGCCACCCTACTAGGATAAATATCCAGGTTAGCGAATGTATACAGACAACTGTAAGGTTTACAGAAAACGAAACTGCCAAATAACTCCACAAGAGTTTCAAAACAAAACAGTAGATTCACTCAAAACTAGCTTGAAGCTGTTAGTACTGTACCAGTAGCCCCTACCAGGTGGCTGGCCCCAGCCCCACAGCCAGCTTCCTTGATCAGCTCTGATCATCCACCACTTTCTCACTTGTTTCAACTGTCTACCACTCCTTTTGTAAAAGTGAACTTTCTAATGTTATAAGGAAGCTTTATTTCCTTAGCTTGAATTTGTGACTTGTTCTTGAAGCCCCAGGTTTCAAAAATTCTTCTTGTCAGTTTTGTCGATTCCTGTTATTATCTTGTACGTATTGATCATGTCACGTCTTTTTCTTCTGTCTTGTAGCTTTGATATATATAACACCTCCAGCCTCTACTTGTAAATTCTTGTTTTTTAGTTCCAGAAGCCACTTAGTTGCATGTCTTTGCCCCTTTTCCAGTTTGGAGAAGGGCTTCTTGATAAATGGGCACCATACAACCACTACATATTCCAATTTTTGTCTCACAAATGTTGTGAATAATTTCTTAAATATTTAGCCATCCATGTATTTAAAAGCAATTCTGAAGTTGGAAAGTGTGACTGCCTACCTGTTGATGATTCTGAGGATCAATGTTCCCACAGCCTAGCCTCTGACTGGGCCTCCTCCTGTCGTATGATTATTATACAGGTATTCGATATGGTCCCTTTCCCCTGTTGTTAGACACCCCATTTTTGTCTTCTGTTTCCTTAGGAAGCTGTTATCTCTGTTCTGTTGGTGGCAACAGGATTTTTCTGGGGGAAGCCCCTTCTGCTCCCCAGAGCTATCCTGGCTGATATGTAAATTATTAGACTTCGGCATCAGTCAGTTCTAGGCCTACCAGGGACCACGAGCCAGAACCCGACTGGGCCTGGCACCCAGAAAGGTAGGCGTCCCAAAACAAAACCCTAATCTGGTTAAAACTACTACAGAAAATTACAAGTAAACAGAACTCCCCAATTGAATAAAAAGTAAATGAGCATGACGTCACACTTGCCGCACCGCTTGTCTGCGCAGCTCCCCCCTTCCCGTGAGGGAAAAGGGGGAGCCCCAGACCTATCGCACTGGCTATCCACCTGTCAGTTGTCAGCTGATGTGATTGTGGCTCGGTCGTGTGGCTCCAGCTCCAGATTCTTTCTGTTTTGTGCTTTGCCTTGTGTCCAGTACTGCTCTTACAGTGGTGTGTGAGCTGGGAGTAATATTCTCAGGTACTTGGGCAGCAGGTGCTTAGGGTTCCCTTCCCTGAGTACCCTGTAAGTATCACCCTTAAGGCTTGGTGTTATTTTCCACAAGTCACCTTGGGGGTCTACCTCTGTTGGTCTTTTGCTGCTCTGTGATTGACGGCCCCGGGTGTGTTGGGGGGTTTTCTTCCTTGTTTACCTTGGGGGTTTTCTTCCTTGTTTACCTTGGGGTAAGTGGTAGTTTTTGCACTGGTAGGGGTGTGGGGTACTGTACAGCTAGTTTTCACCTATTACAGCGGCTGGCTCTGTCCCTCCTAGATACATTGTCTTCTTGCGGGTTTTTTCTTATCATTTTTGTTTGTGCCTTGTAAGGAGGGGGGGTCTGCTTTTGTTCCCCTACCCCCCAGTTATCTTAGGGTCTTGACCTCCTGTGTTCGGTGGTACCCCCTGCTTGGCTTCAGTGATGGACACATCCCAGGGGTTCAGTTTTGGAAGTTTGTTTGGTAGACTTGGGTGCCGATTAGCAGTACCCTTTCTGGGCTTACCCTTAGCGATAACAGTCTAGGGGCCCTGGCAAACCCCTCGGGGGCGCAAGGCATCCAATGGATGCGACCCCTGGGTCCCCTCTCGCCTTGTGCGAGTTTGAGGGTTGCTCTGTCCTCTTGTTTCAGGGCGATGCTCATTGTTTTTGCCTCTGTCGTGTTGCCTGTTGGGTCGGTGATACCTTCGACCCGGAATCCTGCGAGCATTGTAGCTTGTTTGTGACTCGCTTCACCCAATCCCCTGATGACACTATCTGGGTGCAGGCGACTCAGGCATTGCATGCTTGTTTTAGGTTGCTGCAACGTGCTAGGTTGATTGCTCCCCCAAATGCCCTAAGGGTGCCTCACTCTGCTTGTAGGGACCTGGACTTGAGGGTGTTGGTCATTTTGGCCTTGGTTCAGTCCTTGCCCTCTCATTCTTCCCCTGCTGTGGTTCATTTTGGTCCCCCTTTCCCCCTTGCTTCTGGCAAAGGAGCGTCTGTGGGCTTCGGGGTTGGGGCGTAGCTTAGAGGATTCTGAGACTCGGGCAGTTTCGGGGGTTGCCCCTTCCGGGGTGGGGACGGAAGTATTCGAGTCGGTTCCCCCAGCTGTTGCGTATGGGTCTGACTAGTGGGTCCCACTTCCTTAGTGTTTTGCGGCTGCCCTGGCTTTTTTGTTTTGAGGCCGGGGCTTTGGAAGACAATTCGGCCCCATGTCCTGGTATAAAGGTTCCCGGGGTTGGGGGGGCTGACTTGTGGGGCCTTGGGCCCCACCTGGATTTTTTTACCCTTTGAGTGGGGGTAAGAAACTCCCCCACTCCATGTAACATTGCTGTTACATGGAGTAGGGGTTTTCCTCCCCCCTTCCCTTCTACGTACGAGTTGGTTTTGGTCTTGGCCCCTCCCAGGGTTCGGTTTCGTGTCCCTTCGGGTCCGTCGGTTCCGTCTTTCCTCTGGGTAATTTTAACAACATTCTTATCTAGGACAAGTATTCTTCTACATCATGTCACACTCATATAAGAATCATATCAGGATTCTGCATGACTCTTGGTCACGTGTGCCAATGGGCCCATATGTGCCTCCGTGATTTTGTGCTTGATTATCGAGGGTCTCTAAGGTTCGAGCAGAACTTCGATAATTCACATATTATTGGAACGTCTGTCGATTTCCAGGGCGGATTACCTCCAGTCCTTTCTGGGACTCTTTGGTCCTCTTCCGTACTACTTATTCTCTTTCCATACCATATCTAGTTATTTTCTAATCACATCTTCTCTCCATCATCTCTCTCGTCAATGATAATAATCGTTAAATAAACATTGTCGGCTAACCTCCTCGTGAGAAGGGTTGAGCCAGCTCGGACCTCATGCGTCCTGAGCATGGCCCAAGGGAGATCGTTTGTTTATGGCCCGTGTAAACAAGTTGGTGTTCTGCAACCTTTATCACGGGTAATACGCCACACTAACTCATCTTATCTCTCCAGTCATAGCCCACTAAATACTGGGGGAGTTCTGGATTTTATATATATAGGGAAAATTCCTAGTTCTTTTATCTGAATGTGTTTGTAGGGTGGCTCAAAATGACGCCGCCTCTGCCTCTACTCTACACATATTCTTATCCTACTGCATACGCAACTTCGAACTTAATCCACTTGCGATGCTCCCAGTATATTACACGGCTGTGCTGTGTCGTGCTGCTGTAGTACGTACCATCTACAGGAGAGATTATATGGTCTGGTGACACCATCAGCTAGGCGCTGGTTCTCGATTTTTGGATGAGTGTTGGGTATTGTTTGTGGTATGTTGATTGGCCACTTTGGGTACATCTTAACGTAACCTTAATATGTCCATATATATTGTTATTCGTTACACTGTGGGGCATAGCCCCAAAATTCGGTAACTTTTTATTTACTTTTTCAGCGACTGAATCTTTTTCTTGCCTCTGGACACTCATTCATTGACCGTCATTCAGTGCCTGGCTGCACCCTTGTATATACAGTGGAATCTCTGTATATATAGTTGATCTTGAACATTACGTTAGCACTTGCTACCCAAGTCATTTTAGTTCATCATATTGATTATACTCTCTTGTCTCTAGTTGCTGGTATGTGGGGGGCCATGTTTAAGATCTTTTCATTTCATTGCATCTTTAAGTCTTTCCTACCTCTATGCTACACATTCTTATGTATATTAGTCTGTGCATATTGGCTATACTAATGATAGTGCTAGGCTGGACTATGTACATGTTCAGTTTCCTGATTTTGCACTGACCAGTGTTCAGTTCTAGTGCTGAGTTCTTTCATCATCTTGTATCACACTACTGGCTGCTGTGTTGCAATGTCTGCAGGTGGATGTCAATTTCCATTCACCACTCCTGCCGCATACAGTTCATTTTCATTGGGACGGGGGAGCTAGGAATTACGGCCCTGGCTACGGGTTTTTCTTTGTGTTGGTTTTCCATACGGAACTTTTTATTTTAATGCTGTACAAGTCCTACGTAGTTCTCCTCATACATTCATCGGCGGCGTGTGCATCGTTCTGCCCTGCTGGGGCTGGTTGCGCCGTTCCTGCGGGATGCGGTGTCACTGTTTTCACTTCACGTCTCACGTGTTGGCTCATGATGCTCACTTCTTCCTTGGCCTGGCCCCTGGCTCTTCGATTTTCGTCACCATTTTGTCCTTTCTGTTTGCGGGGTCTGCGGTTGGGCTGTTGCTGCAAGCGGCGGCTTCTCATTGTCACCTGTTTTCGGTCTTGTTGGTCCTTCAGGGGTCCCAGGGGGGTGGGGGGGGGTGTGTCTGCTCGCCCGGGTTGGTTATTCCCAGATCACTGGGTTTGGGTTCCTGGTGCCCTGGCGGACATTCCATCTGGTTCCCTGACAGCCTTGGTTTCAGGCGCTGCTTGCTTGGTGTCCATACCCAGGGGTTTTCCCACGGCTCCGCCTCTTTCAGATACTCGGTCCAGTCTATTACGGGGCTGGTTTGGTCTTCTCGAGTCCTCGTGTCTGTTGCTTTTGAATTGAGTCTATCACCACCTGTTTGGTGATCAGGTGACTTCGTTGATGATGTCCCACCTGCGTGCTTCGTTGAGATGGCAATATGGGGTTTCCTGGCGGTCCTTCCTTTTCTTTTTGTCTCTTCGTAGGTGTTTCAGGACCGTCTTCGTATGCCACATTATGTTGCCTCGTATCGTGTGGCGTATGCAGAGTCGCTACGGCTTGCTTCCAGTTTTGATGTTCTTTCTACACCGTTTCACAAGCTGTCTAGAGCGTTGTTCCCCTCCAGCCTGCTCCTGCGCTGTCTGAGCCGTCCTGGTCTTTGGACACGATGTTCTTATCTCTTCCCCTTAGTTGGTTGTGGGCCCCTTTGGTTCCGGATTGTTTCTCAAAGGTGTCTGCTCCTCTAGGTTCTTGTGTTAGGTTTGTTGCTGCCTTTCTTTTTTTTCGGGCGAGTTGGGTTGGCTGTTTTTCCGGAGGGGTCCCTGGGGTTGTTGCTTAGTTGGTTTTGGCTGGGGGTGCATCTTCTTGTGTCCGGTTGTGGCTCTCAGCCATTGCCTGCGTGCCATGGTTTCTGTGGCCCTGGACATGCTTTGAGTTGCCTGGGGTTCCCTTTGTTCCTTTTCTGGGGTTCGGGTCTCCCGGGTCGTCCGCATGGTCCTTTCGGTGTTACCTGTTGTCCTGCTTTTGGGTTTTAGGTGCAGGGTTTCTGCCTCCTAGGTTTGTCCCTCTTTTGTCCTTGGCTTCGGGTAGGCAGCTCCGAGGAGCCGAAGGGGCTTTCCCTTGAAAACCAGCGTTGAATGTGATGAAATGCCATTTTCTGGGTGAAACCCAGAGGATTCCCGGCAACCCTCCCTCCCTCCTGATCGTTGAGGTTTTTCGCGTGTTTTGACATCCAGCTTCGAACTGACAGGTGGATAGCCTGCACAATGGGTCTGGGGCTTCCCCTTCCCAATCCCTGGGAAGGAAAAGCTGTGCAGACAAGCGGCGCAGCAAGTGTGACGTCATGCTCGTTTGCTCGTTTTTCAAGTGGGAGTTCTGCTTGCTTGTTAGTTTTCTGTAGTAGTTTTAACCAGATTAGGGGTTTGTTTTGAGGCGCCTACTTTTCTGGGTGCCCGGCCCGGTTGATGGCAGGCAGAGAATGCTCCAAACACATGTGCATTTTTGTAGACCATTGCTCCTCGTGCCGCTCTGAAAGGGCCAGGTTCTGGCTCGTGGTCCCTGGTAGGCCTAGAACTCCATTCACACTGATTGATGCCAAAGTCTAATAATATACATATCAACTTGGATAGCTCCAGGGAGCATCTGGGTCTCACCCAGAAAATGGCATTTCATTACATTCAACACTGGTTTTTTTACCATGTAACCTGTAGGTGACTGGGTGCTAGATGCACATTTGTCAGCCATGATTGTTTACTTCAAACTGAACCTACCCACAGCCTTGGGGACGTGCTACGAATTATTTCAAAGATGTCAGATAATCACTGGAGGCCTGTGACGTCTGTTTGCTCCTAAGGTTACTGCACGAGAGTTTTGAATCTTATGTTTTATACCAACAAACAACTCATCTTGGTGAATGCACCACCTGTCAACCGAGATATCTCGGTTGGTGTACCACCTGTCATCCGAGATATCTCAGTGAGTGCACCACCTGTCAGCTGAGATATCTCTGTGAATGCACCACCTGTCAACCAAGATATTTCAGTGAGGGCACTGCAGGGGTTTAGGAATGCATTAGGTTAGCTATATTTACCATATACATGAAGTTTCAGATATAAGGAAGAATTAAGTTTTTAAAAAAATTGCATAGAAACTTCTTTTTCAGAATGCAACCCGTGAGCTTATAACAGTTGTGGGATGTGTAAGAAAAGGTCGCCCTCCAGAGGTTAGAAATGGCCTTGTTGTGTGTGAGGAAGAGCAGCTCGCCCTCAATATCACTTCCTCCTCTAGAGCCAGTGTAGAAGACTTTATACTTATACCATTTCCAGAACCTGATATGTGGTTTTTGGCTCTTCAGAGTATTTGTTACTACAATGGGTAACTATATTTTTATTACTGTAATTTTGATTGGAAGGAGATAGTGTATCATCATTATATTGCACATTTATGTCAGTACCTATCAATTAATATTTTCCCCAAAAGGTCTTGGGAGATGTAATCAATGCGAACGATACACAGATAGGAAAATTTATTTTATTCTCAACTTGTATGGAACAAAAGAAAATTAGTAAATACTCCCAAATTTTTTAAACATTTTATAACTGTGAATTATTCACTAAATTGCTTATCAGGGTGACACCTCTCTCTTTATCTCTTTCTCTGTCTCTGTCTCTCTCTCTCTCTCTCTCTCCAGTTACTTTTTAAATTTTCTGTGTAATTATTCTCTGCTAATTATGGTTTTAATGGTCTGTCATTGAATGTCTTTTCTTAATCTACAACTTGAGACACAGGCTACTTTTGTATAGTGTCTAGGAGTTAAATAGCCCTAAATGCATTATGTGAAATAGTCATGCTCTATGTAATAGGGATTTATATAAGGATCTCTCTTCCTCTCATAGTATCAGGACATTGTCTGGAGGCAATTTTGTCAAAAACTTCTCTGGCAAACCTTCCTTCAGTGGAGATACAAGATCAGTCCAGGTCAAAAGTAAAAAAAAAACAGTGTTGAATGTAATGAAATGCCCCTTTTTGGGTGAGACTTAGTGTGGCAGTGGCTCCCTGAAGCTGTCTCTCGTATGACTTCCCAATACTTTGCCACATCAGTCATAGGAGTCTTGTTGGCCTACCAGAGATCAGAGCCCCCTCAAAGAGGCAAAGGGAGCAGGGAATTGTTACACTCACGTTGGCAATATAGTGGACACAGCAAACCTCCAATCTGATGTTAATTATGTCTTTCAATAGGGCACAGAAAATAACATGATTTTTAATGAGGATAACTTCCAGTTATGTGTACTGTACTATGGAAAAAGGAAAGTATCAAAACAGAAATCACATATAAAACAGTCAAACCACACTATTGAAAGAAAAAACACTAAAAGATTTAGAAGTAATCATGTCAGAAAACCTTTTAAAGAACACAACACAGTTGCTGTCACAACTGCAAGAAAAATGACAAGTTGGATGACAAGAACTTTCCAAACAAAAGATTCCATGCTAATGATGATACTTTTGAAGACTTTAGTGTTCTATAGAGTGGAATATTATTGCACACTAACAGCCCCATTCAAAGCTGGAGAAATTACTGACCTGGAGAAAGTGCAAATATCCTTTATCATTAGAATCCACTCGATAAAACATCTAAATTATTGGGACCGCCTAAACATTTTAAATTTGTATTCCCCGAGTGCAGGTGGGGGGCAGAGAGAAAGAGAGATAATAATTTACACTTGGAAAATATTAGAAGGACTGGTTCCAAATCAGCACACAGAAATAAGACCACGTGAGACCAGAAGACATGGCAGGATGTACAAAATAGCCCTACTGAAGAGTAGAAGTGCGGTAAGCACACTGAGAGAGAACTCGACCAACATGAAAGGCTCAAGACTTTTAAACACACTTCCCCTACACATACGGGACATAACTGGCTGACATCTCACTGTGTTCAAAAGAGAACTTGACATGCACTTTCAAAGGATACTTGATCAACCAAGCTGTCACTCAGGTTGCAAGCAGCCACTTCTAACAGCCTGGTGGATCAGACCAGCAACTAGGAGGCATGGTCAGAGACTGGGCAGTGGGGAAATTGATCCCCAGAACCTTCAATAGGTAGGTAGGGTTGATGAGTTGGGACAGGGTTTAGCTCAAGATGTTACTCACCCTTATTTGGGGGTGACTCGTTCCACTTCGGTCACAGAGGCAGGTGAACTGCCTAGTCCTGCTGAGGTTTCCGTACTTTCTGCCTTCCAGCCAACTTCTTTTGAGGCCTCTTCTTTAGACTTCACTTTTCTATCCAGTTCTGGTCATGGACATCCCCGGAATCTTCATGTATGGTTTCTGTGGCTTGGGGGAAGTCCGATAGGGAAGGCAGTGGGTGTTCTTGAGCCCTCGTTAGACCTTCATCTCCTCTGGCGAGGATCTTTTGCTTTAGGGGGAGAGGGTTTCATATCTTCCCTCCTTGTATGAGTTTGACTTTAATGCGGCTGCCCCCAGGGTTCGTATCCATTTGCCTCTCGGCCCATCAGATGGCCCGTTCATCAGAGGCTCCGTTCATCTTGGAGTCTTCTTTCAGTGGCTTGGGCAGATCTCTTCAATTATCTCCTGCGAGCCCTGGAGTTTGCCTCTATGGTTGATCTCTACATCTTTTGAGTTTGGGTCATCTTCGCCTAACTGGTTGTGTTATGAGGTCCTCGAGTCTTCCTGGCTAGTGGACAATCCTCTTTTTATTTTTTCCTTTAGGGCTTTGATGGAGCATCTGTCATTTCTGCACACTCAAGTAGCATGAGGTGTTGACCATGTTTTAGGTGTTTCTGGCAGGAGCTGCTTGTAATTCCCTGAAACTGTTTCCTGAGATTCGTGAGAAACAAAACCTCAAAAACTGCCAAACAACTCTGCAAATGAGTCGCACAGAACAAGTGATTTACTCAAATGAGCTCGAAAGTTGTTAATACTGATTACTACTGCCAGGAGGCTTGTTGCCAATTCCCAGCCTGCCAAACAGAACTCCTGCAACTGATGTGACTTTGTAGTATGGAACAATTTCAGCGAGATAGCTACAGGGATCCACCAGGCATGTTTCAGGAAGCCACTGATGGGACCCATCAAGAGAGAGGGATTTAAATATATTCCACCTGAGATTTGGTTTTCTTGTCCAAGATTGGCATCTTTTATGATAGCCACATGCCAAAGTGCTAATAAATGTATTAGCACATACATATAAATGTATACATACAATGTATACATACATATACATACATACATATACATACATATACATACATACATATACATACATATACATATATACATATATACATATACATACATACATACATACATACATACATACATACATACATACATACATACATACATACATACATACATACATACATACATACATATACACAAGAGGTGTCACATTCTTGTATAGCCACTAGTGCGTGTAGCGTTTAGGGCAAGTCCTTAATCCTATGTTCCCTGGAATACGACCCCCGTGAAGAATCGTTTTTACAACAGAGTACCCATTTTACTGTTGAGTTAAACAGAGGCTATAGTTAAGAATTTGCACCCAGTAAATCCTCCCCGGCCAGGATACAAACCCAGGACAGAGCGTTCGTGAAATGCCAGGCGAGCGTACTAACCACTATGCCACGGAGACTGGTGGATATAGGATAATGATAGGCTTAAAAAGGCTTAAAACGTTCTTCTGTTTAGTTTGGAAATAGGGAAAGAATTTAATTTTCACACAGTTAAGTCAACTTTTTGTAGAAGGATTTCTCTGGTTGAATGTGTCACTTTTACATAAGTGTATATAGTGTCCTTATAATGTGCTATTTACAGAGAAACTAATCAAGATTTCCGTTATCTTTTGTAGGCAGAAGACTCCATGCACTATAGAACAAGTGATGGTTAGCATTGACATCCGCACTCAGCCATGCGTATTTGCAGGTGAAAGTCCATGTGGTAATCATGGTTTGTGCCAAGAGACCCACCGTGGTATGTTCTTCTTTACTAGTTGTGTAAGTATTATAAATAAGAGTATCATGTGTTGATAGAGTAATGACCTAATGATTTGTAAGTATGTGTTAGTTTTGATAGAGGCCGACAGACTTTGCATAATTCATTAAGAATTCCATATAAGTAGTCTCTATATTTTTGTCTTTTTTTTGGGGGGGGGGGGCACTCCTCTTCACTAGCTTTCCTTAGCTTAAGCACTGGCCATTTCTGGTCAGAGTAGCCCTGCCTAGCAGCGATAAAGACCTATATGTGACCTTTCCGTGTTCCACCTATGAAGCAAGGAGCATTTGAGAATCAAAAATCATTACACTACTGAAACAAACCATCCTTAAAGGGAAAAAAAGAGGACACATCCACATACCGAATGACTAAAACAAAACTCTTAACAACTACTAAACTATCATTTCCTGCAACTCATGCTATCTGTACCAGATGGTGGGCCCACCTCACTGAACATCACCAGGGACCAGATTCACGAAGCAGTTATGCGAGTACTTACGAACGTGTACATCTTTCCTCAATCTCTGACGGCTTTGATTACATTTATCAAACAGTTTACAAGTATGAAAACTTCCCAATCAACTGTTGTAATTGTTATAAAAAACCTCCTGGTACTTCAGATCTCATTAACTGTTTAATAATTGTAAACAAAGCTTCCGAAGATTGAGAAAAGATGTACAGGTTTGTAAGTGCTTGCGTAACTGCTTTGTGAATCTGGCCCCTAGTCTGTTAATGCCTCCCCTGCAGCTAAAAATTTGCCTCTCCTCTGGCTTTTCAGGTCTGTGCAGGGGTTATATGCTATGTATGTTTCATGCACTTGTGTGCTGCTCACACTGTGTCTTGGACTGCATTCAGCCTCGGCTTCTGATGTTGATATTGACTGTTCATCAGATATCTTCTATGAGGCATTTAGTTCTCTTCAGGGGTGACTCCTCTTGTATTGACTCCAGGCTGGGTATTGCTTTTGGACTCTGTTGCTGGGGGAAAACATATTGCTTAGGTTTTGTCTAGTAACATAGTTACTGTTTACTAACACCTGGCCATTATGATCAAAGTCTGTGGTGCTTTGTATCAGCTCATGAGAGGACGTGGCACATTATGCCATCTCAGAATTGCATTGGGAGTGGCATACAGAGATCATTTGATTGTTTATAAGTACTTACGCCCTCCCTCATCTCTTGGAGGCTTTTTTTCAGTGCTTGTCTGCCGATTCACAATCTCTCATGCCTGATTGCTTGTTTGTGGTGTTTTAGTTCCCATGCATCAAGGATATTTTTGCCTCTGTTAATTGCTGGCTAGATCATGAGAGATTTTCCCACGTAGGTCTGGGTAAGACAGCTATGTCCCTTGATTTACCTGGTGGCAACTTTTGTCATGTGCAGTGCTGAATACTTAGATAGGAGACTGGGATTCCTAACTCTGGATATCAGCTACTATCACCAAAATGTGACAAAACCATATTTATTGAATGCTAAGCCATATAATAATTTCCTTGCCACATAACAATGAAAGGCACTAAACATTTGCCATTTTTCCTCTGTTACTGGGTGGATAGCAGATTATGTCTGAAGTGATTTACTGCTTTTGGCCTTTGATTAGGTAAAAGATTTTCACGAGCACTCATTATTTCCACTTTAGATTTTAATAAAATATTAATATACAGTATATGTTTTGTATTTTGAAAACTAAAAATATGTATTTTTTCCATTGCAGGTTTGTACAGCTGGTTGGCAAGGGTGGGGCTGTGAAGATGGACAAGCAGCTCAGGGCTGGAATACTGTGCTCACTGGCCTCTGTTTGCTTACCATTAGCAACATTTTCTTTTTGCCTCCAACTATTATAGCTGCACGTAGGCACCTATACTCACAAGCTCTTTTATTCACAGCCACTATGATAGCTTCTGTATTCTACCATGCTTGTGACAATGAGGTGAGTTTGACATACTATTATATATTGTCCTTGGTACTAATTTAAACTTAATGTTACCTGTCAAAAATTAAGCTTTTTATAGTAATGGCAAAAGCCAGCATTAAATGTAATGAAATACCAATTTCTGGGTGAACCCCAGTGGCTCCCTGAAGCTACTATAGTCTGAGATGGTATCATCTACTAGGTCGCATCAACCATGGAGTTGTATGGGTCGATTGGAGACCAGCACCAGAACCTGGCTCCTTCACAGAGGTACAGGGAGTGGTGACATTTATTTTTGCCACCACAAGGGAAGACAACCAGAAAGTCGGAGGGTCAAAACACACCACTGTTGGCTTCAGTAGAGAATGAAGCCTTGACATCTGCCAAAAGAACTCCCCAACTATGTAAACCAATGATCAAATACTCTCAGAACTAGCACAAGCTCATTTGCCCCACCTCCCCAACTTGTTTGGTTGAAGGGGCGAGGTAGCTCACCACCAGCTGGAGTCCCAGCTTCCAGTTCTATAACTGATGTAGTGGGTACGAGGTCACCTCTCTTCCATGCTTGCTGTAGTGTTCTACATGTTCAGCTTAGTAGTTGTGTTTGCTCTTTGTTGTGTTTCCTGTACACTGTGGTGTAGTATGAGCCAAATTTTGTGTGTGCTTGGAGCTACATGTACATATGGTTACCTTCCCTGTGTACTTCCTAGCACTGCCCTTGCAGTGCCAGGGAAGGTTATCTTCCCTGGAGTGTTTGGGAATTGCTCCCATAGAGGTCATCCACTCGTATGGTGGCCTTCACCAAGAGTGGGTCAGGTGTCTTGGGACTTTACTGTCTTCAGTCAGTTAAGGAGAGTCTTTGGTAGGGAGGGTGCACTGATGGTTTATGCACTTCTCTCGGCACACTGAGGTTGGCCTTCACAGTCATGAGAAAGAGTTTGTGTCAACTTACTTTTAGGTCCGGCATAACGATCCCAGTGCCTGGGGTGTCTTGCTTGGGTTTTTCTCTTTAGGTCCTGGAAATCCTCTGTGGGTTTGGGGATCCTGTGGATAGTTCTCCCTGAACCTGCTATCACTTTGTGCAAGTTTGAGGGTTGCTTGTCATCCATGCCACATGGCAGCATTCATTCCTTCTGCCTCCATAATGCTTCTGGGGCTCGGAGGGAGTCAGATTTGAGGCCTTGGGTTGCTTTTGACTACATGGTTCCTGGTTTCCTCCAAGGAGGGTCTACTTTTGCAGGGGGAGGGTTTTTTTTTGTATCATCGCTCCCTCCCTGTGTGGCAGGAGGATATGAAAATTCAAACCATGTGTGTGCGGTTCGGTTATGAATACTGTACTGCTATTATCAGATTCCTGTCACTAAATCATGAATATGAATAATACTCAAGTTTATTTTCTAAAGGAACATGAGGTCCCATTTCATGATGCGTAGGTGCATGAATCCGCGGCTGTGTGCTATGAATGTCTGTCTGCTGTCTCCCACTGTGACCATCATAACCAGCACTGTGTTCACTGATAACTGAACCTTGTACATAGTTTTTATCACCGTTATGATCTTGTATGACACTATCAATGCAAAAAATTGAAGGTATTTATTTATTCCATATTAAGTGATGCTCTGGGCACAAGCTGCATGTTGGTTCTGTAACCTGCTGCAACATGCTCTACCCATGGTTGCCCTCTCAATAATTAGGTCCTCACACTTAGGAGGGTATCCCAAAAATATATTTCAAAGATTGTGTCTGTTAACCAGAGGCATGAGGCAGTAACTGCGAGCCCTGGGTACGCGCAGTACTTTTAAATCTTATGAGGTACTCAAAATCATCTCTATTTGACTTGCTCAGTAGGGTTAGATATGGCATGAGCATCCTTGTTTAACATTACGAATATGTGGGGTGTATTGAAAAATGTTTATACAGTATATTATATATCTTGTTAAAGCAAACACACAATACAGTTTCATCTGGACAATTCTTACATTAGAATTCCTTACCAAATCTCAATATGTCGAAGTATTTTCAGTGTGAAATAATGTTGTTATATGAATCATTTGTTTTTTCAATTATGATATAGACTGGCGTTTAATTTATATGGAATTAAAGTACTGTACATCACAAATCGGCAAATAGCAGTAGGTCAAGTTGATCAATTTCAACTGATGGTGCCCACTGGGAGGGAGTCACCTTGGACCCATCAGACAGAGGCATTTCATTATAATCAACACTTAAAATTGTTAAGAACTCAAGCTTTTAAAACCTTATATCCATGTGATTGTGACAATTTATCTTTTTCTTTACAGGTAGTTTCATATTGTGTGACTAAATATGAGGTGTTGCAGTTTACAGACTTCTTCTTCTCACTACTTTGCTTCTGGGTCACAGTTGTTGGCCTTGGAGGCATAGATGAAGCCTATTGTCCACTCTTGCATACTTTGGGAGTTGTTATTATTGCTCCATCCGTCCAGAACAGCCGCACAGCTCTCGCATCATTTACTCTACCCATGGCTTTTGCAACTGCTGTACCAGTATGTATTATTACAGTTTTATATGATATCTAAACATTGCTTGTGATTTATTGAGTAATTTCAAGGGGTATTTATAATTAATATTTCTGTGCTGATCCCTTCATTAGCTGTCTAAAGCTCATGTCCTCAAAAATCAGGCTCCTCGGACTTCCTGGGAAGTCTCGGCAGTTCCCCTGAAGCTACAACACTAGAGGAACCAAGCCTTAGGAGATACGGTACTAGTATTCACAAATGCTCTAAACTTTCTAACAAATGTGATCTAACATAAGCCTACCCCCCCCCCTTCCTTTTATCTTTCTTCTTTTTCTTTCCCTTGTTTTTTCTCTTATGATCCCTTTCTTATTCCTATTATTACCCCCTTTATTACACCTTACCTTCTATTCCTGTTGCCTTGCTTTTTCTTCCTCTAAGAGTTCCTTCTCCTCACCTCTTTCTCTTGCCTATTTATTGCCATTGCCTCCTTCCTCTCATTGTAATTGACTTGATAATGGTTCAGGATGGACCGAAACGTCGTCGTCTCTTCACTTTCTAGTGATGATTTGATCAACATTTTTCATCCACGTTATTGTGACTCCACATCTGCAAGCCTTAGGAGGCATTCCAGACCTTTTGAGACCCATGAGACTTTACTGGGAACTTGGACTGGAATCTGGCACCCTCTACAAGGCAAGGGAGCCTGGAGATCATAGATCAACAAAAAAATTAGATACATCCAACCAAAAAACAAAGGTACCACAAAACAAGCAACTGGTTGAAAGGAACAGCAATATGGATGAATATAATGCAAACATTCATTACCACAATAAAGTCGCCATTGTGATGTGCTTTCCTGCTGACAAATGGCAGCACAAGCAACCCAGTCTCTCATCCAGACAGCTAGCTCATTCATGAGCATTGTGTGACCAGATGATGACCCCTCTGGTGGGTCCATCTCAGTTTTATACTTACAGATAAGTAGTGTTGACCATCCTGGAACCTATTCTGGATAAAGCCATTGTTTTGTGTTCATTTTATTGCTTCATGTGTGTGTCTTATGCCAACCATCTTGTGGGTGGTTCGCACAGTCCCAACCCAGAGTTGTGGTGTATATGAACACATCGAGTGACAGGGAAGGATGGCACCACAGAACTGAACCCTGAAAAGCTGGAAGAGATGGTCAGCAAATCAAGTGCCATCAAAGGGTGGACAGTGCCCAAACCCAACGATCCTGTCAATGTGTTTTGGTGCTTTGTTTTCATGAACCAAGCTGTTATTTTGTATATTTTTGTCTGCTTTCTTGGTGAGGGTGGTCATAAAAATCCTCTGCTCCCTGTACAACTTTGATGGGGACAGGTTCTGGCTCTATTCTCCAGTTGGCCAATGAGTCCCCTATGATTAATGTGGCTAAATATTGGGAAGCTATATTAGCAGCATAGCTTTAGGGAATCACCAAGGGACTCCCCCAGAAAAAATTATACCCCTAGCTGGCAATCGGCCTCAAATAATAAATTATTGGTTGAAAGTTATAAAGTACCCAGCCCCCATTTGCCTATTTGTAATAAGTCAATGCAATATTTTGTTTCATATACACATTAGTTTGGTAACTAATGCTCTTGCATATTTATTTAAATTAACAAAGTTTTCAATGTAAGAAATAAAGTATTTTCTTTCAGCTGTGCCATATTTTGTATCAGCGGTGCCGCAAGGGTGCCTGGCCATCTGTTCAGCCAAGACAATTGCTGTCTCGAGTTGTTGGCATAAGTCTTGCACTTGTGGGCCTTTTCATGTTTGCCTTGATACAGACCAAGGATAACTATAAAGTAAGAATTTTTGTAGTTGAATTTGAGAGCTTTAAGAAATTATGATCGAGTTAATTATGTTTAAACTTCAAAATATTAGTAATAGTTGAAAATTTGAAATACTGTATATGTAAATATAATTTTGTAAATATAGCTTTTAAATTTTAGTATATTGTACATTAATATAATGTAGAGAAATTCTACATGTTTGAAATAATATAATCTTTTACTTACAGTATGTACACAGCTGTTGGCATGTTGTCATCGCACTTTCTCTTGTCTTCCTACTTCCGTCCCGCAGCCCATCTGACCAAAGCTACAAAGTGCCCAGCTCGGTGATAACACACTTGGCTCCTATAACTAGCGATGATGCTGAATTAATTGATGTTGGGGAAACAACAGTAGATTATACAGCATCATCTCCTGTCTTCCATGTTACCTCAGATGTTGACTTTCTATTAACTGATAATGAAGAGGACTATTACAATTTAGATAAGAATACTCAGTAGCTTTAAATATCTTTCATGAAAATATTTTTTTTTATAGGTTGATGTTTCAAGCTAATAAAAAAAATCATAAATGATAATACAGTTCAAGAAAAAGTTTGTAATTTTTATAGTTCTGAAAGTGTATTTCTTAACTTTGTCAGTGCTGTATGTACAATAATTATATTTTTTATACTATTTTATGGTGCAAAACTAATGCATGCTTAGATGCATCATCTTTTTAAATGTAGTGAAATATTTATTAGTGAGTGTGAATGAGACTATTTGGTCTATCTGTATGTTAGTATGTTTCTTAGTTTTATAAAAAATGAATGAAACTGGTCTGTCTGTATTTGTTCTCAGTTATATACTAAATGACATAAAGGAGAGAATGGATGAGATAATTTAAGAAGAGGGGAGGTATGTGAGGGAGAGTGAGCAAGTGATCTCATGTAGTGTGCGGCATTACAGGAATAGAGCTGTTATTATAGTTTGTAATTGTCTTTGTGTGTGCACTTTTATTATCTATATCTGTAAGAATGATTTTATTACAATTTCTGGTGAAGCCCCTCAGTAGCTAGGACTCTTAGATCCACACTGCACTAGAGAAGGCCAGGACTAGCATCTGGCTAGGCCTGGTGGTAAGGGGAGCTAGTCCATGAGGTGAGGGGAACTGAGTGGTCACAACACTGCACTACAGAAGGCCAGGACTAGCATCAGGCTCTCCATGAGGTGAGGGGGAGCTGAGTGATCACAAGTGGCGTGATGCTCAGGTAAGCAAATGACACGGATAAGATCTTTTGATGAAGCTGAAGTATGAAATATTAAAAAAAAAAAAAAAAAATTTATTAATTCATCTTACTTATAAAATAGGAAGTAGTAACAAAATATTATTTTAACTTACAATTTTTAAACATTGTTTAGTGAAATTTTTCTTGGCTTATGAACAAAATTGTAAGTGTGCACAGTATCGCATCATTTAACGTCAAATAATTATCTTAAGTTGAGTGTTGTCATAGTGATGCTATCTCTTTCAAAATGAAATCTAACATTTAAAAACTTTATACTGTATCATTATTATTTTATTATATTATTCAAAAATGATAATGTCATCATTCAAGCACTTACCAATAAAATAGCTTGGCTAGGTTGATTGTGTGTATTTGTGTGTGTAATTATGTAAGTGCAATTACTACAGTACTATGATAACGAGTTTAATAGTCTACAAAACTGTGAAACAGAAAAAGATTAGATATTTATTTACATATATGAATTTATAATAGAATTTAATGAACTGGTAATGCTACAGTGCTGCCGGCAGCATTAGTAGTAGTAGTAGTAGGTTAGGGGGCACCTGGGACAATACTATGTTTACGTTGTCCAAATCTCTAGCAGAATTAATTATATTCAGTGATGATGATAAATGTTGTTGGAGGAGGGGAATTCTAGCATCAGCATGCTTTCTGCAAAATATTAAGATTGATCTGAACCTTAATACTGTATATGGTTTTGGAAAAATGGAGTAATGCGAGTTAAATTACTGTAACTGTTTTCATTGTACATCTGGCATTGGCATTTCACTTTATTCTGGAAAGGGACGGAACTAGGTTACTGCAAATGGAATGTTGCGTATTTGAGAGAGAGATTTTCAAGCAGTAAATGCCACTTGAAAATCTGAGAAAAAATGCAGAATGATATGTATATACTGTAATTGAAATTTATAATATTTTAACTAAATATTATAAATTTATATTAATAAATTAAATAATATTTTTAACTAAATATTAATAATTTATATTTTAATTGGACAGGAATAATTTTGATAGAGTAAGCAATGCTTACCTTGCTTCATAGGAACACACACACCACTGGTGATCACAGATCATCCCATACCTGAGGAAAGCTAACCAAAAAGATCGTGCTAAACTAATTAAACAATTCATTGCAGATAATTAAAAAGATAAAAACATGGCAAATTATAATTTTCTGTGGGTGAACAACTCTACCCCTAACTTGTGTCTCTGCCAACAAATGGCTCTCCAGTGCATCTGGAGTCCCAACCCTCCTGCTAACTCACTCAGTTGGTACTGCATGGATCAGTTTGCTTCTGCTGGGACTCGTAAGCAATTTCTTGGCACAGATAGGAGCTGGTCACTATAGTTGTCACTTGTTGTTGTTGATTTAGGGGCGACGACGACCAAGGGATTGGATGCGCCCCGGCTGCCTGATACCGGGAAATAGCAAAGTGGGATGGGGTCCCTACAGTCTCTTCAGGCCACAGACCCCACAATCTCCTCAGGCCACATACTTTACAGTCTCTTCAGGCCACATAGTTGTCACTTTCAATCCATGCATGGCTATTTCCTTGTTTTTACTGTTCTTTCCTTTTCATACTTGTGTTTTGTACCACTATCATTCATATTCCCAGTACAGAACAGCATAACATTTTGCCTTGTCTTTGGTCCTGGATTATCAATTTATCCTCCTTATCAATTTTGTTGATTCATGTTACTATTTTGTACTTAGTGATCATATCACCTCTTTTTCTTCTATCTTTTACTTTTGGCATATCTAATGCCTCTAACCTCTCCTCATAACTCTTGTCTTTCAGTTCTGGAAGCCATTTAGTTTCATGTCTTTGCACCTTTTCCCGTTTGTTGATCTGCTTCTTAAGATATGGGCACCATAAGTCGCTGCAAATTCCAACTTTGGTCTCGCAAATTGTGTAAACAATTTCTTTAGTATTTCTCCATCCATATATTTAAAAGCAATTCTAAAATTGGAAAGTGTATCATAGACTCCTCACACAATGTTTATGATCCTCATCATGAAGTTCTCACATACAACTTGATAATGGTCCAAGGCGAACTGAAATGACATCATTTCTCCATCTGATGTGTGATTTGATCAGTGTACTGCCCATCGGTGGCAGTATAAGGTTTCTTGGCGATCTTTTTCCCCTACTTCCTTTCTTTTCATCACTCCTCTGTCTCCATTCCTTTCTTAGTTCTTTCATTTTTTTCTTAGTTCTTTCTTAAGTGGCACCTTATGCTGAATACTGTCCCTCTTATCATTAGGCACTGACAGAGCCGCTACTGCTTGAGTACGGTACTGATACTCTGTCAGCGCCATTTTGGAAGCATTGATTCACCTCCGGCCTGGTCATGTGTCACCTGAGCCCTCTTGGTCTCTTGACCATGTTCTTACATTTCTTTAATCCTCCTCCTCACTTCACCATTTCCCCTTTGGTCTGTGATTCCATTTCTGAGGTAGTTTTCCTGTTGGCACTTGCCTCTGGTTGTAGGGTTGGGGGATTCATGCTCTTTGGTAATGCACCTGTAGTGTTTGTTCCTTTGGCCCTGGTGGGCATTATGTTCATTTGCAGCTGTCTCCTTCTTTTTTGGCTAAGCATGAGTCGGCAGACTTCTGGAAGGGTTCTTTCAATATGTTGGAAAGCCAAGCTTGGTGGGTTAGGCCAAGAATGCGTCATGTGCTGTGCTTGGTGGAGTCTCTATGTCACTACACTTTTGCCATCTCTTCTGCCTCTGTGGACACTTTGTGGGTTGATCTTGTTTCCTTAGTTCCCTGTTCCAGGGCTCATGTTTCCCAAGTCACCTGCACTGTAAAAACTGAGATCTTGGTTGATGGGTGGTACTCCAACCAAGATATATCATTTTTAGGAATAGGGAAAGATTCAAAACTCCTATGAGTACATGGGGGCTCACATCCTGTTCCTTAGGACTCGGTGAACAAATGTCATCTTTAAAAAAATCATCTGCATCCCTTCTGGCTGTGATAGCCTCAGTACTGCCAGAGCAACCACATGCAGCAGCAGCTCACAGCACAGCTGTGCATGTTGGGGCCACAGCACCACTTAATAATGATGAATAAAATAAGTAACTGCAATTATTTTGTGATGATAATGTCATAGATGATCCTGCCTGTAATAAAAACTATGTACAAGGTTCAGATATCAGTGAGCACAATGCTAGTTATGATGATCACAGCAGGAGGCAGACATTTACAGTACAGGTACTCAGCCGAGGTTTCATGCATCTACGTATCATGCAACATGACATGTTGCATGTTGCGTAGTTCAAGTTCCTTTAGAAAATATTCTTGTGAAAAATTATTCATATTCATGATTTAGTGACAGGAATTTGACAATAATAGCAGTGTTGTTGCTAGACTTAGCGATGTGTGTAGTATACTGAAGATAACATATTATTGCATCAGGGGACGTCATCTGCTAGCATAGTAGCATGTAGCTCTACATTGTGCTAAGATTTCATTACTACCAAAATACTACCACCAGAATTACTTAGTGGTTGTTATGGTTTATATGGATATAGATAGCTATATTTGATGTGTTTATATAGTTTAATAACAAAAACTGTATGTTTTATTGTTCAAAGACTATAATATTGTGTTCATATTAGTGACACATAAATCTCTGCGTACCTATGATCTACATGGTCTGTGATATAAATAACATCATTGACAACCCAGTGCATCATTGTACTTGAAATACTGTACAAGGTACAGTATCTTTGTTATCACTCACTTTATGCCCTTGTGTTTTTGCATTGGAATCGTGAGTGATATTTAGCAATTTTTGAATATCTAGCAACACAAATGGTGTTTCATAGTCTTTCTGGCTTAGCTCCTTCTTTTGATAATCTCTTCCTTACTTCCCACAAACAAATGAGTTAAGCTTGATTTAAAACTGAGAACAACAATCTATGACATTTCTGTATGCTGGCCCATACAACATTTTAGCCAGTCATTTTAATGTTGTACCAATATGCTGTATATTTTGTAACTATAGGGGCAAAACAAAAGTCGGACAACAACCTGAAATTGGTCACCGATTTCTCTGACCCTTCACACATTTATTGACACCAATGATTTAAGTACAGATTCTAGAGAGTGATGAAAATGTAGCATATTGTAGACTCTGCAAACACACATTTAGTTCTCCACCAGCACAGGACTAGAAGCACAGACCAGAGAATCAAGGGACACGTGAAGTATATACATGTAGATATGGCATAGGCCACTTTATATAAAATTTTACAATGGCTGAAAAACAAGTCACTTGCCTGCATGTCTGACTGAACACTGACTTAGTCATATAGAATGTAACATGTTCTGGATATTGGAAATCTAGGCAAGCAAGAGTGCTGCCACCTAGTGGTGAGTTGCTGGTTTTGGTTATGCTGATGAATGAGTAGATGTGAAGCATCACTTGTCAATCACTTCATTAACCATGCAAATATTTGGTAGAGCATAGTCTCTATTGTTACATGGTCTCCAATGTCCATAGAAGACATTACCGCTGATGCATCGGCAGTCAGGAATAGAGGTGACATGGTCAGGAGGTCAAGAAGGATAAGAGGATTGGACCCAGAGTAGCATCCTCATTAGACATTGAGATGTAAGTTTCGTTCTAACCACATACTCAGACCTTGACAAAGTACTCAAGGAGAATGTGAAAGACTTCGTGTAATCTCTTTACATAAATTTCACAAAACGCACGTGTGGGTTTTTATCATATGTTACTATTTCTTTGAGAAAACATTACCATTACTTAGTCTCTATTGATATACAGGTACTTATAACAGTCATTCTGGGCTTGATTGAACTTTTTGGTGTATCTGTGCCACATCGTATGACCCTTCTGGGACACTTGAAATGAGCCCAAGAGTGCCGATATGTCTGAATATCGTCGTGCCTCACTGTTTATGATATACTTCTTTTCTGACACAGTGCCTGTCTCTGACGGTGAATTCTTTCATTAAGAAACAACTGAATGCAATAGTTTAAAAATGTGTGTATGTTAAATTATACATTAACCAGACTGATTTAAAAAAAAAAAAATATAGCAGCTGCTCATATTTTCTTCACACAATAAAAGCTTTAAAGTTATTTAGTTATGGTCTGCATAGCTCTGGCTGATTGTTCTCTCCTGATATCACCAATTGTTAACATTCCTGTTAAATATCAACCATTGTAGATGAAAATACTTTGCAGTTTGTCAGTGAAATTTAAGTATAGTAGTATGAAAAATGGGCACTGATTTGTGGTGATGTGACTTAATTTAGAAATGCTGGTCATTTACAATTTTCTTTAATATATATTTTCCCATTACTGTATGTGAAACTTATAAAAAGAATAAAGTAAACATTCCAACTCCAAAGGTTTATTATTAGAATTAAAATAATGGTAGCATTTTAGCCTACAGTGTATCTAAACTCTGTAATCTAAACCTGTTTTATTTTTGTGTGAAAATACTATGTCAAAGTGAATAACATGTTTGCTTATGAAACTGTTTAAATAGAGTGCATCAAAGAAATAAGTTTTTCTAATGATTCACAGTTAAAAATAGCATATTTTGGAAGTAAATATTTTGGGATGAGCTAGACAGATTTCTGAGGGGAGAGCCCCTTGGTGGCTACCAGAAATTCTCTTGCCAAGATGGCGTCTGACTACTGGATCATCATTTACAGGATTCTTGTTTGGCCTATCGGAGACCAGAACCAGAACCTAGCATCCCCTTCATAGGCACATAGCAGAGACTATTAATGTCACCCTACTGGGGAAAGCAACCAGAATGTTTGAGAAACTTTAAAGACAACTGCGGGGTTTATAGAAAACTAATCACCAAATTGGCCAAACACCTCCGCAAAACTCTTCAGGAGAAATAAGCGAATCTCGCTAACGAGTGTCATCCCATTAGTACTATTAGCCACCAACAGGTGACCTGGAGCCCCAACCCACACTCACTTCACCTACAGTTCAGAGTTAATGCTATGTTGTTTACACTGTGTAGGTGGTGGTCCCATGAAGCCTAACATTGCGGACAGTCCCACTGCCTCTCGGCTAAGTACCAGCCATTCTCTAAACGTTATCCTGCAGAGGGGGCCAATTGTTTGTGTTTTGTTCTTTATATTTTAGCATTTGTTTCACATGTATGTTTTACTCCCAGTTTCTTGTGTTGACTTGGATTATTTTATGCATCGAACTGCCTGTGCTTGGGGCTCATTTTCCTTCTTGAGGTTATCTTGAAATGATTTCGGGGCTTTTTAGTGTCCCTGCGGCCCGGTCCTCGACCAGGCCTCCACCCCCAGGAAGCAGCCCGTGACAGCTGACTAACACCCAGGTACCTATTTTACTGTTAGGTAACAGGGGCATAGGGTGAAAGAAACTCTGCCCATTGTTTCTCGCCGGCGCCCGGGATCGAACCCGGACCACAGGATCACAAGTCCAGTGTGCTGTCCGCTTGGCCGACTGGTCCCTTGGGTGCTTGAGGTGCGCCTACACTGACAGAGTTACTTCTCTGGTATGTTCAGGAGTTTTGGCCCTTGGAGGCCTGGTCAGCAGGGTGGAGAGCCTCACCCAGGGCGGTTCATGAGTCTTGACTTAACTTTGTTGGCCTGGGTTGTAGGCATTTTGGACTGTGAGTAGGCACATGCTGGGGTGCATACATGCCTTATTTAATACAACATGACATGGACACCCTTTGTAGTGACATGGTTACTGGATGCATTTGGTGTGTCTTCTTTCTGTAAGTATTCCCAATCCCTGGGTATCCTGCTTGGTCAGGCCCTGGTGATTACTTTGTGGGATGTTGGCATGGTTCATGATGGATCAACTCGTAGAGTTCTCACTCACTATGTGAGAGTTTGAAGGATGCTCACCAGTTCTGCTACTGGCTGATGACTATTTTGTCTCTGCCATGCTGCCAATTGGGTCGGTGACACCTTTATCTCTGTATCCTGGAATGTGTGTTGTCATTGGGTTTCCATTTTCTTTGAACCTGCTTCTCATCTGGAAGTTTATCAGGTAGCTGCAGCTGTATGTGCTTGGGTTTCCTATCTTAGGCTTCTGTGGTGTTGTGCTTGTTTGGATGCCCCCTGAGTTGGCCCCTTTGGTGTTTAGGGACTTGTTATTGGTGTTGGTGAACTCTACTTAGGCTAAATCTGCACCACCTCTTCCTTGCCCTGCATGGTTGGTTCATCCTGCTTCTAGTCTCTCCCCACCCCTTGGTTCCAGTTCTAAAGTGTCTGAGGGTTTCTTAGTCAGGTCATGGTTTAGCTAGGGGTGTAGTTCAACTTTCTCTCTGGGGATTGTTCCATCCACCTCAACAACAGAGGTAATTGAGCCTTTCCTTTGTGCCAGGGTAGACCCAAGTTTGGTAGAATGTGGCTCTGCACTGGGGTTATCATGGCTGGCTTTTGGGGCTGAAGGGGAGCCTAAGGAAGGTTCTTGGGTGCCATTCAACACTTCCTGGACACTGGTGCCTTTGTTGGAGGGTATTTTGCTCCAAGGCAATGATTTTCTTATTCCCTTCTATGTATGAATTTGATTCCTCTGCAGGTTTCCTTAGGGTCCTATTATCTGTGCCATTATGTGCTGCAGAGTTGTTGTATTTCTGGAGGTTTCTGTCTTCTTGCTTTTCACCATCGGTGACTTGCACGAACATTTTTCACATCCTGCAAAATTCGGACCTCATTTTCCTGATGGACCTGGCCTCATTCGAGTACAGGTCAGTCTCAATTTATTGGCTGTGGAATGTAGTGAAATGCCTCTTTCTGGTAGACCTTGGTGGCTCCTTGACTCCCTAGCAGATTCATCGGTTTGTTGTCCATCAGCCCCAAAGTGTGGGGTGGAGCGAGCATGGGTTAGGGCTCCAGGCTACCTGGTGGTGGCTATCAGTATTAATGGGTTGATGCACATTAGTGATTTGCTAGTTTCTCATGAATAGTTTTCCAGAGTCATTTGGCTGTTTGGTTTTTCATTTTCTATGAACTTTGTACAGGTAGTTGACTATAAAGCTTCACTGACTTTCTGGTTGCTTTCCTGGTGGGGTGCACATTAATAGGTCCCTCTCCCTGCACCTCTGTGAAGGAGCAGACATTAGCTCTGGTCTCCGGTAAGACAAACAGGACTCCTGTGACTGTGACCCAATAATGGAAAGCCATCTTGGCCGATAGCTTCAGGGAGCCAACGTGGCTCTTAACAAAAGAGAGACATTTCAATGCTGGTTTTATGAATCTTCTCGGCTAGGGAAGTTTGCAGCAATCATGACACAAATTCATTTTTAAAAGCTAGATTTTCACAGTATCACCTGAGCCTTAATAGACATTTGCCTTAATGATATATGTTGCTTTAGGTAAAAAGTATTGGATGTCAACCCATGCTACCTCTTTTGAATATATACTTGAGTAGAGAGTCATTGTTTTGTTGCATATTGATTATACTGTATAATTGCTGAATTTTATTTGATTTTAATGTGTAATATATACTGTGTGTGTATATATATATATATATATATATATATATATATATATATATATATATATATATATATATATATATATATATATATATATATATATATATATATATATATATATCTATATATATATATATCTATATATATATACAGGGTATATATATATATATATTATATATATATATATATATATATATATATATATATATAGCCAGAACGCACTTCTCAGCCTACTATGCAAGGCCCGATTTGCCTAATAAGCCAAGTTTTCGTGAATTAATGTTTTTTCGACTACCTGACCTAACTTTTTCGGCTACCTAATCTAACCTAACCTATAAAGATAGGTTAGGTTAGGTTAGGTAGGGTTGGTTAGGTTCGGTCATATATCTACGTTAATTTTAACAACAATAAAAAAAAATTGACCTCATACATAATGAAATGGGTAGCTTTATCATTTCATAAGAAAATAGTTAGAGAAAATATATTAATTCAGGAAAACTTGGCTTATTAGGCAAATCGGGCCTTGCATAGTAGGCTGAGAAGTGCGTTCTGGCTACTAGGTACGACATAATATATATATATATATATATATATATATATGTCGTACCTAATAGCCAGAACGTACTTCTCAGCCTACTATTCAAGGCCCGATTTGCCTAATAAGCCAAGTTTTCATGAATTAATGTTTTTTCGTCTACCTAACCTACCTAACCTAACCTAACCTAGCTTTTTTTGGCTACCTAACCTAACCTTACCTATAAATATAGATTAGGTTAGGTTAGGTAGGGTTGGTTAGGTTCGGTCATATATCTACGTTAATTTTAACTCCAATAAAAAAAATTGACCTCATACGTAGAGAAATGGGTTGCTTTATCATGTCATGAGGAAAAAATTATAGTAAATATATTAATTCAGGAAAACTTGGCTTATTAGGCAAATCGGGCCTTGAATAGTAGGCTGAGAAGTGAGTTCTGGCTACTAGGTACGACATATATATATATATATATATATATATATATATATATATATATATATATATATATATATATATATATATATATATATATATATATTATATATATATATATTATATATATATATATATTATATATATATATATATATATATATATGTATATATATATATATATATATATATATAATATATTACTGTATATACTCTGTGTGTATATACATAAAATAATGGCAGTCAGCTGTATGGACTATAGATATTTGTGCTACTTTTTAATTTCTTTGAAACTTATTATATATGTTCAAGATTTCTCATTGCCCAAGAGAAAATTATAAGAATTTGACTTTTTTGTGTTTAGTATCTAGACATTCTTTGGTTTTCTATTGTTTAAATTATCTAGTTAGCAAGTTAAATTAGCTAGGTAGCAAGATACAGTACCTTGTACGTGAACCAAATATTTTGTAACATTTGATCAGAGGCTTATAATGCTAAAGGTGACAAATCTGCAGTAAATTGAATATTTTTGCTAACATGCCATCTGATAGGAAAAATTGGATATATATAATTACTAAAATTTTGAATAAAACATTTAATGTAGTATTAATCTTTATTACATGGAAGTTTATATATCCTTAAAGTAGGTTTATAGTTCTTAAAGTATTGTCAGCATAGTATGGTTGGTTTAACATTGTTAGGGACAGGGAAGCCTGTTCAACTTAATGAGGTTATGCCCCCCCCCCCCCTTAGACCAACTACTGACCTTCCCCAAGATCTCCTCCAGAAGGGTGCTGTCTTCATATTATGATGGGGGGGGGGCAGGGCTCTTGTGAGCTGCACCTCAGACAGGGTGCTCAAGCAAATACATCTTGTAACTAAGCTGCCCTATATTTTCCATCCATGGAGACCCTTATATTCCCCATTTTCCTTCATTCAGATGGTGAGCCTGCTCAATGGCTGCAGCTCCTGGGGGCAACTCAATTCTTTGGTGGAGGAATAGGGGGATATAATGTAAGTTCAGTGATTGATGCAGGGGGCCCAACTGTATCAATCGGCTAGTCTGGGTGGCGGGCCTGAGTATATAGTGAACAGAATACTCAAATAACGAAACTATTTCCAGCCCCCACTTGTAATGTGGAGGTCATTGATCTTCATAAAACTGGAGATCTGACTCCTGATCACTTAAAATATCTTACTATGTGAGAGTTAGTGCAACTGGTCTATAATTCTTAGCCAATGCTCCGCTCCCTCCCTTGAGTAGGGTAGCTAGATCAGCCCTTTTTTATTATTGTGAAGGAAAGACCCAATATGTGTGTAGGTGTATTAAAATAAATTTTCTGATGTAACCTACATTCTTCTCAAGGTGCTTGATACAGTGTTGTATAGCAGAATATTGTATACAGTTCCTTGAGAAAGGATGTAGGTTACATAAGGATGAAAAACATAGGATTGAGGACTTGCCCGAAATGCTACGCATGTTAGGGGCTGTACAGGAATGTAGAACTCTTGTATATATAAATAAAAAAAAAGAAGAAAACATATGAACGTTGGGTTTTTAATACACTTGCTTATATATTGGGTCTTTCCTTCATCTTCATTCAGGCACTACAGCATTGTAGTAAGTTTCTAAATTATTCCACAAACTATGTGGAATAATCAAGCATACCTTTTACTTTAAGGAAAAGAAGGTAGTGATGCAATTGTACAAATTTCTAGTGCGCTCCCATTTGGATTACTGTATCCAAGCATGAAGACCTCATCTTCAGGAGGACACAGCTGCTCTGGAGAAAGTGCAACACTTGGGAACGAAAATCATTGCAGAGTTAAGTCATCTCTCGTATCAGGAATGGTTGAGGGCTACAGGGCTAACAACGTGGTTGATTCAGAAAATTTCTTCATAAGGTAAGATGTAACATAAACAAGGAGCAATGGTTTCAAGCCCAACAAGCCACAATGTAGGACTGAGAACAGGAGATGCTTTTTTACCCACAAGGTTACAAAACCATGGAACTGCCTACCCGCCAAAGCCGTAAATTCCAAATTGTTAAATTTTAAAGTCCAACTCGAAAAGATTGTAAAGGCAATTGGAGGGGACCTTCGACAAGCTGCTTGCTTCCTGTCCTCGTCGTGGCCACTAGTGTTAGTGGCCCTCGGGTAAATAATAATTAATATTATAATTTACCTGAGGGCCACCAGCACTAGGGTGCCTCGACAAGGACAGGAAACCGGCAGCTTGTCGAAGGTACTCTCTATTTATTTATTTATTATTTATTTATTTATTTATTTATATACAAGAATGTACATTGGGGGTTAACAGAGAACATAAAAATTAAGTTGATTTTACATTCTTGTAAAGCCACAACCAAAGAGCCAGAGCTCAATCCCCGCAAGCACAATTAGGTGAGTACTAGCAAACACAGCGTTTCGGGCATTAAACGCTAAAGTAATTATTATTATTATTATTATTATTATTATTATTATTATTATTATTATTATTATTATTATTATTATTAGCAGACTAACTAATAATATGTGTCCATTTTGCATTCTTTCGTGTATAATAGAGTAGCTGCGCATTGCTGTTTAGTTTTTAGTTTCGTTCATTTATTATGCACCCCATACCCATCCCTTGGGTGGTAGTGGAAAGGGTTACAGAGGCACATAATGGGCTCAGGGACTGAACACCACAATTCATTTAGCTAAGCAAGTTACAATCTTGATGAGCTAGTTACAAAATTCAGTATAAGTCGTCACATCAACAATGGGTTCCAGATCGACCACAAGTACAGTTTATAAATTAAGCAACTGACATATGGGAAGAGCTAGTGTCACAATTTATATGTTTGTCGTATATCTAAGCTCGTTAAAAAAAATAGAAATAAGGATGGTTTAGTAGCGCATTAAAAGAAAACGGGAAATTTATAACTGGAGGAGAAGCGAGCTGTTGATGCCCTCGCCACAACAACACAGCCGCCTCCGCGCGGCTGTTGCTGGAAGGTCGGCCATCTTGGCGCGCGGATTGAACGCTCCTGGCTGGACTTTCTTTCCACACCTTACCTGGAACTCATCTTTAATTCAGCTGGCTTCTTTGGGCCAGTGTGTGCTCACTGCAGCTACCCAGGGGCTCACAGGACCGGGGGAGGCCGGAGCCTCCCAAATGGACGCCTCCCCGAGCGGGGGCGCCATGGATGTTGACAGCAAGTCCCAGAGAGGAAAACGTCTGCTAGAAGATGAGTCGGCTGATGCTGCCCCAGAGCGAGATGCTAAGAGGATATCCTCCCCTTCAGAAGACCTTAGTCTTGTGGTACCCCGTTCCTCGTTTGTGGTAGTCCTAATCCAGTCAGAATCAGGTCAGTGCGTCTTTGCAAATCCTCGTACCTTAGGTGCAGCAATCGAGGCTTCCGTATTGTGGCCACATTGCCTGCCTGAGACCATACGTACCCTGGGTAGGGGTGCAGCACTCAAGCTACATATCAGAAAGGAGGCTCTATCACACATCTGTGTATCCGACATTAATAAGTTGGGGGACTGGCCTGTCAGGTGCCGACAGGTATTGTCGCAGGAGGAGGAGTCTCGGGCCCGGTATGGGAAGATTGGCCCAATTGACCAGAGTGTAGATGTGGATGACATCCAGGCCGCTCTGCAGGTATTAGGGGGTGCATCAGTGAGATTATTGGAAGTTACCAGGATTCGCGGAGCAGCAGGGCCGACATCCATGGTCCGTGTAAAGTTCGATGGGCACCTCCCTGACCGAGTGGCACTACACAGGACCTCGTATCAGGTTCAGCCCTACAATTTCCCTGTTTTACGATGTTACGCTTGTCATCTATTGGGCCACAGTCGCCTGACCTGCCGTAATACAGCACGGTGTGCAAACTGCGGCAAAACTGGCCATTCAGACAGAGATGACGGTGGGTGCTCTGCTGCACCCCGCTGCTTTTTATGCCATGGCCATCATAAGGTTACGTCTAAGAGTTGCCCTGTATATCTTGAGGCCCTCCAGTTGGACATCGATCACAAAACAGCGGGGACACCTCGACATGAGCTGTTCCAGAAGTTGCGTACCCTCAATCAGCCTATCGCTTCTTCTCGCCTCCAGGTTCCCCCTGGTCGGGCCTCTTCACAAGTAGGAACTAGCAGACGCTCTTGCCTGTCCCAGTCACATGCCACATACGCCCAGGTTGCTAATCGATTTTCCCTCCTGGGTAGCCTTGACACTGACGGAAACTCATCCACGGATACAGACATGGACGCTCAGTCTCGGCCGGAGCCTAGCACTCGTCACCCTCCTGCCTTTCCTCAAAGAAGCCAACACCGGCGTCGTCGACACACCCATCGATCAGGAGGTATTGCTCCAACAGACAGCCCTGATGATCCTCTGGTCCCCCAGGCACTTTCCGAAGGGATTGTGACACCGGGGGAACATGAGGCCCAGAGTGAGGCTCCCACCAGTCGCAGACGCCGTCAAGAGAGTTCGCGAGCCGACCACCGCTTCCGTCAGGCAGAGAGAAACATAGATCAACATCCTCTTGACTGGAAGTCATTGATACCACATATTTTACTTACTTTGTATGAAGGTTTTATGGCTTTTTCTAGTGGTTCCCCCTTTGGAGACGTCTGTGCACTGGTGGTCAAAAAGTTAGCTGTTGTATTTCAGGGATAATGGCGCCCCATCCTGAGAATACTGTGGTGTTTTGGAATGCCCGCTCCCTTTTTAAGAAGACGCAATTTTTACGCAATTTTATCGCCAGCGCACCACCGTTGATCGTGGGACTCTGTGAGACTTGGCTTACAGACGATCTTTCCTTCACAGTGCCGGGGTATTCTGTCTATAGACAAGATCGGCCAGTACGGGGTGGAGGGGGACTTGCCCTCTTGGTCAGGGACTCAGTTCCCAGCTCCTTGCTCCGGATTCACTCCTTCCCGGGTGGACATTTAGAATTCTTGGCAGTGAAGGTCGCCCTCTCCCATGGGTGGGGCACCTTTGGAGTTCTGTATAACCCCTGTCTACCGGTAACGAAGAAGGAACTAGAACACTATTTTGGTCAGATCACAGACACCTGCCTCGTCATGGGTGACTTTAACGCTCGGCACTCATCATGGCAACCCATGCTATCGGGTCGCCACCACAACATGGCTGGCCGAGCCCTATTTCAGTTTCTCCTTGACTCCCCAGACCTCTCCTTACTGACGCCGCCAGGTTTGGGAACTCGGATAGACCCGCTAAATGGCCATACTTCAACACTCGATCTTTGCATTGGAAGAGGCCCCTTCACGATGGCGCAGATATGGACCGGGCCGTACCTGGGTAGTGATCACCTGCCCATCGTCATCTCCTTCGGGGGCACTGTTCGTCCTGCTCTGACCTCCCGTAGATCCAAATGGATCTTCTCGGAAGAGGGGTGGCATGGCTATGAGGCGGATGACTGGTTGACCCTTCCCCCAGTTACTGCAGATCTCCATGGGTCAGCAGATGCTCTCTCCGAGTCCCTCTTCAGTGTAGGCTCTCGGCATTTCAGGAGGACTAGTGGCCAGACAACCAATCCTTCCCGCCGTGGGGCACCGTGGTGGACTCCTGAATGTCGGCAGGCAGTACTGGACCGGCGACGTGCGTGGAATTCGTGGCGGCGCCACCCTACTCCACTGCAGCGGCAGACCTTCCGCAGGGCGGACGCCAGGTGTAGACAAACAGTCCTCCTTGCCAAACGCAAGGCCTGGGCTAATTACTGTGCCTCTCTCCGATTCGACTCCTCCTCTGCGGGAGCCTGGGCCTTTGTTCGTAAGATGACAGGTAGGTACTCCCGGCCTACCATCCCACTCAGAGACCCCAGTGGTAATGGGGGCCTAGGGGAAGTACAAATAGCCGAACTCTTGGCTGACCACTTTGAAGATGTTTACCGTTCCCCGCTCCTCTCTGTGAGTTCCATAGGTTGGGGCTCCCGACAGGGTATAGGACTAGCTCAGGACCTGGATCGCCCATTTACATCTGTTGAGCTGAAGGACGCTCTGTCACTCTCTAAGTCGGGCACTATGCCAGGGATAGACAACGTCCCATATGAATTTGTTCGGAGGGCACCCAAGAGCTTTCAGTCCCACCTCCTTTACTTCTACAACGCCTGCTGGTCCTCTGGTGTCTTCCCTGCCCCTTGGAAACACGCCATTCTTCTACCATTGGCCAAGTCAGGGAAGGATCCGTCTGTCCCGACTTCATATCGGCCCATAAGTTTGCTTCCATGTCTCGGGAAACTGATGGAACGTCTTGTTCACACCCGGCTACAATGGGTGGTGGAAACCTCAGGTCTCCTACCTGAGGGTATCAGTGGATTTCGGCCGGGAAGAAGCACGATGGACTGCCTCCTCTCCTTGGAACATCGAATAATGGACACTTATCGACGGAGAAGAGTGCTCCTTGCAGCATTCTTCGATATCAAGAGTGCATTTGACTCTGCTTCTCA
This sequence comes from Procambarus clarkii, assembly GCF_040958095.1. Classification (NCBI taxonomy): domain Eukaryota; kingdom Metazoa; phylum Arthropoda; class Malacostraca; order Decapoda; family Cambaridae; genus Procambarus; species Procambarus clarkii. Next base: position 50,512,627 of record NC_091157.1, read on the forward strand.
TTCTGCTGTCCTTCAGAGTCTGGCTCGACTAGGTCTCTCGGGTCCGGCGTTAAGGTGGTTCCAAAACTATCTACAGGGCCGCTCATTCAAAGTGGCGGTTGGTGGAGTCGTCTCTACGTCCCGCCCTGTCTCGCGTGGTGTCCCTCAGGGAGCGATTCTGAGCCCACTACTATTCTCTATTCTTCTGTCTGATCTCCCTGTATTCCGGGGGGTCCAGGTTTTAGCCTATGCCGATGACGTAACCCTCGTGGCGGATGGTGACACTCTCCTAGAGGCACAAGGCTCCCTGCAAAATGCCGTGACTGTGTTCTCAGCAATTGTGCTGGGGAAGGGGCTCTCCATTAACCCTGTGAAAAGTTGCGTCATGAGCTTCACCTGGACCCGCCTACCAGACCAGCCAGTGGTGACCCTCGGGGGCTGTCGTCTCCCGATCGCTACCGAACACAGGTGGCTGGGGGTCGTTCTAGATGGCCCTCGGCTGACGTGGAGGCACCATGTCGACTACCTTCGGGCCTCATGCCTTCGTCGCGTGAACATCATGAAACGGGTCTCTGGTGCGGCTTGGGGGGCTTCACGGGAGTCGCTCCTAGCTCTCTACAAGGCCTTCATTCGTAGCAAGATCATGTATGCGAGTGAAGTCTATGGCTCAGCAGCAGCATCTGTCTTGGCAAGGCTGGATCCCATTCAAAATGGTGCCCTTCGCTCAGCGTTAGGAGCTATGCCCTCCTCGCCAGTTCTTTCCCTGCATGCCGAGTCGGGGCTATGGCCCCTGAGCTTTCAACGTCTTCTCGCCCACTGCCGCCAACTTCAACGGATAGTGCGTCTCCCTGCTACCCATCCACTTACTCGCCTCCAGCTCGAGGCCAACTGGTGGAATGTGCCGGCTGGACACTCCAGACGTCGTCAATTGCCTTTCGTCGTCCGGGCCTTGGATGCATATTCACAGTTTTCCCTTCCCGTCCCTGTACTCATCCCCGGCCCGATCATCTCACCTGTGCCTCCGTGGGCAGAAGAGATCATTCGAGTTTCTGTCGACTTTTCCAAGCCTCCTCGTCGGAAGAGAGATTTAGAGGGTTTGGCCCCTTTAATTTTTGCAGACCTACGAGCCTCCTTATACTCTGGATACTTAGAGGTTTACACGGATGGGTCCCGCAAAGATCAGCCACCATCTACATCTGCGGCAGCATACTTTGCTCCTTTTTCTTTCTGTCAGACGTGGAAACTCTCCCCTGCTCATTCGTGCCTGGCCGGGGAATTGTTTGCAATCTTACTAGCCTTACGACTCCTTCGACAAGTTTCAGGACCCTCTGCAGTGGTTATCTACGTGGACTCAATCACAGCCCTACATCTGATATCATCTCGGCGTCCACGAGTCCATCGTCATACTGTGTCACAGATCCGTGGAGAACTGCTGTCATACTCTGTTACTCCAGGTTGGTCCATCTATCTCCAATGGGTTCCGTCACATGTCGGTATTAAAGGCAATGAGGTAGCCGACGCAGCAGCAGGGATGGCGCATGCTCTCCATGACACTACAAATGTGCCTCTAGACCTTTCCGAAATTCTCCCGCAACTCCGGGCGGCTTGCCTCGTGAGTTGGGAGGCAATGATGGAGCCAGCACTCAGGTCCTCCTCTTTGGCGGGTCTACGGGAGGATTCCTCCCCGCGTCCATGGACTCGTCATCATTCTCGACTCCTCGACACTGCCATCACTCGTCTCCGGATTGGGCACACTTGCCTGGCCGCACATCTCCATCGTCTACGGCTGGTAGATTCCCCATATTGCCAGTGGTGTCCGACCCAGGAGGATACAGTGGAGCACCTTCTACTTCACTGCCCTCGATTTCATAGCGCTCGCGTCAGACTACAGAGTTCCGTTCGTAGGCTGAATATTCCCCGCCTCACAGTTCCCGTTCTCCTTGACGGGGCAGGTGCGAGAGACGAAGACGTCCGTCATGACATCCTTCGCCATACCTTCAGCTTCATCCGTCATGTCCGCGGCCTGAAGAGACTGTAAAATTTGTCGCCTGAGGAGATTGTAGGGTCTATGGCCTGAAGAGACTATAGGGGCCCCATCCCTTCGCTATTTCCCGGTATCGGGCTGCCGGGGCGCATCCGATCCCACGATCGTCGTCGCCCCTAAATCAACACAACAACAACAGCCGCCTCCGCCGTGTTTGTGTAGCAGCCTCAAGAATACAACTCTGTGTCACCTGTGTGTTGTGAAGAAAACTTTCTGTATTGGAACATTAAAAAGGACATACTCTTGAGAATAAGAAGCGAAGACATCCCAAGAGATGGATGGGAAGCGGAAGTCTGAATACTTGGCCATAGCCATTCAAGCCAAAAAGCCTCGACATGAAATGGTCGTACACACTGGAGAGAAAGGAGCTCTTGTTCAAAGTGTAAGGTCTATAAATGTCCTCATTAGCTTTACATTATGTGTTGGTAAAAAATATTCTATGGTTAGGTTATGCCTTTATAATTTGTATGTATATTTACCTGAATTTGTAAGTACAACAGTATGTGAAAAAGATCCTGGGAGGCATCCCAATAATGCCACAGCATTGTCGCACCTTGAACTGTGTGTGTGCAATTACCTGAATTTACCCAAGTGCTACCATGTCTAGTGTCTTCAACAGGGATAGGAAGCTGGTGACATGTCATAGGTATGGAAGACCTATTTTTTTTTTTTAAGTGATCTACTACTGTACATTAATGTCTTGGCATTTATAACTTCAGGGGGGGTAGGCAGTTCTATAAGTTGACATCCTATGGGTGAAAAAACATCCAATGTGTTCTGTTCTATATTGTGGCTTATTGAGCTTGAAGCCATTGCTCTTGGTATATGTTACATTTGACTATGTAAAGAAGCGGTCTGAATCAATATCATTCTGTATTGTAGATATATTGTACAGTATAACTCAAATTTAAAGTTTTAAATTCTTATCTTTATTACAGGGTCCCCCAAGAACCAGTGGTCTCATGTCGCCCATTATGCAGCTCTCTGGCCACCAGGGAGATATCTTATGTGGTAAATTCCACCCTGAGGGGGACGTCCTTGCTACTGCTGGCATGGACAGGCAAATACGTAAGTGTAGTTCATAAATATAAATTGTCTTCCCTACAAAAAATTTATAAATACTTTTCTGGGGAAGCCTCCGCTGAAGGTATCACAGTCAGTGTACCATCTATTAGGTTGTACCAGCCGCAGAGTTCTATTGGCCTTTCGGGAAACAGTGTCAGAACATAGCTCCCTCACAGAGGCCCAAGGAGCAGTGGTATTTATTATTTATTGATACTACCACCGGAAAAGACAAGCAGAAAGTCACCGAAACAAAACAAACCACTGCTGGCTTCAATAGTGACCATAGCCTCAGAACCACTAAAAGAAGTCACCGAAACAAAACAAACCACTGCTGGCTTCAATAGTGACCATAGCCTCAGAACCACTGAAAGAATTCCCCCCAACAATGTAAACAAACAATTGCAATCTCTTGGTGCTAGCACAAGCCTATTTGCCCCACCTTCTCCATTTCTTCTGGGTTAGGAGAGGAGGTAGCTCATGGCCAAATAGTGTCTCTACCCTTAGTTCTATGCTGATGTAGGGTGTACCTAGTCACCTCACTTCTGCTTTGGCTTCATTGTTCTGCTCTTCAGCTAAGTGGTGGTTTTTGCCCTTGTGGCAGTTTCTGAACACTCTGGTGTAGCATGACCCAGGAGTTAAGAGTGCATGGAGCTGCTTGTGCACAGGGTTATCTTCCCTGTGTGCTCCTTAGTGCTGTGCTTGTGCTGGCAGCAATTTCTTTCCCTGGAGTATTCAGGGACCTCCTTGCTTATGGTGGACCTTGCCAGGGTTGAGTCAGGTGTCTTGATGTTCCTCTCTTTACTTGGGTCGGGAGTGACTTTGGCTGGCTAGGGATATATAGATTTGAACAACTACCTTTAACTAAAGGTCCAGCATAGTGTTCCAGTGCCTAGATGTTCTATTTAGTCAATTCCTTCAGACCCCTGGGAATTCCCTACAGATTTGGTGGTAGTGTGAATATTTCCCCGAACCACCTCTTACTTGCGAGATAGCGTCAGGGAGTCTCTTGGGAGGGAGTCTCAGAAATTGACATTTCATGACACTCAATGCTGGTTTCTTAAATACAGTGAACAATATGATTTGCATTCTTACAGTACAGTACAGTACTTGTAATATGTTGAAAGTGTTTATCTTTCCTTTTCAGTTTTTTGGAATGTTTATGGAGACTGTGATAACTTTGGAATGTTGACGGGCCACACAAATGCTATCACAGACATGCATTTCTCTACTGATGGGACAGTTTTGTATACAGCATCAGCAGACAAGACAGTCATGTGCTGGGATACTACTAGTGGTACACGTGTTAAAAAGCTTAAAGGTAAGGCCTTTTCTTAGTTCTGCGTATGTTTAATATTGTATTAGCTTTCAATTCCATTTCTTATATGATGGAACCATTTTTAGCTTCTAGAAATATAAAAGTAGTATGAAAGAGTTTTGTTTGTGACAAAGATAATGAACCTGTGTGGCTCAACAACTTTGTTACTGGTTTTAACTTTAACAGCCGAAATAACCCAGTAATATTATGTCATTATATTACTAAGTAATTTGGTTGTATTACCAGATAATTAGTTTGGAAATACAGTACAATAATGCCCTGTGGAACACAAGTGTTAATTGGTAGGGAGGTGGAGCATTGGTGGGAGAAGTAGTGTCATTAACAGAGACAGTGACAGGACTCAGTATGAGGCAGGATTGCGGGTATTGGAGGGAGTGACCTGACTCCACAGTGTTGCAGTATAAATAGAAGTTTATTGCTTAACAGTGCCAAAAGCCTTACGAAAGTTTATTTTGTCAAGAGCAGCATGTATCAAGTTAGTCATACTAATTAGTGAATATTTGATGCTTTTATGAGATCAGAGGTCATACTAGCAAGAGCTTAGAATATTATGCTTTGCTAGATAGGAGTAGAGCTGCTGGTAGATTAGCTTTTCTGATATTTTAGACAGGGTGGGCAGTTTTGATATTGGTCTGAAATTGCTGACTTTAGTGAGATCACCACTTTTATGGACTGGGATTACTCTTGCTTTTTTTTTTGGAAAGCCCTCTTGTGGCTCCCTGAAGCTACAATGCTGATCTCGTGCCAAACTACTAGGTGCCATCAGTTGCAGAGTTCTTTCAGGCCTAATGGGGAACCATGAGCCAGAATCTGGCCCCCCTAATGAGGCATATAGAGCAGTGGCACTATGATAAAATTGTCAGTGAATATGAATCAAGTTTGCCACAACCAGGGAAGCACCCACAAAGCCGGCACTTATTGTAGAGGCACAGAGAGGGAATGTACTCTTGTACAGTGCATCTGGCTCCAGTAAGAGTAACTGAATATGAGAGGTTATGACTATCAAATGTGGTCTTCAATACATGAATGGGTTTATGATGTTTAGTTTCCTTAGGAAGCAGGGGAGGTAAAATGCACAATTGTAACAGTCATCGGTGGAGTCACTCCAAGTGGCAAGTCAGTCACTACTGGGGACTAGTGAGACGTCCCTGTCAAGGAAGTGATTGGGGTATGGATAGGATCAGTTGGGTGAGCCAGTGATGAAATTGGGTCTGGGCTGAACGTAGCCAAAGCAGCAAAGCCCGGTCGTCAATCGCAATTTGGCTTGGGGTCCTGGTCACCCACTCCACGAGTCTGAAAAAGGTAATATGTAAAAGAAACATTCATTGGATTTCACTGCCCTGTACTCCCACCCACCACAGAGCCCAACAAGGGGAGATACAAACACACAACAGAAAAATCTCAGGGTTAACAAGAATATACACAGGCAACTGCAGGAGGGGTGATAGAAATAGCCTAAGCTACTCTATCCCTTAGAGGTGTATTTTCTTGTCTTGATAAACATACTTGAACTTGAACCACTGAAGGATCTGAATGACAGCTTGGTCTGACGGATACCAATACCGCCCGCAATGCACACAAATACTTTCAATTTGAGCTGAGATTTATTAGATCATGTCTTCATAATATAAATTTGTATTTTCAGGACACAGTAGTTTTGTTAATTGTGTGCATAGTGCACGGCGTGGTCCAAGTCTCATAGTGAGTGGTGGAGATGATTGTACTGTCTTAATCTGGGATGTGCGAAAAAAAAGACCAGCTACAACACTTCAGAATACGTTCCAGGTAGGAATCCTATGTGTTTCAAAGATAATTTGTTAAATTTTATTAATAAAAGTTTATAACTGATAAGGTAAAAAACTTTAATAGCTCTAATTTTTCTGCCTACCATAGCTTTTTCTGGAGGGAGACTCCTGTGGCTCCCTGAAGCTATCTTGTTGTGATTGCTACACATTAAAGGGTCACATATATCATGGAAGTTATGTTTGGCTTACTAGGGACCAGAGCCAGAACCTGGTCTCTCTCACAGAGGTGCAGGGAGCAGGTGACAGTCCATCACCCCACAAGAAGAAGCCTCCAGAAAGTCAGCAGAACTTTACAGACAACTGGAGGGTTCACAGAAAACGAGACCTTGAAACTGCCAAATAACTCTGCAAACAATTCACACCAAATAAGGGATTCACTCAAACTAGCTCAAAACTCCTTATTACCAATTTCCTCCACCAGATGGCCCAGCCCCAGCTCTGTCGACTCACCATCTCAGTTCTCTTGTTGGTGCCATACCTATTTGCACAACTTTTAGTGCTACTGATCCGAATGTTGCCTCTCTCTTTAATATAGGCTTCATGTGCATGTTTTGGTTCCAGCTTACTGTGTGGGCTAGACTCTTCTTGTCATTTTGGGCTGCATTCGCTCAGGGGTTTTCTTCCCTGTTTGTCCGCTAACACTGCCCTTGCATAGAGTTCCTTTCTCTAGTGTGTTCAAGTGTTCACCCCTGAAAGGCATGACAATTGGGATGGGGAGCCTCACCTTGGGCTTTTCAAGGATCCTTGATTCCTCTGTTTAGGCCCTTGACTGGGGCCATTCTTTGGTTGTGTTGGGATGCACTGGGGTTTGTGCACTTGTTAATGTGGCACACCATGGTTGCTACTTGTAGCCTGGTAGTTTGGGCTGCTATTAATGTCTGTTCCTTCAGCAAGCAGCCATAGTGCCAGAGGTATCTGCTTGGTTACCATCCTTGAAGCCCTTGGAATTTCCTGTGGGTCCGTGTGCATGGTCCATGTGGCTTGGCCCATCAAGCCTGCTCTCATCGAGTGCAAATTTATGGGGTGTTCTCCATCCTTACTTCAGGACAATAAGCATTCTTTCTGCCCCAGCCATGCTGCCTATTCAGTCAGTGACACCTATGACTCTGAATCCTGTGAGGTTTACTCTCACAGGGTCTCTGTGTTGGTGAATTCTACCCCCCAGTTGGAGGCATTTCAGGCAGCTGCCACTTTGTTAACTAGTTTGCTTGCATTAGGAGTACGCAGCATATTGATGGCCTGTGGTGGAGGTGGTCAGTTCCTAGCCCATATTTGTGGTTGAGCCTGTTGGGGTCAGGCATCCACTTGGCATTACGTTGGATCGTTATGGATTGTTTAGCCTCAGGTGTGGTCGAGGTGACCTCGTGCCTTCGGTGTGTAGCCTGATTATTTCATTATGCAGGCCAGTTGTATGTTGGGTTGTATCTCTTAGCCTGGTTTCTCCTTGTCCTAGTGTCTGTTGCATCTCCTACTTGGAACGGCCTGTTTTTGTTCTGTGTGGTTAGCAGTAGGGAGCCACCTGGAGGCTCCCTCCATAAACTGAGCATTAAATGTAATGAAAGCTTCTTTCTGGAGGACCATTTGTAGCTCCCTCATTTCCCCAAGGTTTGTCAGTTTTTGTGGGTTGTTCATCAGCTCCAAAATTAAAGTGGTGAGTTGACTGAGAGCTGGGGCTGGGCCGCCTAGTGGCATTAATCGGTACTAGTGAGTTGCGAGCTAATTTGAGCGAGTCCTTTGTTCTGTATGAATTGTTTGTGGAGTTGTTTGGCAGTTTTCAAGGGTTCACTTTCTGTGAATACTTCAGTTGTCTGTCAAGCTTCTCTGACATTTTGGATGTCTTTCCAGTGAGGTGGTGAGTTGTCATTCACTCCCTGCACCTCTGTGAGGGAGCAATGTTCTTAATCTGGTGTCTTGTAGGCCAATCAAAACTTCCATGACTGTGACCTTTTAGCATGGAACAATCTTGGCAAGATATCTTCAGGGAGCCACTAGAGCTCTCCCAGAAAGGGACTTTTCATTACATTCAACACTGGGGTTTGCTTTATTTTTTTAACAATAATCTTCACTTCTCTTGTTCAGCTTTTTCTTCTCTTATTATCAATACCTGCATCTGTTATTTAATGTATATTTTACAGGTAACAGCCGTGACCTTTAATGACACATCAGAGCAAGTCATCTCTGGTGGTATCGACAACGATATGAAGGTAAGCAATTGTTTTCAACTGAATTCCTCTTTTACTTGTCTACTTTCAATATCCTGCATGCCTATTTATCTTTATCTGAATTTATATGTTTGCTTTTGTGTATTTTTATCTTGAGGGGGTCTGAACATCACACAATGTGAGGATCTACTGAACAGTACTTTTAATAATATAGTAAGTAGGGAGATCAATGATTCTAATGCAAATTTTCTGTTTTTCTTATGTTTTTCTTCACTTGAAGGAGGTTGAAAATTAGGGTTCCAAAGTTCATTTCATAAATTTTATTTAGACTGACACAAAGAGGCTTAATACCTGTATGGACTGCAAATGTGAAAACAACTATTCCGAGACGTTTGCATTCAGGAAAGGCAGCTTACCTTAACTCTCCACCTCGGCTTGCTGGCCAGGGTTCCGAGTCATCTGGACTACCATCTGTTAGCAAACAGGAACACTGTATTAGTAGTAAATATCAGGATAATTCCCGTTGTGTTTCAAATATTTTTATGAGGATTATCAATTTGCCCTCTTGATGATGCTCATGTGACCATTCATGTTGATGCAGACGTTCATTGATACTCTAGCAGACGTTTGTGCTCACACATGCATGTTTTTGGAGTGTTTGGATTTCTGGCAAGGTTTTTTTTTTCTTTGATGATTTTTTAATCCCCTTTTATAATCAATTAGTTCATTTATTTAATATATATATGTAATCATATTTTTAGGTATGGGATTTGAGGAAAAATGGTCTGCTGTACCGGATGCGTGGTCATAATGATACTGTAACTGGGCTCAGCCTTTCCCCAGATGGCTCTTACGTACTGTCCAATGCCATGGACAATACTGTCAGAATATGGGATGTTCGACCATTTGCTCCTCAAGAGCGTTGTGTAAAAATCTTCCAAGGACACCAGCACAACTTTGAAAATGTAAGTTTGTCGTGATACTTTTCATTCTTTTATTAACTTTCCTAATTGCTCGGCCTATATTGTTGTAAAGTATTGTCTGTCATGTGCAAGAAAAAAATAATTCTAAAAACAATTGTCAGTCTCAAAGACAATACTTCTTTCCAAAGATTACCTGGTGAATATGATGTGTCATGCATGGTATTAGCTGGTATACTTGCACCACAAACACCTACACTCACTATACTATAAGCAACAGATCTCAATATTACTATTTTTCATTACATTTATTAGCTTAGGGAAGCATATTAACTACAATTGATAACTTGAGAAGAGTTTTCCCACTACAACCACTTACGAAGCTATAGCGCTATCTTACACGATGAACACTTAACATATGGTCAAAACTACCATGATCAAATTAGCAACAAGATCACTATAAACAGAAGTTGGTTCATATTGTTGCAACAAATATGTTCCAACTGGCAGTTGGAAGTGCATGTGACAGTACATCATCATATCAGTCACCACCCACATGTACACTCCACAGTCTAGCTTCACAAGATTGTCACTTGCTTAGCTAAACAATCTATGTGGTTTAGTTCCTCAACCCATTAGGTGCCTCTCTAACCCTTTCCACCACTGCCCACAGAATGGGTATGGGATGCATAATAAATAAATGAAATGGTATGGAAATCTCTTCCAATGCTGTTAGAGCAGCAAATTTCATATTCTAAGGGATAATATTCAAGTTAACTACAGTACTTCTTATACTATATATATTCCTCTTCATCACAAAAGCTCTTGCAGGTCCATTAACGTTTTGGGAATTTTGCACAGCGTCAGTGGTTCCTAGCGTGGAACATTTTTCCTGTGATCAGGGAATGCAGTTTAATATTACGTGTATTAGAAGAAAAAAACATCTTGGCTTACTTCATTGTTTTATGTGCACACTCGACAGTGCCAACCATCTTGTCACACTTGTCAACCATGACACAATCTGGTTAATACAATTTTTTTTGTTGCTTTGTTGACCTTGCTAATGTTTACCATCCTACCAGTGTGAATGATGGCTAACATATTCATGTGTGTCTTTCTAGTTCATTACGATCATACAGTATTGTCAAACGTTTTATCAGGCACTCACCAACACCATTTTTTTTTTTTTTTTGTCAAACACTGGCATTTCCCTCCTTTGTGCCTTTACTGTCACACACTCCAGATCTTTGTTCAAGCAGGAGCCTAGTTAGCAAGGGACTGGTATAATAATTATGTATAAAACGTGGTCCTTGTTCAGCCATGTGGATCATTTCTGTTTCACAATCACAGAGTTCAAAGAATTTCAGTCCAAATCTGTGGCATTTTGGAGGGAATATACTATTTCAAGGTAAGACATCCTGAAAAGCACAAGTGATTCATAAATCACCAGCTTCTGACCTGGTATGTAAAAATCTTTGAACTTCCCATTCAGTTCATTGAGGATGTGTGTCACCTTCCAAAGTCTCATCTTTGCTATGATTTTCACCATTTTCAGAATTAATGAACCCAAGAAGTAACAAATACCTGTCACGAGACGTATTACCTTAAAATAGGTATTGGAACAACAGAGTCTTTGTCCCAATAGTGTTGGATGAAGTTTTACTGAATGTTTTATCACAGTGAAAGAAATACAAAGAGTTCAGCTGCAGTGGTGTATATACAATGCTGCAGTCATGAATGTGATAATATTTCTTCAGTTCTAATAAATTGGCCACATATCTGTTAACTGAACAATATGTTCTGCGAGCGGCTCATTGAAGTATGCTATAAAATGCTCCAGTTCACTCGTGTCCTCACCAGTATATGAAAAATGTCTATCACCCTTACATCAGTATCGTCAAGTGTAGGGGTTTGTGGAGCAAAGTCCGCACGCTTCCCCCCCCCCCCTCAAATACACCTGCTGTTCTGGCAGAAGCACTAACAAAACTCCATTGGCTAGGAGATGAAACCCATCTACTACACACACTGTGCAGGTATAAACAGATGAAGATGAGGGCATTCTTCCTTCAGTTCCCCATGTGACATCAAATGGTGGTGTTTGGTTGGGCAAGCGGGTGACACAGCAAAATTATGCTTGATAACACCACTAGCCACAGCACTGCTAAAACAATTATCAGATTCCAAATCACTAAATCTAGAAAATCTTCCACATGTTTGCGGCCCAAAGAAACGTAAAGCATATATGGAAGCTGATCAGAATTACATTTCACCTTTGTGAATGTACATTAATGACACTATGTAAAAGACACATCTAACACTTTATGTAGGGCATACGTAAATCTGTGTATCTATGTATTTACGTATGTAGGTTAGCTTAGCATTTTAAAAGCACCGAATCACCTTCTGTGGTTGAGTGTTCAATAAACCCTTGAACTATATGTTTAACACTTCTCTAACCCTGTCCATGGAGGACAGAAGAAAATGTATATATTCTGGTTAGCATTGTAAATGTCTGGCCACGTCTGTGGTAGAAAATAATATTAAAAAAAAAAAAGCTTGTTGCACAGACCCACATGGCCTGTCTTGTGATAGAGTGAGTGAGGCATTCAGTGAGTGTGGTAATGGTTTTAGGCCTCTCCTGGGGGGCAGGCACATGTGCATCAATATCACTGTGTTCTTAGCCCTGAGAATAATCTAAATCCACTTCAGAATCATGTTACTTTCCTCATTTGTGGGAAACAGTTTCTCCTGAATTTCTTCATCCATCAGCAATTGTGTGAAGTGAGCCACAGAGCAACTTTGTAAGGCAGAAGATCATGTATCAGCCATGGTAGATCAATACAAACTGAGGCCTTCCTGCCAATGCAGCCTACCCGGGATTTTTTCCAAGATGGTGGCTGTTTACTATCGCCAATGACCAGCATCTGGTTGCCCCCTGTAATGTGCAAATCATTTATATATTATGCATTACCCTAAATATGTTCGTAATAAGGCAAATAGGACACTGGGATTTATTAATCGAAGCATTACTAATAAAACACCTGGTGGTGTTCTTCAGCTATATCTTCCTCTGGTTAGGCCCTATTTAGATTATGCAGTTCAGTTTTGGTCCCTGTACTGTAGAATGGATATTAATTCACTAGAACGCATCCAGCGTAGGATGACAAAGTTAATCCCGCAAATTAGAAACGTGTCATATGAAGAAAGAGTGACAAAGCTTAAATTACATTCGCTGGAAAGGTAAAGAGTTAGGGGTGACATGACAGAGGTTTACAAGTGGATGAATGGATATAACAAAGGGGTATATTAATAGAGTATTAAAAGTATCGACACAGGACAGAACATGAAACAATGGGTATAAATTGGATAAGTTTAGATTTAGGAAAGATCTGGGTAAATACTGGTTCGGTAACAGGGTTGTTTTGTGGAACCAATTACCGAGTAACATGGTGGAGGTGGGGTCCCTCGATTGTTTCAAGCGTGGGTTGGACAAGCATATGTGTGGGATTGGGTGGTTATAAATAGGAGCTGCCTCGTATGAGCCAATAGGCCTTATGCAGGTACCTTCATTCTTATGTTCTTAAATCATTCCTGTTTGACTCAGTGTGGTCAGATATGACATGAGCTTCCCTGTTCGACATGTGCAGCTTACGGATTAATACAGACCACATTCAGTAATAGACATAATAACCTTATTTTATGAATACAGCATATTTTTTTACTTTTTGTATTGCTTTCAGATTTTATTACGTTGTTCTTGGTCACCTGATGGTCGTCGAGTAGCAGCTGGATCGTCTGATCGCCACGCATACATATGGGATACAACTACAAGACATATTCTTTACAAGTTACCAGGACACAATGGCTCTGTTAATACAGTCGAATTTCATCCCAAAGAACCAATAAGTAAGTTTACATTGTGTTAAGCAATTTTTATTTCTATTCAGTTTATAATACAGATAGGTCTTGATTAATTGGGCCAGCTATAAACATAATAATTTTAAAGTTGGGCACAGAAACATAAGTTTTTTCTACATGAAACATGTTAAACAATACAGCATTATATCGATGTGTATTGAATAAATAAGTTACAATTATGTGAATAATATATATATAGCAGTAAAGTATGTTTTTCTGTAGCAACAGGTGTCCAGACTTCCTTTCAATATGTCAGTACTGTATTTTGAAGCTTCCAATGAAGAAGGCATTTACTCATTTAATTTATTCTTTCCATCTTCCACTCAGTTTACAACAGATAATTTTAGAACGCATTTCAACAACTTTCTCTTGTTCTTGATATTGCGGGCTAAAAAAATTCCTTATTAATTTGGTTGATTTGCATCGTAATTCTGTATGTGGTAATTGTTCGCCCCTTTCTGGTTTGGGTTCCTCTGTAGCTCGAAACCCTGGAAAATATACCAAACCTCTTAACAATTTATAAATGCCTACCAAAGACCAAGACCACAATATGACCCCCTCCCCATCTTCAAAGAGGCTTAGGGGTACCTGGGGTCAGTATGGTTCTATGGTGATCAGAGATCATTATAGAACTGAGAAAAACTACTAGAAAGGTACAGTGTTCTTAAAACGAGCAACTGCTCAGGATTGCAGTGGTTTACTTTGACTCCCTGACTTTTTGGATGCCTTCCCTGGTGGTAGCATACATACATAAATAAGTGTGACTGCTGTCTGTGCCCAGGTTCTGGTCCGATAGGCGTGTAGAACTATGCAGCTGATGCACCCTAGTAGATGGTACCATAGCTGTACTGTATATGATATTTTCAGAGCCAACAGAGCTCAGCAAAAAATTGGCATTACATTCAGTGCTGATTTTTGTCATTTTTGTTTTTCAATCGATATTTGGCTGAAACTTTGACTTGTTGGAGTACACATCCCCAGCAGTAGGTTAGCTAAGTTAGAAGGTAATCAATAAATTGGAACCAGCTGTAACAGGAACCAGAATATTGGAATCTCATTTTCCCATCAAATTATTTTTTGTTTATATTTGGATAGATGTCCCCATAGTTACACTTATGTGCCACCAGATAGCCACCCAGGTCATTCAGAGAGACCTAAACTATTGAACGTGGCAACGAGAACCTTAGTCAACATATCAAGGTACCCAATAAGAGTAAGACACCTGACTAATGACTTAGTTTCTGCTTAACCAAGTTACAACCCAGAAAGAAGCATTAATATAAATTAATATACTGTGTATATGTATATATATAAGTTCAAACTTAATTTTTATTATTATTCTACTTTCAAGTGCATCAAAATTGATTTTATTAATTATTTAATAATACATTTTTATCTTTCAGTTATGTCTGTGTCGAATGATAAGCAAATTTTCATAGGAGAAATTGAATAGAAATTAGCTGAAAATTTCAAGCACTTCAAGGTCATGCTCTCACAGCCAACAGCATTAGTCGATTAAGAAATTTGATCTTGTCACCCACCCTCTCATCTTTACACAAGTACATGAGAAACAGATGTTTAAGAGAATTGTCCACAATAAATCCTGAAACAAAATGTAGTGAATTTCTTTTTAATTGAAATTTTAATAATAAAGTTTATACAAAATTCTATTGTGAATAAATTACCCATCAGTATGTGCACATTAATATTGTAAAAGCTAACAGAAAATTGTACAAGACGTTTTAGTTAAGGTAATCTCTTATTTGAATAAAAATACAGTAACCTAATTACTGTGGTTACAACATGCAGTTTGTTTAATTTTTAAGATGTAAACAACATTGCATAAGCAAACATATGATACTAAAACCTAAATTATCCATACCTCAGTTTTACAAATTCTTGGGTAAATTGAGATGGGAACTCTATTTTTACTATCTCAGTTTACTGAACATGAGCCAGTCAAGTTTCTCTAACTAGATATTTTCTTCAAATTTCCAAAGTTTGTTTCTAGACACCCAGAAGTATCTATTAATGCAGATAATCAGGTGTACACTGTATCGTGTTCTTCATATGAAGTAAGTACTTCATATTTTTGTAAATGTTTGTATGAACAAGTTTTGTATTCAAATATACTGTACAAATAAATTTGGAAATGGAGTTTGTCATTTATTCCTAGACTTTACTCTCATGTGGACTCTCAGAATAAAATATCACAGTTGTTCAACCAACAAAATATATGCAGTCAAAAAACCAGCGTTGAATGTAATGAAACACAATTTTCTGGGAGAGACCCAGAGGCTCCCTGGAGCTATCCATCAGTCAATGTACATGGAGTTCTAGGTCTACCAGGGACCACGAGCCAGAACCTGGCCCCCTCAGAGGCACAAGGAGCAATGGCCTATAGACACACCTGATATATAGTTTAGAAGTACTCTTATGTCTGCCATCGACCGGGTCGGGCACCCAGAAAGATAAGCGCACCAAAATCCCCCCCTTCCCATTTTGGTGAAGAATTGCTCCTAAAACGCCGAACGAGTGGATAGAACTCTCCATAAAGAAAAACGGGCAAAACTTCATCTCGTTACCAACACGCCACCATCTGTGCAACCCCCTGCCAGCAGCAGCTCCGCCAATGCCGCACAATACAAGGCAACAGTGTTAGGCATGAGATGATGGTCCTGAAAGGACAAGACAACCCTAACTGAAAGTTCTGTCTTCCATTTGTCACAAATTTGTTCACCTTATCCAAAACTGTTGCACCATATCACCTCACCCAAGTGCGAGTATATGTAAGACGGATAAGCTGTTTAGTGTTAGTATAAGTAAAACTCTCTTTAGTTTTTCCAGGTTACAGTTGTGTGTGTAAACTAAAGTCTTTGAAAATGTAATAAGTTATTACGAAACGCGTTCAAGCGTCGCGTCAGACTAGAAATAAAAATGAATTTTGGAGAATTGATTTTTCAATTACCATGACAGTAAAAAGTAACAAGAAATATCGAGAAAATTTGTGTTAGAATTATTAATCTCGCTTTTTTGATCATATTTAACGACATACATACATACCCAAATTTTCCCTTGGATTTGGGTTTCCCTGCCCTTTGGTTTGGTGTGACCCAAACCCAAGGGCGGACATCCCCCCCCCCCCCACCAAGGCAAGGAACAAAAAGAAACAATACACCCCACAAGAGGACAGTGTACCCAGTGAATGCAGAGCTGGCTGCTATGTGAGAGGTGACAACTAGCTGCGTAAATACCTTGTGCCCCTACCAGTGATGAATACTACCCCCTGCCCAGAGGCAAGTAGAGGAGCAAGAACACCCCAGTTGACTCCAAGGGCGGACAAGTACCAAGCAGTAATTGATACAGCGGAGGTAGCCCAAGGTAACTTGTGGAAGGAGGTCCCAAGCCCCAAGGGCAGTACTTATAGAGCGCTTAGGAAGGGGGACCCTAAGCGCATGCAGCCCCAGTACTTGTGAATATACTCCCAGCTCGCACACTACTGAAGCAAGAACAGAGAAGAAAATCCGGAGCTGGAGGTACACGACCGAAGCCCACAGACATCAGACAAGAACTAGCAGGCTCATGTAGCCGACAAGGAGGGGGGTGATGCACAGATGGCGGTGCATTTGTAACATGATGATGTCATGCTCGTTTGCTTGTTTTTCTTTATGGAAAGTTCTGTCCACTCGTTCAGCGTTTTAGTAGCAATTCTTCAGTAGAATGGGGGGAAAGGGTGTTTTGGGGCGCCTATCATTCTGGGTGCCCAACCCGGTCAATGGCAGACAGAGTACTTCTAAACCATATTTCAGGAGTCTCTATAGCCCATTGCTCCTTGCGCCTCTCTGAGGGGGGCCAGATTCTGGCTCGTGGTTCCCGGTAGACCTAGAACTCCACGTACATTGACTGATGCCCAAGGCTAATACTTCCATATCAGCCGGATAGCTCCGGGGAGCCGAAGGGGGCCCCCCACCCAACAGAAAACGTATATTTTAAAATATGCTTTTTTTCCGTGAGAACCCTCTGAGCAGCATCCCACCTGGAAGCTTACAGGCCATAGGTACCACACCAGGCTCCAATGTTTTTAATTGTAGCAGTTTTCAAAGTAACTTATTCAGGTAAATTTTCTTTTTGCAAATGAGTGGTAAACAGTTGGAAGAAGTAAAATACAAAGATTGGGAAGCCAAAACCATCAGTAGTTTAAAGCATTATATAGTACAGTATTGCCAAAAAGTTCTAAGAAAACAGGACACCAAGAGCATAGCTCTCATCCTGTAACTACACCTTGGTAATTACTAATTATTATAATTATATAGGAAGGACACTCCATTATATAAAATAATAGTTTTTTTCAATTATTATTGTTGAAATACAATAAAATCATTGTATAAAATCATTAATAGTACAAGTTAAAAAAAAAGTACTGTACTTTCAGGACAAGCAACTGCTATGAATCATTAAAAACTATAATATGAACTACAGTGTACACATTACATTAGTTTTAAATTATCAAAGCTTAATTTAAAGATCCTCCACAATTGATATGAACATTCCTAAAATGTCAATAACTGACTATTCAGCACAAGCAGTGTTCAGCAGCATCCTACTTCCCAGGATATATCACCTCTACCAACTTTCCTTTACAAAGCCATAAAATCATGGCTCTCTTAAGTGTGATTTTTACAGGGTGAACCGACTCCTATTTTGAAATTAATATAGGCAATAATGTATAGAAATTTTCAACTCAACTGCTCACAGTAATGAGTGAAAACACCTTGAGTAGAGATCAAAACCACATCTTTGTGATATTTTGCTATGTAGAAGTGATTCCCAGTTCAGCAATACCTGCCAGTAAAACAGTTAAGACATTCTTTTGTTGAAGTTGCACAGATTATTCAATGGATGATTTCTCAAGTCTGAATTAAAACTGCATCATGCAAAATAGGATAATTACAAATGGGAAGAACTTCCTTCAAAATTTATATATTTCAACATTACACGATTATTAACTTGTGCATCTCAACTCATTTGCAATTGGTAGACCGATTTAGTACTATAGAATAAAAATAGTTAAATTATACTTGGATGGAATTAAAATTTACTGTATAAGCTTTAACTGGTACAATATTTATTGATGTGTGTCAGGAAGTCTCTCCAGAAGTTTCATCATCATGTTAAAATTGTCATTGGTTTGATCAATGTTGTAATTTGAAAGCCTTTTTATAGCCTTTTTAAGTATTTGTAAAATCTCTACTGCATGGTGAATGTGGTCTGGCTCACCCAATCGCACTTCAGCAATTAACTTATCAAGGAGACCTTGTGTATCTATAGTTGAGGACATCTCCTGTATTTTCTTTGCATGAAAAAGCAACTGCAGCGTGTTTTGAACAATATCTTTTTTATATAAATGTATTTTCTGTTTACCATTTGTAATTTTTGCCATTGCATCTTTTCTTTTGGATACTGCTACATCAAAAAGTTCCTTGATATCTTCATTTACTTTCACTTCTAATTCATTATATTCTATAATCCTTTCCTCTTCTCTAAGGTGTTGAGACAAAGAATGTAAGCATCCATGTTCACCACATACATCCCCTCTTCCAGGAACAAGGCAAGAATTCTGTGTGAGAAATTTGCCACAACAAGTTCCAGTTACAACACCAATGGTAATACCAACAACACCACCAACAATAATACCAGGAACACCAGGAACACCAGCAGCAGCAGCAGCAGCTGCACCACCAACTTCACTTACTGCAACTGATCCACCTAAAACTCTCGTCACCCAACCTCCAATTGATGCAGCAATCCCAGAACTAGTAGCAGCTCTAGTTGCAGCAACTACATTATTCAAAGTAGCTTGAGCAGCAGCAGCTCCAGCAGCTGATCCACCTAGAACACCTGCTATTCCTCCAATAAAACCAGCATTATTGTTGCCCTTCTCTGGTGGGCAGGGAAATATACAGGTCTGGTTACACACAGGGCAATTATGTGCATGAAAACCATCCTCTATTCCCAGTCTATCTTTTTTTCTTATAGTCCTTTCATGCCTCCAACTTTTGTTCTTTGCTTCTTGTAATTCATATTTACTCAGTATTTTCTTATTTAACTCCAATGCAGTAAGTAATTTACCCAACTCCTCAACCTTCCCTTTCAATATTTTCAATGATTTATCCAAGAGCTTCCTCTCACGCAAAAGCTTTACACTTACAGTGGGAGCATTTGTAAAGGCAGCAAAGAATCTTTCATATTGTTCAATCATAATTTCCCACCTAAATAAAAGCATATCTTTACCTCTCTTACATGGGCTAGAACTAATATTGTGAGGAGTACAGAGTACCCCATTATCAAATTCAAACATATCATTGAATTTCACTCCTGCATTTCTGACAATCTGGTCAACCATGGGTTTCTCAACTGCAAAAGTAGCAAAAAGCTGTGTAATCTCTGGCACATTATCTCCAAGCAGTGAAACAATCTCTCTTAATATGTCCTTTTGAAATGTGAAATCTCGATTAGTATTTGCTTTGGCGACTAGTCCAATGCAGCTTAAATCATCTATTCCAAAGTCTGATGTCAAAAATATTTCTAATTGACTCATAACATTATCCTGATGTTGTAAACCTCTAGTATCAGCCAATCCTGGAGTGTCTATTACTGCTAAATTGAAATTGCATGTCATTCCTTCTTGATGATAGAATAGATATACAGTGATAAAATCTGTTTGACTTTCTGTGTCCTTCCTATCACTACTAATCCTCTGATCCTTTATTTGCAAACGAAAATTGTCTTCAAACTTAACACCAAACACAAAGTTGACCATTGCATTAACTATAGTGGTTTTCCCAGCTCCTGTTTCTCCCAGTAGTAAAATGCATTTTGTTGGCCTTTCGTTTGGACTTCCAACAGACAGGACTTGTATGTTGTTTTCTTCATCCTGGATTTTAACTGTAGTCTGCAAATTAAACCACTGTATTCCATCTTTTACAGTATTAAAGTTAACATTTCTTTCAATTAGGCTGTTCATCTGTGCTCCGTCCATTACTTTACCCAGTTGAAGTAGACACACCTGAAATGAATAAAATTAAACATTGAAAGTAATGAAATACTGTCTATTGGTGAGCCTCCAGTAGTTCCCTTAGCATAGGCACTGATACAGTACAACCATGCTTTAGCTAACTACACCTGACCTTTGAAACCCATCCTTGTCTCCCAGAAGCCAGGACAAGAATTAGGCCCACTTCACAAAATGGAGTTTGGAGATCGCAGATCAACTCAAAAGTGAGAAAACCCAGTACTGAGTGTAATGAAATGCCTCTTTCTGGTGGGTCCCCTCTGAATCTCCCAAAGCTACACATAGGAGTTCTTCAACTCAGGTACCAAACCACAATCAAATGGAACCTACCAGAGACCAGAACCTGAATCTGGCCCTCTCAATAAATGCATACAGAAGCGAGGATACAAGACCACAACATTACTGAAGGTCAAACCATCTGAAGGTAAAGTGTACTAAAATAATCAACTGCTAAGACGATTTTCAGCCTTGATTCAAACCATGTTCACGCTCATTGTCTAGGTCTTACCACTAGTTAGCTCCACTCCCTCACTAGCAGATAAGTACCAATAAAATATATTAGTCAAAATTGAAAGGTTTAATGGGGTAAACACTTAATTAACAGGACGCTAACATAGTTTAGTTCATTATTATGTACCCTATACCCATCCTGTGAGCAGTAGTGGAAAGGGATCTGAGACAAAGTGAAATCGACACCAGTAATTCCATTTATCATACTATCACGCAAGAGGAGCCACACATCTATTAATACTATGAATAATCCAATAAAATCAGCAGACTTCTAGATGTTACTACTGCTCGGCTTAGACTCAGTTACAAGTATCTCTGGGAATTCTCATTATCTACTGATGTAGACCTGACCTAATGTAAACTGTCAACAAAATTATTCGCACACCCTTCATCACTATGTGATGGAGTGCAAAAAGATACGGAAGCTAACATAAATGACAAATAAATCAGCAAATGATATGCAATAATTAAGTACAGGCGACAGGTGGCATGGTGTTCTATGGAATTACAGGAGTGAATAACCTAACAGATCTTAGTACATAATTGAAGGTTATTTCCCAAAGTAAAATTAAATACTGTACAGTACCTGATCAACAAAAAAACACTTTAAATAGCAGACACCCAGTATATCAGAATATTGTGATAGAGTGTAGAGAGAAAATTAAGAAATTAGAAAAAACTGGGTATAAAGTAAAAAGTAAAGTAATGTGGATCCCTTCACATGTGGGAATACTGTTGAATGAAGTAGTTGATGACATAGCGAAGAGAGCCACTGAAAAAACTTTTGTTGATGTTGTATGTCAGTTAACCTTGAAACAAATAAAAACAAGAATCAAGATGATCCAAGAGGGTGAAGAAATAATAAAGAGAATGGCAATGGTGGACAGTAGTAACACACTTAAGAATTATTCAATAATAAATACAAATTCGTCCTTCACTTATGGTAAAGTTAAGTCTACTTGGAAGGATACAATTTACATGAGATAAGATTAGGATACAAATATATCTGGCAATATGGTGTTGATGTCAGTGAAAAAGATAAGGAGTGTAAATTATGTAGTATGCCGCACGCCCACACCTTAGAACATTATGTATTAGTGTCAACTTATTGAAAACTATAGAAATAAGGAAATAAATAGTGTACCACATCAAATTGTTTGGATGTGTGATAATGGTATGCTAGACAGTATACTTAGGAGCTACAGGAATTTTGCCCCAAGAGTGTAACAATTATATGCTGTACTTACTATATTAACCTGCAATGTTAAATGGGATTCTGGTAATATTATTTGTCTATTTGTACTCATTGAATTTGTGCGCCCCTTGAGGGACTTGAAGTAGAGGGGGTAGAAATAGCCTAAGCTACTCTATCTCTTTGAGATGTATTTCTTGCATATCTCAATAAACATACTTGAACTTGAACTGAGCATTTTCTGCTACGGAGGTTTCTAGCGATGTGCAAAACATTTAATTAGGTTAGGTTCCATATTTACTAATTTATATACAAGAAGGTACATTGGGTTTGTGAGAATACATAGCATAGTATTTACAATCTTGCAAAGCCACTAGTACGCGTAGCGTTTCTGGCAGGTCCTTAATCTAACACATTTACAACTTGACAGTGAAACACTCACTGTTCCCTGTTGCCTCCTATTCCTCCTCCTTCTTCTTCCTCCTCCTTCCTCTTTCTCTTTCTTCTTCTTTACGGTAGGCGTAGTTTCCATGAATGTTGCCAATGCCCTGCCAATGGCTGCTCGAGTGGCGGTGGTGCGAGACGCGTCAGTATTTAGAATTTGACAAGGCTTAACTATTATAATAATTCCCGTTGTTCGGGGACAAGAAGCCTGTGTTTGTTTATATACTATGCTGTTGTTGCCAGTTGATGCAAGGGTGATGAGGGAAGTGGACGTGTTGTTGTTGTGTTGATTTAGGGGCGACGACGATCGTGGGATCGGATGCGCCCCGGCTGCCCACAAGAAGTGGACGTGTTTGAGTGGGACGACGCATGACGGCCAGCAGGTAATGTTGTGTTGACGGCGTCAGCTGATTGTTGGTGCTCTCTGTGGCCACGGTCACGTTTTCTATGTAGGATTGTCCCGGGAGTTTTGAATTGGTCACATGTGGTTGAATTTTGGGGTTAGCAGACATTTAGACAATGCTTTGACTACTTCATATTTTATATGTAGTGAGACGTCTCCTCCCCTTAATAAGTAAGTACTCGATGTTGAAAGGCACTTTGAGGGTGATAAGTACTTGTATGAACTTATTTCTAGCACTATATAACGTCTGAAACAGGAAAGGGGGTGTTTTCCTCTAATTTCGCTATAAAATTCAATTGTTTCACAGTACAAATAATTTTTTTCACGTCCTACATTCAGCATCAACATTATTAGTTTAGTTCATTTATTTTGCACCCCATACCCATCTTGTGGGCGGTAGTGGAAAGGGTTACAGAGGCACATAATGGGCTCAGGGACTGAACCCCACAATTCATTTAGCTAAGCAAGTTACAATCTTGATGAGCTAGTTACAAAATTCAATGCACATCGTCATATAATCAATGGGCTCGAGACTGACTATAAGTAGAATTTCTAAATGAATGTCAATCATTGTCGATTTTGCCCCCCTTGTTTAAATCTCTAAACGTACTAAACATAACCTCACTCTACACATTTTCTTGTGTCAGTTACCTTTACATGTTAATTACATTTACAAAACCTTGTTCTTAAGTGCAAACCCTGTTCTGAAACTCTTCTTGGACAGATGTAATAGAACACTAATCGTACGTAACATAATCACCACACCAAAAAATAAATGTCTCTTTGATATCCCCCAGAGTCAAACTTAATCTGTGTAAACACTTTATGCAAATAAGGGACCTGGTCTATGGAACTCACTCCCTAACGAATTTAAAAGCTGTCAAACTTTTACCTTATTAAAAAATAAAACAAAAAAAAATTAGGTACAAAAAGTACCTAAATTCATCTTCATATTTTCCTACCTAGTGCTTGAAACTCTCACTGTATCTAGTGTTACCCAATTCCCCAAAATATGTATCTATGCCATACAACTTTACCATTGTAATCATTGCTGTTATCTTATATCATGTTAAACACATGGTTTGCTACATTATATCTTGCAATAATCCTCAAATTATGCTAAAATGTACCTGTGGATAACTCTTAAATTTACTTTAATGTACCTACTTTTTTCTGTCAAATGTCTTATACAATGTATTTTTTTTATACTTTCTTACAATGCATTTTTATACCTTCTTACGTGTATTTTTATACTTTCTGACAATGTATTTTTATACTTTCTTACAATGTACCTGTAAACATTTTTAATTTTGTTAGAAATTATCTGCTTAAAATTATGTTAGATTAAGGATCTGCCCGAAACGCTATGCGTGCTAGTGGCTTTACAAGAATGTAAAACTTCAAGTGTCTGTACTCTAATAAACCTAATGTACCTTCTTATTGATGTGACGACTTATATTGAATTTTGTAACTAGTTCATCAAGATTGTAACTTGCTTAGCTAAATGAATTGTGGGGTTCAGTTCCTGAGCCCATTATGTGCCTCTGTAACCCTTTCCACTACCGCCCACAAGATGGGTATGGGGTGCATAATAAATTAATAAATGAACTACACTAAAAAACCTTCTTGTATATAAATAAATAATAAATGAATAAATTAAGCCACTGACATATGTAGACAGCTAGTGTCACAATTGATAAGTTTGTCCTGCACACCACCCCCCATCCAGTGGGCAGCGGTGGATAGGTTACAATCACTTAGTTACTACCTACAGTTAGCAAACTGGGGATATTTGGCCAAGACCTCTGGCAGTAGATCATTTTGAATTAAATATTTACACATCTCTAGAACATTTGTTATAAAATTGTTTTTGAATTCACGTATCTTTTCGCACTCCATCACATAGTGACGGGGGTTGTGTGAATAATTTAGTTGGCACAGTTTACATTTAGTCAGGTCTACATCAGCAGATAATGAAAATTCCCAGAGATACTTATAACCGAGTCTAAGCCGAGCAGTAGTAACATCTAGAAGTCTGCTGATTTGTTTGATTTGATAGATGTGTGACTCCTCTTGCATGATAGAATGATAATGGATGGAATTATAGTGGGCATCAACATAATACTGGGTAAATATGTCATATTTCTTCATTACTTACGTAATGCTAAGAGGCTTTGAGTATCTTTAGGTGGCTTTGTGTAATTAGATTAACCAGGTAACTTACCTGAATTTACCTGAAGGCCACTAAAACGCTAGTGGCCTCGATGAGGACAGGAAGCCGGCGGTTTGTCAAAGGTCTTTCATTTTTCCTGATGATTTTTTTCAAGCTCGATTTCAAAGTTCGGCAGAGTTTTGACATATACGACTTCGGCTGGTAGGCGGTTCCAAGGGTTTATAACCCCTGTGGGTGAAAAAGCATCTCCTGGTTTTAGTCCTACACTGTGGCTCCTTGTCCTACACTACACTTGAAACCGTTGCTCCTTGTTTGTGTTACATCTGACATTTTGAACAAGTTGTCAGGATCAACATCCTCCAAATTGTTCAGTATTTCGATATCAGCCCTATCATGTCTGGTTTGCAGTGTTGTTAGCCCTGTGGCCCTCAACCTGTCCTATTATGAGAGTTGACTTAGTTCTGGAATTATTTTTTGTTGCTCGGTGTTGAGCTTTCTCCAATGAAGCTATGCCTTTCTGAAGATGAGGTCTCCATGCTTGGATACAATAATACAAGTGTAACAAGTACCAGGAGATTTATACAGTTGAATAACTACATTATTTTCCTTAAAATCAAAGGTTTGTCTTTGATTTTATTGCCATATTTGTGTGCCACGCCCACGTATGCAACTCTCAGTGAATAATGGATTCTGACTCCAAAGTCCTTTTCTTCATCAATCTGTTGCAAGATAATGCTGTAAATTTGGTAGTTATGACCTGACCAGTCCTGACCCCCTTGCTCTAAATGCCACAGTAAATACTGAGCTAAATAAAGTCCATCTTTGGCTAACTGCCAACAAACTCACCCTTAACATTGACAAAACTTTCTATATTCTGTTTGGCAATAAATCCTCTAATCAAATAAATCTCAAAATAAACAATACCCAAATTTGTAACAAATTAGATGGTAAATTCCTTGGCATTCTCATTGACCACAAGCTGAATTTCCAGGGACACATTCTAAATATATAAAAAAAAAGTTTAAAAAACTGTGGGCATTCTTTCTAAGATCAGATATTATGTACCACGCCCTGCCCTGGTGACTCTCTATTACTCCCTTATCTATCCATATCTCAACTATGGTATTTGTGCTTGGGGCTCTACTACCCAAAATCATTTACGTCCTCTAATTACTCAACACAAAGCTGCTATTAGGACAATATCCAACTCTGGCCCCAGACATCACTCGGTACCCCTACTCAAATCTCTGAATATGTTAGACATTAAATCACTGCACATTCTCTCATGTGTATTATACATATATAAAACGCTAAACTGTAATGCCAATCCTGACCTCAAAAGCTTCATAGAAGGTTGTAACAGAACCCATGAGCACCACACCAGAAATAAGTACAGTTTTGATATTCCTAGAGTACGACTTAATCAAACTAGAAATGCTCTACAAATCAAGGGGCCCAGAATGTGGAATG
Source organism: Procambarus clarkii (assembly GCF_040958095.1). Lineage (NCBI taxonomy): Eukaryota > Metazoa > Arthropoda > Malacostraca > Decapoda > Cambaridae > Procambarus > Procambarus clarkii. The sequence goes on from NC_091157.1 coordinate 50,539,120, forward strand.
ACCTTCCCAACCATGTTAAAGACTGTACCTCTCTCAACCAGTTTAAGATAAAAACGAAGCTATACCTAATAAATTCCCTGTAACCTACCTTACCCCTCTATTGTCAACCAATGTCTGTTTTTTTTTAAGAGCGCTGTTTGTCGACAGAATTGTATTTGTGCTGCTTTTTCAGCTATGTTTTCATTTTACTCTTTATGCTCAATTAGTATTAAGCTTTAGTCAATTAAGTTTTTCATGCCCGAAACGCTTTGCGTAATAGTGGCTTTAGGCATTGTATGTACTAGCTCTATCTATAAGTCCACCAATCTTTGTAAAAATTTCTTGCATGTATGTACCTTACCTAAATAAACATTTATTTATTTTATTTATTTATTTATGACGCTGACTGTTATGCCCCAATGCAGGTCTTGCATTTATCGATATTAAAATAAAACTTGCTAGTCTTTTGCCCATTTGTGGAGTTCATGTAGACGTCCTTGTAAGGTCTCAGCATCATTTTCACTTCCCACTTTACCATAAATCTTAGTGTTTTCTGCATATTATTTAATGTGGTTTATAATATTCCCATCTATGTCGTTGATAAATATGACAAAAAAGGGTAGTTCCCAAAATGATCCCTTGATCATTTTGGGGACCACGCCACTTTGTACTAAGTATTGTTTTACTCATTCTAGTATTCTACCATTCTACCAGATATTAGTATTGTATTACTTATTTTATCTATTCTACCAGATAATATAAGTAATACAAATTAGAAACAATTAAGCGGCATGTTCTATAAGTGGAAAAGCATTAATAGGGCTCTAGGTGTATCTCCATGTAAATTTGTGAAATAAATATTAATTATTATTATTTTTAATCACATAAATCCGTTTAAAATTCCCGGGTTAGTGAGAGTATAAACGGCAAACTGTGTTTTGCCCTTGATGGTACCTGTGAAGGAATCAGATTCCTCCTTGCGGCCAAGAACATGCTTGCGCCAGCTGCCGGAGGATCCAACACGACCTTCACTTTATTTGTGTGTATAAGCTCTTGTTTTCCGTGAAAGGCATTGAAGGGAGATATATTGATGTGAACCAATATGTGTCTGTGAAAACTGGGCAGAGGACTATGATTCCGAGATAGTGAGCCCACAGAGATGAGGAAGGATATGTCGTGATGTCGGTGGAGGCAGCTCAGGATTCTCGCTGAGGAAGCAAGGAAGGTGAAATGCTCCTCGACCCAACACCCTTTAGCCTAACCTTCCACATCATTAATGTTTTTGGTGTTTTGATGTAACTCTCGTAGAGGCTTTAGATACGATTTATGTAAGACACAAACTATATAAAGACCGGCGGAGAGACTACAGCAACCTATCATGTAGCAGCATCCCAAAAGCATTGATCACCGAATAATATTTTCGTTCATTAAGAGCTTATTGTATCAACCTACTCTAATCTAACATTATAATAACAATAAAAATGGTAGCAATTTTGTTCATTAAATATACATAAAACATATTGCAATAGATTCCTTGTAGGTCAGAGGTTGCATATTAAACAATATGATTCGGCCTTTACATAGACTTAACAGTGTTGCCTAACCTATTGAGTCCTACTTTGTGAAGACTGACTCATTGGAGTTAGTTTAGTTCATTTATTATGCACCCCATACCCATCTTGTGGGTGGTAGTGGAAAGTGTTACAGAGGCACATAATGGTCTCAGGGACTGAATCCCACAATTCATTTAGCTAAGCAAGTTACAATCTTGGTGAACTAGTTAAGAAATTCAGTATAAGTTGTCACATTAAGAATGGGTTCGAGATCGACCTCAAGTACAGTTTCTAAATTAAGCAACTGACATATGTGGAGAGCTAGTGTCACAGTTGATATGTTTGTCCTGCACACCGCCCCCCATCCAGTGGGCAGCGGTGGATAGGTTACAATCACTTAGTTACTACCTACAGTTAGCAAGCTGGGGATATTTGGCTAAAATTTCTGGTAGCAGATCATTTTGAATGAAATATTTAATTGGGTAATTGGAAAGGATGACTTGTGCTAATTCTCTAATTTATGCTTTTAGATTAGATAAAGTTAGGGGCATTTCCTATCACATAATGCACCTGTTCACCTAGCTGTAAATAGCTATCCAGAAGTTAGCCAGCTTGTTGTAGGGTTGCATCCTGGAGAAGGGTTAGTAATTTAACCTTAGGGGAGGGGGGTGTGCCTTAACATAAGCCTAACATGTGTATATACACTGGCTGCCTGTCCCTTAACATAAAGACTTATTATTATTATTATTATTATTATTATTATTATTATTATTATTATTATTATTATTATTATTATTATTATTATTATTATTATTACGAATGGTATTATTGCAAATACCATTCATCTTCATCTCAAAAAACATAGATTAATAAATGATTCACAACATGGTTTTACTAACGACTGTTCATGTTCAACAAATTTGGTATAATTTTATTCCAGCATAGTTTAGGCAGTTGATAGTGGTAAGGTTTGTGACATTGTGTACCTTGACTTTAGCAAAGCTTTTGATACAGTGACACATGAAAGAGTGATTAAAAAGATAGAAGCTCATGGTATTGGAGGTGCTATATTAAGTTGGATTAGGGCATGGCTATACTAAACAACCCGACAGACCATTGGAACATTATCTAACACAGTGCAGAATTACAAACCCATTATGATTTCAACTTAGATTCAACAGAGCAGAAGAAGTTGTTAAACACATGGGATAAAATCTTACTGAAGCGACCATACGAGTCATAAATACTCCTACTCTGCCCAAGTAAAACAGAAACAAGCAACACTTAGGGGGCCAGCCAAAGGCTTAGGGCCTGTGCAGGAATATCCCTGAAAAAAACCCAAAGGAAACAAAGAGTATAAATGGAGTTAAGTCTGAGTTAGAAAATGTTGTAAGTGGAGTGCCTCAAGACTCTGTGCTGGGACCTCTGTTATTCATAATATATATAAAGGATTTAGATTCAGGTTTGAGCAGCAATATTTGCAAACTTGCTGATGATACAAAAATCAGGAGGGAAATAAACACAGAAAAAGAGTCGCTATCACTTCAAGATGATCTAAATAGGGTTTTGAAATTGTCAAAGGATTGGCAGATGCAGTTTAATGCTGACAAATGTAAGGTTTTGAGGCTAGGTAATGATGATAGAGTTACAGGAAGAGAACCTGCACAATAGAGAATACAGATACTGTATAAACATTTTGATGGGTCCCAATAATTTAGGTGTTTTATTGAGGGGATTCAAGCAGTAAAAGTTCTTTGTATGCTCTCCAGCCTAGCAATTTTTCCAGTTTTTAATGGGGCTGTTTTTGTGCAACAGTATTTTATCCTTGAATGCACTAGTGTCTTAAAGAGTATCATTACTGGTAGGACAACAAGTAAGGTTCTTGATATCCAACTGCGACGGGGTCGGTTTTCTCTTCCCTTTCCTCACGTTTGTTCAGACTGCTGACTTCACTGTTTCTTTTAATCTAATCTTCTTGTTCTCGTTTAAGTATTTAATAATTATTGCATCTATATCTCTTACCATATGACTCTTGTCACTTCACCTCCCACTTCCACACCCAGATTGTTTTCATCTCATACCATGGTCTTTCTTACCAAATCCCCCTTATTTTGTGCTGACTATCATCTCTTCTATCCTCCCTCCATATTGATACCTTAGAGGGGATTTTTTAGGTCCCCTCCAATGCAGTTTCCATGTTCTTTTGTCTTATATGTATGTATGCCTTGGGTCCGAGACAAAATAAATACAGTAATTGGGTGTGTCAAGATAAGTGGTGTCATCCAGAAAATCTAAAGGAAAAATTGACCATTTGATGGACAAAATCCTCCATTATTTTATGTTGTACTAATGAATACAGCCCATGCTCCTCTTCGAATAGTACAGTGCTGTACTTATAATAACAATGTGGCCCATCGTACATATATTGATGTAACGGACAATTAGAAAGTAGAATTTAGTAGTGAATTTGGACAAACTGGAAGAGGTTTAACCTTTTCCGATTTGGTAACCTAACTATCCTAGGCCTAATACACACTATCTGAGGCCTAATATAGTGCATATATGTGCTATACTATGCCTAGGAATATTTAATTTTGTTTTTTGGCTTTATTTTTCCAAATTCTGTAAAGTGTATAGTACCAATTTCTACTATCCAATTGTCCATTATGTTAATATACAGTACTGTATGTATGATGGTGCACATAGTTTCAAAAAGTACTATCTAAACACGAGGATGGGTTGAGTGAATAGAAGTTGTGGATGTTGGTGTTACATCATTGTGTGGGTGTTGAAAAGTGAAAGTGTGGGTGTCCGGAGTGGGTGTTGAGAGTCGGGTGTGAGTGCGTGTGGAGTAAGTGCGTTGGTGTGTGGAGTTGGGGTGGGTCTTTGAATGTGGGTGTGGGGAATATGGTTATGGGCATTGGCATATGAGTATTCACATGAAGGTATGGGTATTGGCATGATGGGTGTGGGTATTGGCGTGTGGGTGTGGGTATCGGCATGTGGGTGTGGGTATTGGCATGTGGGTGCTTGCATATTTACTCATCTAGTTGTACTTGCCTAATTGTACTTGCGGGGGTTGAGCTTTGGCTCTTTGGTCCTGCCTCTCAACTGTCAATCAACTGGTGTACAGAGTCCTGAGCCTACTGGGCACTATCATATCTACATTTGAAACTGTGTATGGAGTCTGCTTCCACCACATCACTTCCTAGTGCATTCCATTTGTTAACTACTGACACTGAAAAAATTCTTTCTAATGTTTTTGTGGCTCATTTGGGTACTAAGTTTCCACCAGTGTCCTTGTTCGTGTTCCACCCATGCTAAAGAGTTTGTCTTTGTCCACCCTGTCAATTTCCCTCAGAATTTTGTAGGTGGTTATCATGTCTTCCTTTACTGTCTTCCAGGAATGTGAGTTTCAGCTCCTTTAGCCTTTCCTTGTAGCTTATACCTCTCAGTTCCGGGACGAGTCTGGTGACATACCGCTGAATCTTCTCTAACTTTGTCTTGTGTTTAATTAGTTATGGACTCCAAGCTGGAGCTGCATATTCCAGGATTGATCTGACATAAGTTGTATACAGGGTCCTGATCGATTCCTTACATAAGTTTCTAAATGCAGTTCTTATGTTGGCCAGTCTAACATATGCCACTGATGATATCCTTTTGATGTGGGCTTCTGGGAACAGGTTCGGTGTGATATCAACCCCCAGATCTTTCTCTCTATTTGAATCTTGCAGGATTTCACCTCCCAGATGGTACCTTGTGTTCAGCCTTTTGCTCCCTTTGCCTAATTTCATTACTTTGCACTTTCCTGAGTTGAACTTTAGTAGCCATTTTCTAGACCATTCCTCCAGCTTGTCCAGGTCATCCTTTAGTCTTTGACTATCTTCATGTCTTGATTCTTCTCATAATTTTTGCATCATCAGCAAACATGGAGAGGAATGAGTCTATACCTTCTGGACTATCGTTTACATATACAGTATTAGAAACAGGATGGGTCCAAGTACCTAGCCCTGTGGGACTCTGCTGGTGACATCTCGTCACTCTGATGTCTCCCCCTCACAGTTACTCACTGTTTCCTACCACTTAGATACTCCCTTATCCACCATGTGTGTCAGGGCATGGGTATAGGCATGTAGGGAGTGTGAGGGAGCATTGTTACTGGGTGGGTCTTACACCTGCTCTCAAACCATATATGTGTACACTGATGGTTCTGTACACCGTCCTACAGGTGCAGCTGGAAGTGCAAATGTCTTAACAATGGGTGATGGCTTATATTTTAAGTGGGGAGTCTGTATAATCAACAGGGCCTCTACCCTTCAGACTGAATTATTTGCCTTACTTCTTGCTCCGAAATGTGTACAAGTCTTCAAACTTTATATAGTACATTAATTGTAAGTGATTCTCTTATCATCTGGGGAATAGGGAAAGAGAGATAAGAGATTGGGAGAGAGGGGGAAGTGGGAAAGGGGGTAGAGACACGCAGCACAGGTGGAGAGGGAAGATTGGGAGTGAGAGTAGGATAGGGGCAGTTAGTGGGAGAAAGGGAGAGGGGGGGGGATGCTGAGGGAGACTGGGTGGGGGGGGTGCTGAGGAAGACTGGTGGGTAGCAAGGTGGAGAAGGGGGAGAGAGAGGAGATGGGGATAAAGTTGAAAGGGGAAGATGGGAAGAGAGAAGGGATAGGGAAAGGGAGATGAGAGAGGGGAGAGTGGGGAAGGAGGGAAAGAGACCTGGGAGCAGCCACGTACCCTCCTTAGTATGAGTGTAATTATAATGGAATTTTATACCATGACAATAACCACAGTAAGCAATCATGAAACAGTAACAGGATTTTTATGGAATTTTATACCATGACAATAACCACAGTAAGCAATCATGAAACAGTAACAGGATTTTTATCACAGGTCAAGGCAAATTCCACTACAGTACATCCATATATATATAGCTATTATATCCATATTAGCATCATTGCACAAAGAAATATCATGGTGCAGTGGTCTAAGGCTTTTGCATAGGTCAAGGGCTAACCCAGAGCATAGGTTCGAATCCTCCCCATGGCTCAACTGATTTTCTCATTAGCATCATTAGTATAAAACCCAGACAATGATAGTTTATATCAACATGTGATGATAACCACATTACCCCATGAATTGACACATGATAACTGTATTTTATTGGTTAAGGTTAGCAGGAATGTGGTCTACCTTCGGGCCATGAGTTGCGGAAATTTGCGGCTTTGTGCACTGTTTGCCATCCTGAGTTGACATTCGAACTCGGGAGTTTTGTATAGGCATGCCTATACCTATACATGCCTATACCCCATCTTGTTAATGTGCCAGGGTAGTGCCAGGCTTGTGTGGCATAGGGTAGGGTTATCCATCACCGATGGTTCCTCTTTCTAGGGTGTTTGGCTTCTACTCTGCTGTTTTGTTTACTCTCTTGCAATGTACACCACAATGTGGGACCTTTAATTAGCTGAGCTATTTAGGAGTTAGGTAGCAGCAAAAGAATTAAATGATGCAGAAAAGTCTCTCCTGGCCCTTGCATGGGCCCAATTAGCTTTCTGCAGTTCCCCTTATTCTTATGTTCTTATATTCTGAAATACCCCATATGCTATATATTTTTATTTATTTATTATTTTGTTTGCAGGTGCCGGCCTGGGGGGTCAGGTGTGGCGGGCAGTGGGACCAATGGGGAAGTGTCTGTCTTGTTTAAAGGTCCCTCCACCCGCCCACCAGCACAGCATATCACACCATCCAACACTACAACACCCTCCTCCCCGGCACGAATATGAACGGACAAGAGGTAATAGATTGTGTTTGAATTCGTATAAATATGGAATAACGTTTGTTTAAGACACACCTAAATTTAAAAAACTAGCATTGAATGTATTGAAATGACTCTTTCTGGTTAGGTCCCTTGGTATCTTCCTGAACCCTTGGTATCTGGAACATTCCAAACCTTGGGTACCATTTCAGGTTCTGGTGACTCATGAGTGTTTACTGGAGACCAAGACCAGAATCTTATATCTTCAGTAGAGGCATAGAAGGATCAGGGTATGCAAGATCACCACATTACCAAAAGAAAGACCGTTTTTCTCTCCTTGCCTTGGTTTACTGTTCCCCTTCGGCTTGTGATGTTTTTCTTAAGGCTATCTTTTTGTTGGTTGTTGCCTCCAGCTGTATGGTTGGGGAGCTTCGGGCACTTTTCCAGAGGCAAAGACTATTTTTTTGGCCCTGGTGTAGTTTGTTTATTTGCAGCCTTCTTGTTTTTTTATGCTTTGGTTGTGGTGCATCATTTGTGTACAATAATGGCCCTTCACTGCTACCTATGTGTCACCGGTTCTGCTTCGGTGGACGGTTTGTTGGATAGCCCCAGTTCCTTGGTTTCCCTCACATTTCTCGGGTTGTCGGCAGTGTCTTTAAATCTAGCTAGCCTGCTGTCTACCCTTGGGCCAATGATGTTTGCAAATACATGGCTTTGGCTGCCATCTTCCCTAACATGTCTTAAGCTGAAATTTGGGCTCAGGGGTTTTGGTATTTAAACAGGGTTCTGGCAGCTCAGTAATTATTCAATATCCATGGTCTCAGTCTGTCATGTGTTGCCATGATCTCCCAGCCTGATTTCTTTTCTTTATCATAGTGTCTGCTGCCTCTTCTTCCTTGTTAAGTCCCATTTTTCTTTGCAGTTAGCTTCAGTGAGCCACCAAAGTGGGGGAAGAGGCTTCTCTCCCTCAGAAACTCGGTGTTGAATGTAATGAAATGTGTCCTTCTGGAGGAGCCCTGGTGGCTGTCTGATTTCCCCCCCTCCCTTCCAGGTTTATCGGTTTGTTGTAAGTTGTTCATCAGCTTCAGAACTGAGGTAGTGAGGCAACTAAGGGCTAGGGCCTGGCCACTTGGTGGTAATCGGTACTAATGAGTTTCAAGGTAGTTTGAATGAATTCCTTTTTCTGCTTGAATTGTTTGTGGAGTTGTTTGGCAGTTTCGAGGCTTCCTTTTTTTGTGAACCCTTCAGTTGTCTGTAAAGCTATGTAGACTTCCTATTGTTTTTTTCTGGTGGGGTGGCAGATTGTCAACCTCTCCCTGTGTGTCTGTGAGAGAGGCCAAGTTCTAGCTCTGGTCCCTAGCAGGCCAAATAGAACTTTTGTAACTGATGTCGCCCTTTTAATATGTAGCAATCTCAGCAAGATAGCTTCAGGGAGCTACTGGGGCTTCTCCAGAAAAGAGGTGTTTCATTACATTCTGGACTTCATTCTTAATTTTGGTCTTATTTCCTATTTCTTGCCTTTCCCTTGTCTGTCTGGTATGGTTTCGATGTACCTTTGAAATAACACCCCCCTTCCACATCAGCACCGGAAACAGTTGAACCATTGTTTCCTGCCAGGGATCCATAGCTTTCTGTTTTTCTGGCAGGTTTCCTTTCTAATCAGGTACCTGGTAGAACTCAACTCTGCCCTGGGGTCCCTGGGGTCTTCATAGAGAGCTTATGGTGCTGGGGAGGAACCCCATAAGTACACACAGAGCCTCCTTAGGTGGCTCCCTGGGTGTCCATCAACCTGTCCTGCCCATAAGGCTTGTTTGTCTCAAGTCATTCAGAGTGTCATTAATCTTCCCAGCCTGTGGTGTACCTTCAGATCCATATGTTTAGAAGTTTGTGGCATTGACTGCTGTCTTTTTCTAATGTCTTTGACTGATATGCTGGCTCAGGGGTTTTGGAGGTCTATCGGGCTCTTGGCAGTTTGTTATCTAGTTAGTGTCTCTGGTCCCTGTCGAGTTTGTGCTGCCTGGATAGAGTTTCCTGTCTTGGTCTCTCCTTTTCGAATGTTTGGTCTTTTTTCTTGTCCTCCCTAGTGAGTCCTAATTTCCCTCTTTCCTGTGGTTAGTTAGCTACAGGGAGCCACAAAGGCTGCCCCCCCCCTTCCTGCAAGAAAGAGGTGTTTAATTTCATTCAATGCTCTTTTTGTGTATATTAAAAAAATTGTGGATGCTGTAGTAACTTCCTTTTTCTTATCCAGAAGTAAGTGAAAGTGGCAGCAGTCTCAGTGGTGTGGAGGGTCGGTCTCCAATACCACCACCTGATGCACAGAGTAATGGCAGTGGAAAAAATTCTGTAATTATCAGTTGTTCAGAAAAGCGTTCATTTTACTCCCGAATTCCACCACTTGCAAAGTCTGCCAGCAATGAAGTCAGAAGATTATCATCTAAAGACTATTCTGAAACAAAGATTTTATTATTATTTGATCAGTACAAGGACAGCCAGTGTGACTATATTCTGTCAGAAGGCATTGAACATCTCTGTATGGATTTGGATGTAAAACCTGAAGAGTTTAAAGTGTTAGTTTTGGCATGGAAATTTGGGGCTGAGACTATGTGCAGGTTTAGTAGAGGTGAGTTTGTGAATGGGTGTAAAGCCCTCAGAGTGGATTCTATAAAAGGTATACAGTCCAAATTTTCAGATATGTTACTTGAGGTTCAGGACCCGGAAAAATTTAAAGACCTATATAGATTCACTTTTAAGTTTGGCCTGGATGCTGATGCCAGCCAACGAATCCTACCGTCCGACATGGCATTGCTGCTATGGAAACTTGTTTTTTCACAGCGTGAGCCTTCAATTTTGAAGAGATGGTTGACGTTTCTTGAAAGACATCCAAACATTCGGGGTATCCCCAGAGACACCTGGAATATGTTCCTAAATTTTACAGAAGCTGTAGGTGATGATTTAAGCTCCTATGATGATACAGAGGCTTGGCCTAGCCTTTTTGATGACTTTGTTGAGTATGAAAATGATGAGTTGAACCAAAATATAACCAAGGATCATAAAGAAGAAAGTGAATAATATTATGTAAGTGCTAGGAGGGAATAGTTCATATGTGAATATGTTGTAAGTTATATTTTTTCAGAAGGTATGACTGAATTTGGTATTGTTCTCTTTCTACAAGTGCTAATGCTAAAAACTTTAGAAAATTCTGTTCCATCTCTACTGTGGCCATAGGTATTATGTATATATGAATGCTATGGGTTACTTAATACTGTACGGTATTATGAATGACATCTTGTATTAGCAAGTTGATAAAAGATAATCTTAAGATAAAAGATAAACAATAGATGTGCAATCATCCATTGCATGTTTGTGACACATTTTGGCATGTGTGTCGCTGGTAAAGTGTATGAATGCAGTTGATTTTACTGTCATAGTGAGAGAAGAAGCATTTCTCTTGTGGGTCACCTGAGGTTTTTCTTTATATTGTACTTTATTTTCTTGTAAAGTAAACAAATTTATCTTAGTGATGTTAAATTTGACAAGCTTTAAAGGATTGTGGCCATAGTTGTTATTATTTGCTTCATAAATGATGCTTTCATAAAATAGAAAATTCTAAATTTAAATGTCTTTATCGGCTGTAAAGTTTTGGGAAATTATATTGCTTATAATGTGTTTACAATAAAAAAAAATGTTTGAAGGTACGGTACATGATCACTTGGACGTTTATTATTATTTTATGATATATTTCACGTTGCATATATTTTATCCAACAGCTGACTTTAGAGAGTGGAGAAAAGGTTGACTGTTTAGTCTTGGGTCAAGTAATGCACTCATATTATAGATTAGCATAGCCATACCTGCAGGGTACAGTCATAAGAGAATTGAAATTTGGATCTGAATTACACTAGAAGAAGAAAAATGCTAATTTGACTGGCATGCAGTAAATATATTTGTAAATGGTTTGCAATAACCGCTGTGTTATGACAGCCAAGCCACAAAATTATTGATTCTCAGGTCTCCTATTCATTAAGTTTGTGATGTAATTTAAGAAATCCTTAGTTTTTTTATTGAATAATAGGCAGGTGGAAATTGTACTTAAATATATATCTTTAATTGATGTTCCTTTACAGGTGGAGTTATTCTGATATTTTTATTTTATATCCAGGTGCTTCAGTTACTGTACAGTAATAGAAGGGACTGCAAAGTTTTAATTTATTTCTTCATTCTTTTCTAGATAATCCTTTATACATGAATTCGAGATTTCAATAGTCCACACATGCTTCTTTGCTGTCAATTACCTCATCCTTGATTCTCCTCCACAACTCTCCCATCGCATCTGATCACACACCCTTTATAGTAAGTACGTTCACATTAACTGCTGAAGGCTAGCCTCAAGCATTGTACAGACATACATGCAAATAACATATAATATATATATATATATATATATATATATATATATATATATATATATATATATATATATATATATATATATATATATATATATATATATATATATATATATATATATATATATATATATATATATATATATATATATATATATATATATATATATATATATATATATATATATATATATATATATATATATATATATATATATATATATATATATATATATATATATATATATATATATATATATATATATATATATATATATATATATATATATATATATATATATATATATATATATATATATATATATATATATATATATATATATATATATATATATATATATATATATATATATATATATATATATATATATATATATATATATATATATATATATATATATATATATATATATATATATATATATACATACACAGTATATATATATATATATTATATGCTTTATTATGTATTTAATGGTTACAAGATATACACGGGTTGATACAAAAAGTGCTTAAAGGTTATGGATCTCTTGAAAAACACGGCACTGGAAAACATTGATGAATGTCACAGACAGGTTCGATCATTGTTGCAAGTCAAACACTTCTTCGAATTCCTCCGAAGTTGGACTAGTGCCCAAGACGCAACAGGCATTTCTCCTCTGAATTGCAACACTGAGGCGCTGGAACATGAAACTTTTTGCTCTCTGGTCTTTTGTAGCGCTGATCAATTTGTCCCCCAATTCCTTCAGGAGCTTCAATGCGCATTTTCCCCACGAACCGAGTATGTATGTATGTATGTATGTATGTATGTATGTATGTATGTATGTATGTATGTATGTATGTATATATATATATATATATATATATATATATATATATATATATATATATATATATATATATATATATATATATATATATATATATATATATATATATATATATATATATATATATATATGTAATATTTATATAACATATATTTATACATATAATTCTGTTGAACACTACTGTTGACACATCATTGCAACATTTCAGCACAAAAACTAAATAAACAAAGTGAGATTGAAAATAAATTGACAATGTTATTCCCATACAGCATCTCGCCTAATTTACCCAAAATCTCAAATTCTCCGAGCCACTACAGATTAACCACTATAGATAGAGACTTTTTACATGAATTTATGTGCTTCCTGGATGCTGATTAACAATGTAAAAAGAAAAAAATAATGTTTTAAAGAAAAAATTTGTGTGCGTGTCAAAAATGGTTATCTTGAGGTTATCTTGAGATGATTTCAGGGCTTAGCGTCCCCGCAGCCCGGTCCTTGACCAGGCCTCCTTTTTGTTACACACCCCCAGGAAGCAGCCCATAGCAGCTGTCTAACTCCCAGGTACCTATTTACTGCTAGGTGAACAGGGGCATCAAGGTGAAAGAAACTCTGCCCATTTATTTCTGCCTCCTCTGGGGATCGAACCCGGAACCTTAGGACTACAAATCCCAAGAGCTGTCAGGCCCCAGGTAGGTAGAGAAATAGCATGCACGGTTTAAGGATTATATAAGTAATTGGGATTAGGATTAAAAAAACGTTCATCAATAAACTAAAAAAAGGTGCAAAAACAGCCTACAAAATGGCTTCTGGAACTAAAACACAATCTTTATGGAAAGGCTGGTGGTGTGAAATATGCAAAAGCTAGAAGATAGAAGGAAAAAGAGATGATATGAACACAACATATAAAATAGAAATAGGAGTTAATGAAATACTTGGAGGAATTTTTGAAACCTGCAACTTCAAGACCAAGAGGCTGTAGTATATTCAAGCTAAGGAAACAAAGGTGCCAAAAAACTAAAATTCTCTTTTGTGAACAGAGTTGTAGAAAGTTGAGAGTTAAATGAGAAAGCAGTCAACACCAAAACCATCAGTAGCTGTAAAACATGTTGACCAAACCACACACTAGAAATTGAAGAGACGACGACGTTTCGGTCCATCCTGGACCATTATTAAGTTGATTGTGTCCAGGATGGACTGAAACGTCGTCGTCTTTTCAATTTCTAGTGTGTGGTTTGGTCAACATTTTTCAGCTACATTATTGTGACTTCATCTGCTGTAAAATATCATATGACAAAGATTATTTGAAAGGCCAGACACCATGAACATAGCTTTCATCCTGTAACTATACTTGGGGTAAATACATACACTGACACATACGTATGTACATTTCATGTGTGTATTCAGAGAAAGTGGAAGAATGTTATTTATCTACTTATTTTTCAGTATACAGTATTGTAGTGATTAGAAGAAAGTATTCTGAGAGAAGCAGTTATTCTGATCTTAGGTATATTTAGATGATTGTTTAAGAGCAGAGATTGGCGTTGGTTGAGTTCTGCGAGTTGCAGCTAACTAAAGTCATTGCTAAAATTATCAAATTCCGGTCTTAGTTTAAGCATTATACAGTATTTTTTTTTAGTGGTAATGTATGAATAAGGAATTAGAACATTGCACAAATTAAAAAATCCTCAGAAGTAATATATTCAGTAACTGCAGAGGCAGCCTACAAACTTGTAACAGAGAACTTAAAAAAAAAATTTAGTTGCCTTATATAGAGTTTAGCAGGAGCATTGTTTATACTATATTCAGTTTTGTTCTCAAATTAATTAAAATTTGTTCATCACATTAATGTTGGGAAATATTTCATAAATTTGCACAAATATTGCAGTTCAGAAAAATAGAGCTGAGAATATAAATTAGCTTATTCATCTACTGTTATTAAATCTGTAAAGCCTTGTACATATTCCCATTATTTTTGATCTTAGTAGTCTCCTGTCCAAAAATTAAAGATTGGAAGTTATATTTTATAATTTAATTTTTAAGTAACAAAAATTTGAAATATGCATGGACAGCTAGAAGAAATAATTATATAAGAAAAAGGTAAAAACTATTAAACTAGGGAAAACTGAAATTGTTGAAAATGAAATGTGATGTATTGGCAAGTGTATTTTAGGTGCATTTTCAGTTTGATCAGGAGCTCTGGTCCTCTCTGTCGTAAGATTATGCAGCTTCTTAACCCCTGCACTGCGAAAAGCAAGATATCTAGGTTCACAGGTGGTGCGGCCACTGAGAAAACTTGCTTTTAGGTATAAGGAATAATTTGAAACTCCTATGGGTACATAGGGGCTCACATCTTGTTCCTCAGGACTCTGTGAACAAATGCCATCTTTAAAAAAAATTGTCTGCACTGCCTTCTGGCTGGCATCCCTCAGTACTGCCATAGCAACCAAGGTTGGCACATGCAGCAGGAGCTCACAGCACAGCTGTGCTTGTTGGGGCCACAACACCACTTAATAATGACGAATAAAATAAGTGCAATTATTTTACGATGATAGTGTCATGGATGATCCTGACTAATAAAAACTATGTACAAGATTCAGATATCAGTGAACACAATTCTAGTTATGATGTTCACAGCAGGAAGCAGACATTCACAGCACTCAGCTGAGATTTCTTGCAGCTAATTTTTTTTTTATACTGTATACAGTATACTGTACAAGAGTTCTTACATTCTTGTAAATGCACTAGCAATCATAGCATGTCGGGCAGGTCCTTAATCCTAATTTTCCATGGAATACGACCTGCCAGATCATTTAACAACCAGGTACCCTTTCACTGCTGGGTGAACAGAAGCATACAATTAAGGATTGGCGCCTAGTCAATTCTTCTCGGCCAGGATACGAACTCAGGCCAAATTGCTCGCAAAGTGCGGGATGAGTGTCTTACCACCGATCCACAGGAACTGCAAAGCATCATGCAAAGTGATCTCATGTTCCTTTAGAAAATAATCTTATGGAAAATGATTCGTATTCATGATTTACGGATGAGAATCTGATGATAATAGCAGTGTTGTGGCTAGATTTAGTGATGTATTTTGCTGCGTCATATGTCGTTGTCTGCTGGCACTGTCTGGTTATAGCGTGTGGCTCTGTACTGTGCTAAGATTTCATTACCACACCCACCAGAATTACTAAGTTTTTCATGATGGTTTATAAAAATATAGATAGCTATATATGATGTGTATATAGTGTAATAACAGCAAAAACACTTGCATTGTTCTAAGAATATAATATATGCCACTAAAAAGTGCCCCATATTTTTTTAGCATAGTGATATTCCACATATTTAATTTTATAAATTTCTCAAATTGCACACTTTTAAATAATATTACTGTAAAAACCTAGAGAGAAAACATTTAGAAATATTGAAATAATTATTTTAAAACATATTTGCTGCAACTCCTGCCTCACAGAGAAGCCAGGGCAAGTGCCACGGGGCGACTAATCACTGAACACTCATGAATTGTGAAACTACTTCTCTCGAACCAGTAGTGGTTCCCGGGTTTCCTGTTCCGTGCGGGCTCCTCTGTTCAGCTAAATGGTTTTGGCGTTTTCCTTTCCTGTTTTGGTGTAGCATGAGCCAGGCTTGTAGAGTGCTTAGAGCTGCAGTTACCTTCTCTGTGTGCTCCTTATTGCTGCCCTTGCATTGCCAGAGTTGTCTTCTCTGGTGTGTTCAGGAGTTGCACCCTTAGAGGTTGTCCTCGCTTATGGTGGCCCTTACCCAGGGTGAGTCAAGAGTCTTGTGTCTTCTCTGTCTTAATCCAGGTTGGGTGCGACTTTGGCTGGTGGGATGCACTGGCTTTTTCAGCGCACAAAGGTTGGCCTTCACAGCCATATAACCTAGGTTGTTGACTTAGTTTTAGGTCGTCATATCATTCCCAGTGCCTGAATGTCTTGCTTGGTTTACCCTTCAGGCCCTGAAAATTCTCTGTGGGTTCAGTGATCCTCTGGATTTCCCCCCAAACCTGCTGCTGTTCTGTGCAAATTTGAGGATTGTTTGTTGTCCGTAAGACAAGATGACGTTAACTCATTCTGCCTCCACCATGCTGCCTGTTGGGTGTGGTGACATCTTCGACCCTGACTCCTGTGGGGTTTGCATTCCCCATGTGACTTCTTTCTGACCCCTCCTGATGAGGTTAGGGCATATCAGGCGTCATCCGCTTTATAAGTTCATTTTGCTCGGTTACAGAGGTCTAGGTTATGCACCTGGTTGAATGCCCCAGAGCTGCCCCATCTGATGTTTAGGGACCAGGATTGGAGGTGTTGGTTAACACTATGGCTCTGTCTGCACCTCTTCCCCTTTGGATGAGGTTTGCCCTTCTGATCCGACCCCTGCTTCCAGTCCCAAAACATCTGAGGGTGCAGAAGCAGCGCCCTTGTGTTGCTTTAGGTCATGTCCCTTCCGATTCTGGCACAGAAGCAGTATAGCTAGGTAGTCCCACAGAGGCTTCTGGGTTTTCCTTTCAGCCAGCCTCCCCTCTTTTGAAGCTTCTTCCCTAGTCTCTGCTTTTCTGTCCTGGGCAGTGGGCATGGATGCTGGCTCTGCCCTGGACCCATGAATGCTGCTTCTGGGGCTTTGGGGGAGTCTGATATGGGCCTATGCATCCCATTTGACTGTAAGTGGTTCTCAGTTTCCTCTGAGGAGGGTCTTCTTTTGCAGATGGAGGAGTTTTTTTTTATCCTCCCTTCCTGTATGAGTATCATTTGGGTGCGACTCCTCCCAGGGTTTGATTTTGGGTGTCTTTAGGCCCATTGGGATCGTCGTCCTGAAGATTTCCTTCCTCACAGATCCCTCCTTCAGCGGCTCAGGAGGTGCTCTTCAAGTAATTCCTGCAAGACCCAGATTATGCCTCTTTGTTGGACCCTTCCTTGTTTGAGTTTGGCCCTTCTTTGTCTCTCCTGCATTCCTTTTCTCGGCAACAGTATGAGGTTTCATAGCCCTCATTTTGCCACTTCCTTTCCCTGCGTTGTTGTTTGTCAGTTTCTGAGCTTATGGTGCTCTCCTTTCTTTCTTAGCTTTTTCTTGATCAGCATCTCATGCTGATCTGTTCAGCATCTTGATCAGCATCTGTTGCCTCATATTGTGTGGCACAGGTAGAGCTGCTGTAGCTTGCATTTGGTGTCGATTCTACCTTGGCACTGTTTTGTAGACTGTCTTGTGCTCTGTTTTACCCTCCAGCCTGCTCATGCATTGCCTGAGCCTACATGGTTGTTAGACAGTGTTTTTACCTTTTTTTCCTCGTCTTGTTTTACTGTGTCCCCTTCAGTTCATGATTCTTTCTCCAAGACTTTATTTTTGGTATCTCGTGCCTCCGGTTGTCGGCTCAGGAAGCATCATGCGCTCCTCGAGAGGTGCAGTTTCTGTTCTTTTAGCTGTGGTTGGCATTTTATTTGTTTACAGTTGGATCCTATTTTGGTAAAGAATGAGTCAGTTGGCTTCTGGAAGGGTCTTTTGGCTTTTTATACAGTACTTAGTTGTTTCAGGCAGGGGTGCATTATGTGTTGTTTTCAGTGGCAGCTATCTGCCACTACCCCCATGCCACCCATTCTGCTTCTGTGGATGCTTTTTGGGTTGATCCTGTTTCCTTGGTTCCCTGTTGCAAAGCATGTGCTTCTCAGGTTATCCACATTGTTATTAAGTCTAGCTAGCCTGCAGTCTACTCTTGTACCCACGATATTCAGAAGGTTGAACTCTTAAGGCTCTTACCCACTCTTAAGGCTGTGTTTGCTAGTATGTCCAGGGCAAGTATTCGGGTGCGGGGGTTTTGGAGGCCCAGTTTTTGGTGAATGTTCCTGGGCCTTTGCGCCCTTGTGTGACTTTGGGTCATGTCTCACATCTGGAGGGGGGGGGGGGGGGGGTTTCTTCTTCATCCTGACTCCTGCAGTTCTCCCTTGTCCCTGGAAAGTTCCCTGGTTTTCTTCCTTCTCCATTGGTAGTTAGCTTCAGGGAGTCACAAGGGACTCGTCCCAGAAAATGAGCATTAAATGTAATGAGACTCCTTGGTTCTCTTTCCCCTCTCTTCCAGGTCATTGGGTAGGTTTTGTTTATGCTTCAGAACTGACTACTTGAACCCCAGGAGGTGGTGAGCCCCTTCCCCCAAATGATTTGGGGAGGTGGGGTGAATGAGCTCATACTAGCCTTGAGAGATTCGATAATTTGCTTACATGAGGGAGTTTATTAAGTGGGTTTTGAGGCTTTGGTCTCTCTTGAAACAAGCAGTGGTTTGTTTTAATTCACTGACCTGAGGATTCCTTTCTCGGTGAGATGGCAAAATGTCACCGCTCCCTGCACCTCTGTGAGGGGGGCCAGGTTCTGGCTCTGCTTCCTGGTAGGCCTAAGAACTCCATGGCTGATGCGATCAGGCAGATAGACACCAACTTAGTGTATAGTTTCAGGGAGTCACTAGGGCTCATGCAAAAATTGAAGTTTCATTACATTTAACATTGTTTTTTGGTCTCAGGCTCTGCTGCTTCCAAACTTGATGTACATGGGTTTGTTTCCTGGTAAAGATGTATTTTGATTGGATGTGACATGTCTTGTCTGCTGCTAGTGGAAGATGATCTGTCTTTCCAGCTGATTTAGATGCCCTGTCCCTGTGCTAATGATATTAGGGCGGTTTATGGGTCACATCAATTTCTTTGCTCACACAAGACTAGTTCAGCTCTCTTTCTCAGTTCTTCCCTTTTGCTGCCATTCCAGGACCATCATCTGTCCCATACAATCTGCAGCCAGTCTTATGTGGACTTGATGTATCAGTCTGGCAATTAATATGTCTGGATGTTTTAGGGCATATTTTCCTGTGTGTTTGGGAGGCAGGTGGTGGGTATTTAGATGCCTCATTTGCAGGAGTTTTACTGCCTTCAGTATTTGTTGACCTGACTTTTAGATTTCAGTAGTTTTGGACTATGGGAGTTGCTTCAAAAATAGGGCATTAAATGGAAAGAAATATTCCTTTTTAAGTGGCATATTGCTTGATCACTATTCCTGGCCTCTGCATCCCCCTCTCTCCTGATTCTGCATAGGTGGGGTCTAGCTAAAGTGGGGATTTCCACCTCTGACACAGTTATACTAGATAGTGCTAGCATCTCTCTGTGACTGGTGCAGGGTATAGTTGAGTTATTTTAGAGCAATAATTAGTGGTCTTTGCAATTGTGATGATCATTTGGATGGGAGATGTTTGAGAGGTTTTATACAGTTTATTCTTTGGTGGGCAGATTCTCTCAATGGTGGATTGAGGTAGGTTTCCACTGTATTTTTTGCCCCTATACCATGAGACAAAATCATTTGTAAATTTACTTATCTTTATGGTCTCAGTCATCTACAGTTTGGTGTGCTAGCCTTGACCTAGGTGGACCCATAGTTCAGGTTTAGTGGATGTCAAAGTGTTGCTCAGAAAGGAACATTTAATTCTACTTGATGCCTTTTTTTGTTCCGTATTACTTTAGTGAAGGTGTTTTGTAAATATTACTAAATTGATTTTTACAAGTCTTTATTCTCCACATTATCAGTTTCATCATGTACCAAGTACCTCACTAATATGTCAAGAATGTAGTACATCCAGAACATAGGTTATTTATTATTATTTCATGAATTTGTCTATGAATCTTAATATCTCATTGTACTGTACTTATTAACAAATGTGTTTCCTTATATTTGTTTGTATATTTTTATAATTATTTATATTGGTAAAATATGGCAGTTGTTGAATATAAGCAACTGTTCTCATTGATCCAGTCACATACTCTGATTTGATCTGAATTTTTATCATAATTATGTGCAATTTAGAATAACTACAGTGGCTGGTGACATCACTGATGAATCTCTGTTATCATTCAGTCTTTCATTGTAAGCATATTTGGTTCAGTATGACAAGTCTATATATAGAAAGAAGCCATATGCTTTTTTTAATTTAATAGCCATAGCCCTTAAAAGTATTTTTATACTATTGCTTACCACTTTCATGAGGGATGTCGGTACCTGCATAATATATTAGATGAATAATTTCATATGACTTTAGAAAGTATCATTGGAGCTAAAATTGATAAATCTCAGGCATGGAAAGTAATGACATATATTTGTCTTGAAATTCTGAATGATTTTCTTAGATACATTCAGATCCTTGTAAAGCTTCAAGGGAATATAGCTACATAGCAGGTAAATTGTAGCATGTTGATTGAATTAGTGGCAGATGTTACTTACATACTTATACACTGGGTGTAAGGGCCTTAGTGTGCTCATAAGATGAAGTGTACTTAAAAAATTTGGTATAAATTACTTAAAGGCTTCAATTCTTAGGTGAGGTGAATGTCTCAACTGTTATGTGTATTATTCAGTATGAAAGAAAATTGGTTACAATATCAAGATCACAGAGGTCTGACCATAAAGCTATATTAGCTTGATTTTTTGTAATATTCTTAGTGTCTTGAGGTTAGTGAAAAAAATTCTTTTTGTGATTTTCAGAACCACTTATTGAAGATTCTGGCATTTCATAGGAGTGAGATATCTAAAGTGATACATTGTTATATTCTTCCATAGAAAAATGTGTTATGTTTTAATAATGCATAAGTTTATAGTTGTTCTCATTCATAAATGACACAAAGGTAAAATGTAGTTTGCCTAAAGTGTGTTATGGTAACTCCATGACTTGTTTGAATTTTTACAGTTTTATTCATTTGCATGGCTATTATTATGACATCATTGTATATGATTGACTTACAGTTAATTATTACACTGTGTAACAGTATTTTTTTGTTCCTGCATAGTAAGTGATATTTTCTGATTGCATGTGCCTCGAAAGTATAGAAAATGGGTATTATTTCCCTCAAACTTCAAGACATCTTGAAGGTACCTAGAGGCTGCCGACTCATGAAACAGCTCCAAATAACGAGTCTGCGATCTTCAAATATCTTCAAAGACATAATAGCGATTTTCTATACTTCAGAGGCACAGGCAATCAGAAAATACTGACTGCTTTCATTTATCCAGATTATATGGGGCCATTCCTCACTGGATAAGCCAGACACCCGGATAAGCAGGAATTCTTGCCGGGAAAGTCCAAAATGATCCATATTTGCATTTTTTTTGTAACACAGCCAACATAATTTGTACTTCCTCTACTTTTTTCTACTTTGATTATGGGAGGATTGAAAGGATTTTGTGATAATGAAAATTTCAGCTTGCCTTGTTGTTCATCTGCTTGATGAAGATCTTGAGTGTGTTTATTACGCAACTTAACACAACAATAAAATTTCTGTATATAAGCTTGGCAATATCAGTTTTGACTGCCAGCTGCTGAAGCATCACTAATTGAAGGCTCTGCACTTAATTTTTCACCAAAAGTTTTCCTCTTCCCAATAGTGTGCCTCGCTTTAAACTGGAAATCCAACCATCACTTGCTCAAAAATCCAACATTCCAAGGCTGGGTGCGAACCGGCTTGCAGCATTTCTTAATTCATCACCGCAAATTGTCACACGCACTGTGTGGTGCTGTGCAAAAATCACTTATACAAAGCCTCATCAAACTGCATTCTGTGCAGGCTTCAAAGTTTTTCTATTACACCCTCTACTAGTGTAGAGGGTGTAATACACTCCCTCACTCTCACCAGTAGCTATTTCATGTAGACATCTTTGTTTCCTTATATCAGAGATGGTAGTAGTGCCAATACCAAATCCTTGGTAATGCTCATAGCTGACTGACAACTTTCACAAAGTTCAATGACAAGTAACTTATCTTTACTGGATAGCATACCTTTCTTCCTCTCAACACCCCAAGACTGCTGCTGCTACCAGACATAGTCATGGCAAAAAATTACAAAAGTTACTATGAAAACAAAAAAGCTAGTTAAGAAAATTTGTCAGTAATGGAATGACACTATGGTATCACATGAGGGGAGAGAGACCACATGGTTGTTTAGGTTGACTGGGCCTGGACAGGTCCACTTCGGGGCATGTTACATAGGCCACCAGATGAAAAGAAACACTCTTAATTTTAGCAGGGAAATATACTCTGCAGCCTGTACATGCAGTTTTCAAGAAATTATTATTTGTTATATTAGATAATATTCCTTTATTTTTTACTATAGTGAATTAATATAATTTTTTTGTTGTGTAGTAACCATAGACCCCTTCACATGCCTCTCGTCCCCCAAACGGTCCCTCCCGACTATCCCCCATTTCCCCACATCCCCTTTCCTAACACCACCCACCCCAACACCTCCCATTCCCTGTGCCTCCAGCAACTGCTGTATGGGATTAATACAGTATGGCCCAATGCCATTCTCAGTTATCTGGACAAATTCCTAGTTATCCGGATTTTTGTCTGGATATGGCGAAATTTTGCAGAAAATTATCTGGACTTGATTTTGGCCAGATAACCCAAAGGTCTGGTTGAACAGACTCTGGATAACCAAGCTCATACAGTATCACCTACTATCCAGGAATGAAAATTGTGTAACATTGTGGTGTTTATTATTTTGCTGCAAGGCCACCAAAGATAGATTTATTGGGCCCAGGTTATATCTTACAGAAGCATCATCCTCTTTCTCAGTGTAGTTTTGTATTTGTTATCAACCTATTAGATGCAGGCTGTAATTTGACTCTGGTATATAAAATTAAGTGATTGTTACATAATCTTTTTCAGAATGAAAGCCAGCGCTTTTATTGATAGTTTTTTTTTATTATTTTTTATATATGCCTTTGTTTCTGCAATATTTGTGGAAGTAAACATAATTAGAATATAAAATAGCAGTGACCTTTTTTAATTAATATCACTGGAGTAATCTTAAAACAAAGCAGTGCAAGAGCTCATTAAAGTGTGTCTTAAATTTGCATTACAGCATGGCATGTAGCTGAACGAAATTCGGTCATGACTGGTTATGATGTCGTGTTGCACTGAATGTCCTCATGCTGATTTATAAAACAATTTAAGATGCACCATGTTTCATAATCAGACAGTTTTTCTGGCAGAAGGCTCCAGTTCTTCGTTAGAATTATTATTTATTTGTATTATGTTACTATTAGCATTTTTAAGATATTACAGCCATTTGGCATCAGCAATTATGTGATATTTCTATATAACAGAGAAAAGCTTTTGTAATATTTAGTTAAGAGCTGTGATTATGACAGCTTCAACAATCTTGTGATTTATCATTTATGTAGTTCTAAATGAAACTTTTTGTAAGTAAAATGGTATTATTTTCCTAAATCAATAAGTTAAACTAATTGATATAACAGCCTGTCAAATGAAGATACAGTGGAACCTCGGTTTTCAAATTTTTCTGTTTTCAAGCTCGATTTCTTTGTAAAATTTGACTCGGTATTCAAGGTTTGCCTCGGTGCTCAAGTTTGTTGCTATCCATATAGGCTGACCGAGCACGTGGCGCGTTTCAGTTTACCATTGTCTCCCACTTAGTGACGACTGCGCTTGAATTCTTTGTGAAGAATTTAATTGTATTTGTGCTTTTTTTATTTTTGAACATAAAATTTATTTTTATATATCACGCCGTGGGTCTCTTGAAAGCGTTTCAGTGGCCATCATTTGTGAAAAAGCAAGGCTATTGCATAAAGATCTTAAAGAAAACCCCTGGAACAAGTGATGCAGATATGGTGAGCAGGGGATGATTTGAGAAATTTAGAAAAAGAATTGCTAATCATAGTGTTGTGAGGCATGGGGAAAAACAAATGTCAACAGACAGTTTCTTAGTGACAAGCAAGCAATGAGCCACAACCATGTTCAATTGGTATGCTTGCAAAAAGGAGAGTACACCTCAGAAATGTCATCACTGCCTGATGTTACAGTATAATGGAACAGGGTACTCCTTCCACCACCTTCCCACCGTCTTCCATACACCAACAAGAGTCCTCAACAAGGGTAAAATATACTTGTACATACTTTACACATACATCTTCTATTTTGTACTACATTAAGTAATTATCAAAAGAAAGCACCAAACCAGGAAGGCTATGTAGCACCATCAAATGTGTGGGATAATCAGAGGGCGCTAAATATCACCAAGGATGCCAATATGAGAACAGAAACGCATAAGGCAAACGATATCAAAAGTATCAAGAATACTATCGAGGGACAAGCGACCGCGGGGGACAGTCGGAAAACAAGACATACTCTCGTCCCGGAAGTCAGGACATTCAGCAAGGATATGCATGACCTAAGAGAGAATGCAATTTGGACAATAAGGAGCAGGGTGGCGCTCGAAGTGACCATGAGTTAAGCGAGTATGGAAAATACGCAACCTCGCCAGAGCTGTTTCCCATCGCCAGTTATGGTGGTAGCAGGATGGCTACGAGGACACACAACTCTTAAGAGTACGCAGTTTGTTTCCAATAACAGAAGACCAACAAGCCTGCCAATGGGTAAGGATGGAGGAATGGATAACCAGGTAAAAATCGGAATAAGGAATACCTTTACGAGAGACGGGACAAGAGCGGACAGCTTCCCTGGCAGCAGCATCCGCGCACTCATTTAAAAGACACCAATATGGCTGGGAACCCAACAAAACTCAACCGACTTAAATTTACTGTGAATAAGAAACAGCCAATGCTGGATCTCGACAACCACTGGATGAACTGGATTTAAGGACCCGAGAGCCATGAGGGCACTACGAGAGTCAACAACAACTACAAAGGAAGACTGACAACGAGAAAGCAGGAGACGGGGAGCATAGAGAATAGCATAAAGTTCCGCTGTGACGATGCTAGTCTCCGGAGGTAAGCGACACATATAAGTGCAATCATGTATAAAATGTATGTTTAAGTTAATATTTTTGGGTATGGAATGGATTAATTCAATTTACATTGTTTCGTAAAGGAAAATTCGTTTGGGTTTTTTAATTTTTGGTTGTCGAACTGTCTCTGGGAACAGATTAAATTTGTAAACGAAGGTACCACTGTACTGTACATGGTTTTTACGCCGATTTCCACGAACTCCAATTTCTGACTTCGGTTTTTCACTTCTGTGTATGTCTCTAGGAGCCGATGCTTGGAGATTGTCCTAGTCACTTCTGCGGTTATTCCATTCTCCCTCTCCAACCTTTGCTGGGACCCTTAACTCTACTGGTATCTTGGTCTGAAATGATGCTCCCTTTGTTCCATTGATCTCCCCCTACACATTCCACTTTCTCTTCCCGATATTAAAAATGTTGTACTCGTTACCAAAGCCTGTGGTCCTTTTGGGAGATTAACTGTTGGCATGCCCTCTGGGGTGATGATCTGACAACTATACCAAGGCTTCCTTCTTGAACCTTTTGTTCTTTACTGAATTCTGGTGAATACTCGTGTTGACCCCACACACTTACACCCTTTTCTGTCTTGATCTTTCTCTCACACGTTTTTCTATTTATATAGACCTGACATGAAGTTTTTATGACCTCCATTTAAAAAAAAAATATTTCCCCCATCCTTGTAACCTTTTCTTTCATGACCAACAAACCATAACTCAGATGATGAAGCAACAATGTTTTGGTCCGTCCTGGACCATTATCATGTTTTCTTCTTTTCATCCACCTTTCTCTTTCATTCCCTCAGTGGCAGTTTGATAAGACTGACTGCAATCTATTTACTTTCCATGCTACTCCTTCCGACCTATCTGATTTGCCCCTCTGTCAAGCCCTCATCTTTTTTCACAATGCCTGTTTCAATGCTGCCCTCCACTCTTGTTTCTTGCTATATAGTACCCCAAGGCCAAATACTGATCTTTCCCAGGATACAATCAACAACTGCTTAACTTCTAGGTACCTATTTTACTGCTAGGTGAACAAACATCAGGCGACAAAAAACATGCCTAACCATTTTAATATAAGTTGCAGGAAAGAATTGAAAAAGCTATTTTACAGAATATTTTTTAGCCACAAAAGGTTTCAGAAATCTTTTATTATACAAACTATTATCATACACACCATCTTGATTTAAAAAATTTCTTTGGATATAATATGTATTGGATGAAGGTGTTCACATGTAGCATGGAATGCAATAAATAACACACACACATTTTAACCAGCAACAACTTATACTGTTGCGTAGCCAGCATTCCTCACACATTACCAAAGAATATGCACACAAATATGCCAGATTGTGTCTAGTCAAAATGACTGGAGTGGGGGAAAGAAACGGACCAAAAATTAACACTTATAGTCGGAACTTATCCTGTGCTTCAAGATTTATTCTTTAAAATGCTTGATGGGTTAAGAAATAAAAAATACTTAAATGCATGTTGAATAAGCTTATAACAGCCCGACCTAATTACCACTCCCCAAACTTCAAAATAACAATTACAGCAGTTTCATCTGTGTTCCACAAACCAAGTGTTGACTTGCATTAGAAACTATATGATAAATGCTGTACAATACACAATACATTAATTCTGAAATAATGTTCAGCAGCAACCCCTTTTGTTTTGTGAAGGATTATTTCAAAATGAAGACTAGAAACTTTAAGGAAAGGTATTAAAAGGACAAATAAAACTTTAGGAACTTGCCTAACATTGATACATCTTATTAAGCTACTATAAAAAGACATGTATGTATATAAGCATGTGTACACATATGTATACATGCATGCATGCATGCATACATATACAAGTAAAGCTTGAATGGTCCCCAAGCATAAATAACACTAACTCTGAGCCCTCAGAGGATTCAAACCCAGGCTGCCAGAGGTCTTCCCCCTAACAACATTGCTACCATGACTACTGCACCATAATCAGTGCAGTGGTCATGGTACCAGTGTTTGTGTCTACATATACACAAACACCGTATATATAGACACAAACACTATATAAATTTTAGAAACGTGTACTACCTAATAGGTATACACAAAGGGCAAACTGCACAAATGTGAATCTGTATAGTAAAATATTCAAATGATGTTCCTGCTCATTTCCTGCTGCAATACTTTTACCTATGAATTTAATTGCATTCCATGTATTGCATACAAATAATCAATCAAGGTCAACAACACATCAATGAAAACAAATCCACTTATTTATTTGTATATTTAATATGTGTATTTAATAACAATTAATAAAGAATCTGCATACATCTTCATATTTCCATGATTCATTAGTGCCACTAAATGCCCTCATATCTTTCACACTGTGCTACTTGGAGCCATTGTCGGTGGTGCTCGAGTGAACATGTTGGCAACCTGAAAAATTGGTACAGTAACTTGTAAAACTACAGTAATTCAATACTGTATTCACTAAAACACACAATATCCATTCTATATTTTGTAATTATATAATTTCATATTAAATCATCTCCTAATACTGTAACAACAAATAATAGATAATACTGGTATTTGTTTAGCTATATTACTTTGTTGCTCCCTTAGGCAAGATTCTGCTGGTATATTGGAAAGCATCTTGTGCAATCAGAAACAGTCAAAATTACTAACAGGCACAGGGAATCTTTCCAATGTCCTTGCTCTGTCACACTGGTACACGAGACGCAGAGCAGGAGCTAAAGCCGAAGAAAGACTACAGCCTGTGAATCCAACTTCTCTGGAACTTTATCCCAACCAAGAACAGACAAGAGCTTGCCCCAAAATGACCTCCCCAAGCAGTAGGGAGAATTCTGCTGCAGAAACAAATGACCGAGAGGTTAAAAAGAAACAGGTGTTGCCGAGAGAACCAAGGAGATGGTGAATACAAGAGGGACAAGGACTAAGCCGAATCTAAGGCATGTACCAAGACAAGGCATGGTAAGACAAATGAGAGGAACAGAAACTTGCCTCCATCTCCCGAAGGAGAGGAGCGAACAACTTGGACAAAGCCCCAACTGCAGGCAACAAGGCATCCAGGCTGTCTGGAGCTAAGCACAGAACAGCTTCACTGCAGCCCAAATGCACGGGTGTCGTTTATCCATGTTCTTCACACTAACTTTTTTCTTTTGTGGTTCTTTCCCTTCTGCCTGTTTGGTAGGTGGATGACTGAGTACCTTCTTCTCAATCTGGTCTCCCATTGCTTAGATATTTTGGTTGAATCTTGGGGGACATCTATGGGGGTGATCTTTGCCTCCCCCGTCCCCATTTTGACATCAAAGTCTAGAGTCGGCCATCTCCTCCTGTGCTGTGGGGTGTCTCGTTACCAAAGTGAGATACACTGACCCCACGGTTGGTTCTCATTCGTTTTAGTATGTGGGGCATCTTCCCTGTCATTTCTTCCACATGCCTTTTGCTGCCAAGTCCACCTGGCCTGGAGGGTGATCAAGTTACTATACCTGACTTTTATGGGTGCATTTTGATACTTCCCTCTTCCTGCAAGGTACAGGAACTTACTAGGGTTCATGTTGACTTCTTACTTCTTTGAGGTTTTCCCTTCAGTCTGAACCTGGCACGTAGGTCTTTTACAAGATTAAAGTGGGTCATGGACTCTCGTTATCATCTGTTGGAGTTCCACATTTTTACCTACCTTGGGCTCCCACCCTGTCTTCCAGCCAGGGCTCTGGTTCTCTTCCTTGGCAAAGTTTGGTTCCTTGTCACCTGCTGGAAGTTCCAGTTGGTTCTGTCACAGCTCTGGACTAACTGTGCCTCATTTGGGCTGCCATCAGGTGGTAGTTGGGTACATAACAGTCAGGGTATTTACCCCCATGACAATGAACATTTGCCTTCTTACCTACGGGTGCCTAATTTCCATCAAGTAGTAGCTTGTTTTGTTGCTGGTTTTCCATGTTTTGTGATTGATCTCTGGCTCCCTGCTTCCATTACCTTGTCAAATGAGCCAGATTTTGGTCTTGCTCCCTGTAGAAGCCATTGTGGGGTTCCTTCCAGAAATGGCAAATGTCTTGCCTTAATGGCAGGTCCTGGAACCAACTAATTAATTCAAGCACCCTACTACTATACAATTAACATTCAAGTTATAACAAAATTAACAGTTAAATTGTTTAAATATGAAATTAAATCAACTTACATTACCCATCATCTGCTTCTGAACCAATCCTGTTGCCATGTTCTTAAAGGATTGTGTAATACTCTCAGACTTGCCAAACTTACACCGTACATAACCATACAAATTGCTACCCGTTAGGGATAGGGCAATCAATACAACCATCTGAAACAAGATATACTTATAAGAAACGAGGATATTATTCTTCAGTAATTGGGTAAATTTCTATACAGTATAAGAAAAAAGGGGCTTCACTGAGTTAATAATGTTGGCTATAATTTACTGCTTAAAAACATAAATTCAACATGAAATATATTTTTTTTTTTACTTTAATTATGTCATTAATTTTAACACCAAGACAATTAAAAATAAGAATGTAATAGTCATGTACAGTTTAAGATACTTCAAGTATGATGTACATCATTGGTTAAAAGACATGCAGCTTCATGCGTGTCTTGCTCATGAACTAAATGAACTTGTGTGTTGCTTTGTCAGCTTATGAACTAAGCATCACCTTCATTTTCAAGTAAACTAATGTAAAAAAAAAAAATCTTTGTTGGATTTAAATAAATTCAGACAAAATCAATATATAGACACAGACTAAAATTTACTAGACTATTTCCAAGTTATTGAAAGTTTAACCAACAATAGTTATTCAAATGAACTAAACTAGCTTGAAACATTAACTTCAGCTGGGTGTTGATGGGGTGACTAAATCAAATACAGTAAGGCAAATACACTTTATGGGCAGAACTGTACTGTAAAACTTAGAATAACATACTTACAGCCCATCTGAACTTTAGGAAAGCTACTGCAATAAGGAAGAGGATGGTCCAAATAACGGGGAAGGCCACCAAGGAGACCCAAAACACCCGCACTTCAGTCTGAGACACTCTGCCCTGAAGACCACCCTAGCATCAGGCAAAGTTATGTTATGGATATATTTGTCTACTACCTAGCTCATTCACACAATATTACTAGTAAAATATAAAATATATATCTTATTATATTCACATTCAATAAATACTACAAATATTATTATTATGTATTGTACTTTTTTCTACTACTTCTTGCACACAATTTAGCATTTGTTCATTTCTTTACAATAAAGACATACATACTAGTATAGTATCGCAAGAAGTTTTAATCGTTTCTTAACCTTAACGTATGGCTATGAATTTTCACACATGTCCACCTATGCACAAAAATAGTCAATATTTTTCCTTGTAGAATAACTCCCATGCATAATGTATGCAAAAGTGGAAATAATCTGAATACACCATTATCTACATTGCAGTCCATTTCGTGCAGTGAACAAGTTGCATATGTGGTGACCCAGCATCCTTTTTTCAACAGCAGACTTTACATCAACTGTTCATAATGGCTAAGCCAGATGACTCAGACAAGTCTCAGTGTTGACCTTGGATATATGGACAACCATTTTTTTATGGATATGTATGTATGAATGAATGAATCAATAAGAACACATGATAATAAATAGATAGCTCCCATTTATATCCTCCCAAACTCACTTATATAAAGGCCTACTGACCCACATATGAATGAGCTTGTGTGAATATAAACAAGAACTAAAGGTTAAAAACCCACCCTTGTGTATTTATGAAATTTATGTAAAGAAATTACTCCAAGTCTTTCGCACTCGCCTGAGTGCTTTATCAAGGTCTGAGTGTGTCTTAGGACAAGACTTACATCTTACGTCTAATGTTGAGATGTAAGTTTCGTCTTAATGATTAGGACAAGCTTTATTAATGACAGTCTCATCCTAACTAATGATTACACATTGGGATGTAAGTAATTATCAAAGAAGGCACCAAGCCGGGAAGGCTATGTAGCACCATCAAATGTGCGGAATAATCAGAGGGCGCTAAATATCACTAAGGATGCCAATAAGAGAACAGAAATGCATAAGGCAAACGATATCAAAAGTATCCGATTCACCAAGAATTCTATCGAGGGACAAGTGACCGAGAGGGACGGTTGGAAAACAAGACATGTGCCCGTCCTGGAAGTCAGGATATTCAATAAGGATATGCACAATTGTAAGAGGAACAGTGCAGTTAGGACACTAAGGAGCAGGGCGGCGCGATAGACATATATGAAGTTGGTGTCCGTGAGTTAAGCGCATATGGACAATACGCAACCTTGCCAGAGTCGTTTCCCACCACCGGTTACGGGTAGGAGGAAGGCCACAAGGACGCACTACACTTAAGACTACGCAGTTTGATACCAATAACAGAAGACCAGCAACCCTGCCAACGGGCAAGGATGGAGGAATGAATAACTGGGTAAAAGTCGGAATAAGGAATACCTTTACGGGAGATGGGACAAGTGCGGATAGCTTCCTTAGCGGCAGTGTCGTTGGGATGTAAGTCTTGTCCTAACTACATACTCAGACCTTGACAAT
Organism: Procambarus clarkii; assembly: GCF_040958095.1. Taxonomy (NCBI): domain Eukaryota; kingdom Metazoa; phylum Arthropoda; class Malacostraca; order Decapoda; family Cambaridae; genus Procambarus; species Procambarus clarkii. The sequence goes on from NC_091157.1 coordinate 50,571,049, forward strand.
GCATGCAGGAGAGTGCGAAAGACTTAGTGTAATTTCTTTACATAAATTTCATAAATACACAATTATGGGTTTTTATCCTATGTAATTATGTCTATGAGAAGACATTACCATTACTTAATAAGAACTGTCTTGTATGGGTCAACAGGCCTTTTGCAGTTGCATTTTTATGTTCAAATGGTGATTGGTTGATCTGGTATATTTTATTACAACAATATAAAGTTGTGAAAACATTATGAACATAATTAGTATATATATGTAATCATAATGGAATTTTATACCATTATGATAAGCACATTGGTTTAGTAATGTAATCATAAAACAACAGTCGGATTTTACTCATGGGTTAAGGTAAATTCCACTTAATAGTTATTATATCCATATTAGCAACATTGGTGTAAAGTTCAGGCAATAATTGTTTAAATCAACATATGATAACCACATTATCCTGCAAATCAGCATATGACAATTCCACATTTTCCTGTGAATCAACATATGACAATAACCCCATTACTCTGCAAATCAACATATGACGATAACCCCATTACTCTGTGAATCAACATGATGATAACCACACTTTAAGGGTTATAAAGTAAGAAAATGAGGTATGGCACACTAACAGCCCCATTCAATGCTGTAGAAATTGCTGACCTGGATAATGTGCTAAGATCCTTTAAAGGAAAATGGACTGGCTAGCAGCTGAAAATATACTGCAAGGCATAGACTCCTTTTGTCTTAAAACCTATAGTCCTTTCCTAGATAGAAGTGCCACTGATGACACTGTCGTTCCATCAATTTAGATGCTGCACCAGTTGTTTGAGCCATGAGCTCTAGTTTTATGCTTTTAAATCTGTACAGATATACTAGGTTGATTTTGGCTATTGTTACTTTTATAGTTACACATTAGGTGGAATTTAGCATTCCAGGTATTTGATAGCATAATATCATAATGAGAATGGAATGTCCTCCGATTCATATACCACTTTCGTTCTGTATCGTGTATGCATAGCAATCTATTGTGCACACTTCAATCCTGTCAGGACTTGGAGCAATTATCTACATTCTTTATTCTCTGGTTGTTAGTGCTAGTACTTCATTCACCTTCCTAGTTGCTGTGACATGTTTCTGAGCTTGGACTGCAGGAATCTATGTGATTATATGAATCATGTCATCTGTAAACTGGGTGTCACTGATGTACTGGTTGTGGAAGGCTTATATGAAGATGGTGAAGAGAGCACAGGCTTAGGCAGGAGCCCTGAGGTATGCCAACTGTTGAAATGAAGGCGTTGTAGCATTTGATGGCTTGTAGATGAAACCATTATGGCAGAGACTATCAATCTGGCCATTCCCGTTTCAACTCGCCTCTGAATACCACTCCCACACACCATTATCGACACTTTAGCCTGACTGACTGCCTTTCGTACCTGCTTCACTTTATCACTTTCACATCAGACATAACAAAAAAGCACAGTTCTTTTCAAAATATCAAAGAGTTGTATTGCTCACCTTGTATTTACCACATCAACTTTATGGGTACTACCCTCCACTTTTTTAATAACCTTTATTTTCTGCTCAAAATTCAGTGCAATGTTTCCTCTAAGTTTGATGCTACCTAAAACAACTGTTGACACATTATCTGTATTTTAATCAAGCATGATGGCAAGATGCTCAGGATTTTTAACAAAATATTAAAGAATGTGAGGAGAGAGAATTAAACATAATAGTCTGCTGAAATAGGCTAAGGTTGGACAGCAGGTTGCTGCTTGTATTACCAAGAAACAAGCACAATCTTATTTGTACATTGCCTATAATGTGAAATACTTAAAAATGTATATTTAATCCACGCTATTTATGACCAAGATGCTCAAATTAAAATCTATTGAATGTTTGGATTAGATACTCAACTTCATTCCATATCTTTGATCAACTTCAGGAATAACACGCACATTATTTGGACAGTTAAGCATTTACTTACCTTACGGGCTTCAAACACCCAATGGCTTTGGCCTTCATCATCTATATAATTCCACCACCGTAGTCCAACCATAAGACGTCCTTAGGTAGAGATACAATACATAACAGATCTATCAGTTACTAAACAATACAAAACAATACAAGTTCACTCAATAATACCTGATAAGAAGTATTTTCAAACAGCTTTGATTATCTGAAAACTTTCTATTACCCCTACAGAGTTAAAAACTAGCAACAACTTTTTCTGGTTGGGCATCGGTGGCTACCTGTGGCTAACTTGCTGAGGCAGCTCCACACATGAGTCGCATCAGCCCTAGGAGTCCATATTGCCTACCAGATACCAGAGCCAGAAAAAGGGCTCCTCACAGAGGTGCAGGGAGCAGTGAATTGTTATATCACCCTCACCAAGGAAACATCCAGAAAGTAAACATGGTTAAACAGACAACTGCAAGGTTCACAGAGAAAAGAAAGAAAGCAGCAAACAACTATGTAAACTATCCACCCAGCAGTCAGGTTAAAACTGCTAATTATACCACTGGGAGCCAGAGCTCCCCATGTCAACACAGCTCAGCCAGGAGCCAAACACACCACCCACCAGCAAACCTTGAAATGAGGGAGGAACCAGGGAGCCACCGAGGTAAAAAAGTTTCATTACATTCAATGCTTGTTTTTTTGGAGGGGCTGAACGTGGCTCCCTGCAGCTATCCACAGAGCATAAGGAAAAAAAGGAATGTACCAGCTAGAGAGAGACTAACATGGTAATGCAAATAGCTGGATAAGGAATGAAGCTGTTCAATCCTCAGAGGTAGAGAATTTACCATAAGTCCACCTAGCCCCACTTGCAGGCAATATCAACTGGAACATCCACCAAAGAGTGGTGGGTAACTCGACTATGCTAGTATCCAAGTTGCAATGATCTTGCATAGCTGAGGGAAGGACTCCTGATCCAAGATACCTGAATCTAAAGGAGGTAGGGGGGAGTGGACGAATGTTACCAGCGACTCTGGGAATGAACCCAGATATTCAACAAATTACGAGGATGAGGAACTGGCACAAGAGGTCAGATGTCCCCCACAATGTCTTCAAAGGGGTGAACTATGAAAGGGCCTGTGCCAAAAACCCTAGAGCAGAAGCACCCTTCTGCCATGCCTGAGAACAACAATGCCTAGATGAGGCAAAACCAAAGGACAAGTACCACAGCCTGGTAATCAGATTCCACCAAGGGTCTACCCAGACTAACCACAGGCACTGGCCCAACCTGGGAAGATCACCTCCAGGTAGCAAGGACAGAACCTCTCTACAAAAACAGAGTATAGAGTAATTATGTATTGAGATGTTGGAAAGAGTAGCTGCAGCCAAAAACACTGAAGTAACAGCCTCCACAGGAAAAAGAAGAGACAAAAATGAGGAGGCAGAAAAAAAGGTTAGGGACCAGATGAATCTGAAGCCTAGGCTAGCATGACTCAACATGAGATGGGCAAGTCTAGCACCGTCTCCTGAAGGAAGGGAGTGAGCAACTTGGACAAAGCCATTGAAGCCGGAACTGCAGGAAACAAGGCAGCATAATGAGGCACCAAAGTCAGAACATCCAGACCATGCTGGAGCTCGGCAAAAAACAGCTCAACTACAGTCCAGATGTGCAAAATGAAAATGGCTGCAAAGTGGGCATGGCACTGTGATCCTCCATGGCCTGGACTCCAGTGAGCAAAGGCAGCTGCACATGGAATTGCCACGTGTATATGGATAGAACTGGAACAAACCGCTTTCAAGCAGCTCAAAAGAAGCACTGCCCAAGAATGTCTGAAAGATGGAACTCTTCTCCCACACTCAACATTTGGGTACGGGAAAAACCTTGCAAAGCTTCCAAGGAAAACAAGAACCTTGTACTGCAAAGAAGAGGCTGAAACTGACCCAAACTTGAATGAGGCCAGGCTCATTAAAGGCAGCGAGGTCCTGCAGGATCACGACCTCCTAGTTACAGTAGTGGCCAGCAGTAATTAGGAGGGCTTGAACTATAGTACTGGTTGGATCATTTAAAGAATCATTTGCTGCTTCAGTTTTGTTTCTCTGTGAACCTTGCAGTTGTTTGTTTTGCTTCACTTACTGTCTGGATATTTTTTAGTTGGGTGATTGTAACAATTCCGTACGCTCTGCACCTCTTTGAGTGGACCAGGCTCTGGCTTTGATAAGCTATTAAGGACTCCTGGTGTTTATGTGACTCCTACATGTGGAACTATCTCTGTGCTAGCTTCAGAGAGCCACTGAGGCCCTTCCTGAAAATTGTATTGGTAATTAAGTAATTTATGTATCACATGCCCCTAAAATTTACCTCTTCTTGGCAAATGTTTATACAAACATTGTAAATACATTGTACTATACTGTACAAGGTATATTTTGACAAATATTAGAGCACTAGATGTACCATTTGTTGTTATAGAGCATGTAATTACATCCCTATACCTTCTTCAATGTAGATACTATAAGATGGAGAAGACTTGGAATAAAATTACTATACAGCCTGTACTGTTCATCATTTTTTTTTTTTTTTTTTTTTTTTTTTTTTTTTGAGATATATACAAGAGTTGTTACATTCTTGTACAGCCACTAGTACGCGTAGCGTTTCGGGCAAGTCCTTAATCCTACGGTCCCTGGAATACGATCCCCTGCCGCGAAGAATCATTTTTTCATCCAAGTACACATTTTACTGTTGCGTTAAACAGAGGCTACAGTTAAGGAATTGCGCCCAGTAAATCCTCCCCGGCCAGGATACGAACCCATGACATAGCGCTCGCGGAACGCCAGGCGAGTGTCTTATCACTACACCACGGAGACTAAAGACCACCCCATCGAAGTACTGTACTAAGGATCTGAATCTTCATACAATTCACAAACTTAGGATAAAAAACCCACACGTGTATTTGTAAAATTTACGTAAGGAATTTATACCAAGTCTCCTGCACTTTCTTGAGTGCTTTGTCAAGGTCTGAGTGTGTGATTAAGACGAGACTTACATCTTAACGTCTAACCACTGCACTGCACACCTGTTTTGGCAAAAACTTTTTAGTGCAATTGTCAAGGACATATTTTTGTTGTTTTTATAAATGTTCAGGTAAAGTTAATGTCAAAATGTTTCCAAACTAAACTATTTCCATTTCAAAACACAAAGAGTAATGAAAACATTAAAAACATTAAAATATAGCCTAATTAAACAAAAAATTGGCACAACTCTCAGAGTGCCTAAAGGCGCTTTGTGCAATGCAGTGGCTAATCATGTTGAGGCGCAAGTTTCTGATTAGACGTTGAGATGTAAATTTAAATTGGTGTAAATTCCTTTCATAAATTTCACAAATAGACAAGTGTGGGTTTTTTAGCCAATGCTATTATGTCTCTGAGAAGACACTACCATTACTAATCACAAAATTTTTGTGGAATCAAGCATTTCTTTGAAGAATGAGGGTCTTTATCAACACTCCAGCATTCCCTCATACTCCTTGCATTAATATTCTTGATAACTGTTCCAATATAGTTTTAGTTTTCTGATCCATTATGACCTTATGTACAATATGCTTAGTTAGGGACAAGAAAAATATGAGAGATTTAAATGAAGGGAGGGTAGACTTCTTCCCTACATTTGTAGGGGAGGAAGTCTATGAAGCCTGTGTGGCATAACTTCTGAGCTCTGACACATGACATTCTTGCTAGAAACTTTATTACCTCAATTTTCTCATCAGTATACTAGATACACACAATTATGCCATAAGCTTTATCTATATTTTGCTCATATTTCAAAAATTTCATAACAAGATCAAATGAAATTTGATGACGTGTCTTAGCATCATTGAACAGATTACCACATAACCACGGCTAGTGCTAAAAAGCCATCATCAAACCAACAAAGTATTCAATTTTGTTTAGAACTAATTTCTCTTACCTGTAATGTTCTTGACTGTCCAAAAGTCCATAGAAAGAAGCAAGACAATTGTAATGAAGGAACCAATGAAGCCATCACTAAACAACCCACACAACTCATACACAACTAATGCAGCCGTACGAAACAGTAGATGAAATACTGTCACCGCTGGATGCCTGTAAATAAAAATAATCACCCCATTACCAAATGTTATGTTTTTTCCTTAAGAAAAAAAAAACACCGAGCATTTTGAATACTGTAAAGAATATAAACCTATTTTATTGTATTATGACAATGCTTTAACCTATTGAAAAAATGAATCTAAACTGTAAGAATTACTACCACAAGATTGTACTGTATTAAAATCTCACACTAGCACATTAAACACGCTCACACATTAAAATCAAGGATAAACACATAGGAAGGTCATTGTAGACTTTCAACACTCCTTTATTATTGTGTAAACTAATAGTAAATAAGCCAAAACCTGATAGAATCAAGTGAAACTTATTAACAATCTTTCAATAGACTCACTCACTCAATACACACACAATCAATATTCCAGTCATGTCTAACTAACAGCAGGAAGCTTCTGTGCTAAGAATATGAAGTACAGTATTCCAGTTTTATCAATAAGATATTTTATTCACAGTCATTACTTATCTAACAAACAGAACATATTTTGGTAATATTACACACAGATAAATAAACTAAGAAATACTGTACTAACTTTAACTTTCCTTTGGGTTCATCCTCTTCACCAAAACCAAGTGTATCATCATTATCTAGTAAAGGCACCTGTAAAATAGATTGAATTTCTGAGCTTATATTTCTATTCCACATATTTTATTTTTTCAGGTTAAACACTACACATACAGAATTTAAACTTTTCAATTTAACTAAGTAACACTACAGTAATTAAGGTAATTTTTCCTATACCCGATATAACTGGATAAAGCGTGCCTTAACTGAAAGCATAATGCAGGCTGACAAGCAAATTCATTAGCTCATTATTAGCCATTTCAAAACAATCACTTGGATGAGCAAGTGCCTGGATGCATGGAGGACCTCTACAAGGCAGAGGCTTCCCAACCACAACACACACAACTCATTACCACCATCTATTTTTCATCATTGCCTTTGGCAAGTGCAGAATCTGGGACGATACTAAAATTTCTAATGATTCCAGTATTGATGCCGGGTCCGCTAAAAAGTGTATTCCGATACAATTATTAATTTCAATTTGATTATTTTAAATAATAGTTGGATATTTTTCTGAAATTTTGTAAACCGTATTTTAGTTTGGAAAAATTAAATGCATCATAATTAGGACATTATGAGCATGGTAAATGTACTATATTAATTAATATAAGAGATTAAAGTAAAATTTTGACAGCAATTTGGGACGAACTGTAATCAACTTGTAACTGTTATCATTACTAAGAGTATATTAACGAACAGTTTAGTTTATGCCAAACATAACGAGTGCCCACACCTGGATTTGACCAATCATGCCCTCGTCTGATGTTAGCACAAGATCTAGAGTGCTGTTATCTCAGGTGGGCTGTCATACTGTATGAGAGAGGAGTCCTGTACCAGGTCAAGAAATTGTTCTAATATTCATGATGTAAGATTTATCCAGCCTATTGCCTCATGGTTAAAATCTCCCATTTAAGAGCTTGGGCTTCAGCTGCACCATTTATCACACTATGAAGATCTGTAACTTCCTCTGCTGTTGCTGTGTCTGCCCTGTTCTTTAATTGCTCCTTATTAACACCCTCTCCCACGTTTAAATTCAGGTCGTCTAATCCTCATTCCACTAACTACTCTGAACAACTTCCCATTGCACTGCTGGGCTAGCTCAACTAGCTCTAACTGATATCTATTTTGGAAAGATCATACTGGAGAAGGCCCTTCATTGTTGTAAAGTTTCTTCAGTAAGGTTGGTGTATGCTGCCTTTCTCTACCTTGGGTAGCGAGTGTACAGTATTGATAGTACTATACCTAACTATGTTTGCATAGTTAGCTCCAGTTCCTTGGCCCTGCCTCTTGTCTATAAATCTTTTCATGTGACATCTCCCACTGGTCTCATTACATTTGAATTGAAATATACATGCATGTAATAAAAAATACATTACCACCATTATCTACTAATACTGTATGTCAGTGAATATCTTTTGTACTTTTATTTAATACATGATAAAGATAACTCAAAATATTTGCTTTAGAATAATAAATACAATTAACTATTAGCAACAAAGGAAAAATCACAGCACAAAGTATTACTGTATTGGTATTGATACCTCTTTGAAATGCAGTACTGTACTCACAATTGAAATAAATATATTAGAAAAAAGACCATTAATACAGCTACAGTCATGTGTAACAACATTTAAAGACTATTATTTCCTTGACATGCTACATCTTGCAGAAACTACTTTGATTTAAGGTGAAGGAAAGACCCAATATATGTGCAAGTCTATTCAAACCAAATTTTTAAATGCAACCAACATACTATATCAAGGTGTTGTAAACAATGTGGAGTACGTTGTTTACAGCACCCTGAAAAAAGATGTAAGTTGCACCCGAAAATTTTGTAATTGATACACGTGTATTGGATCTTTCCTTCACTTTCATTCAAGCACTACAGCACTGTAGTAAGTTTCTCCACTATTATGATTAATAAAGCAGCATGGCACACAAGATAAGGCATGCAACAGCTCTTTTAGGCATTGGTTATAAATTAATAGTTACCTGGTCAAGATCTTCACCATACATAATAGAACTCTAATAGTGAAAGAGATGGGAAAAGTATTAGTGGTAAATACATCAAATGACTGGTAAATAAATAAAGTACAGTATATAAAATAATTACTGTGTGCATCAGTGGAAATATTGCTAGATTCAGCAAGTATTAAAAGTATTATTTATGCAGCAGTCTTCTTACCAAAGTTATCAGTGGTTATTTTCATTACCTTCTACACCATTTACTATAAACAAGAACACATCACAACAAAACTTGATCACCCTATATTATAAAATCTAAACCTTTTTACCCCCTGCACTGTGCAACAGTTTCACACAACTCCTTCATGGTGCATATGAAAAAAAAAATCCCCCCAAATGTTATCTTTATAATACTGTATTGTTAATTAAAGTCCACTCAATCAGGGAAAATTTAAGCAAATGCATTATGTAGCTTTAAAGTGATACATTATTCATAGTTGTGTACTTTTAAAGAGCACAACACAGATGATGTCACAACAGCAAAAAAAAAAGTGACAGGTTGGATAACAAGAACCTTCCAAATAAGCGATGCCACATCAATACTGATACTTTTTAAGTCATTAGTGCTCTCTAAGTGGAATATTGTTGCACAGTAACAGCCTCATTCAAAACTGAAGAAATTGCTGACCCAGAGAGCGTGCAAAGATCATTTACCGCTAGCATCCACTCAACAAAACATACAAATTACTGGGACCGCTAAAAATTGCAAATCTATTCCCTAGAGTTCAGGTGGGAGAGATACATAATATTTTGTAATAATAATTACATAATTCTTTTGAATAAACATTTTTTATGTGTATAATTTACACTTGGAAAATATTACAATGATTGATTCCAAATCTGCACACAGAAATAACACCATATGAGGCCAGTAGGCATGATAGGATGTTAAAAATAGTCCCACTGAAAAGCAGATGTGCAATAGGCATGCTCTGCTTTTTTAAAGTAACTCCCCCATACTCCAGTCTTTTTCCTAGCCAAAATGGTTCTAGAACTAGACCACAACACTCTAAACTGTCCTGGGTTCGTATCCTGGCCAGGGAGGATTTACTGGGCGTCAATCCTTAACTGTAGCCTCTGTTTACCCAACAATAAAATAGGTACCTGGTTATTAAACGATTTGGTGGGGTCGTATTCCGGGGAACATAGGATTAATTTTTTAAATTATCAGGGAAAAGCACCAAGCCATTACGACTTTATAGCACTTGTAAGGGGTCAGGATAAGGATTTGGGATGGGACAGGGGTAAGGAATGGTGTCGAACCACTTGGACGGTCGAGGATTGAACGCTGACCTGCATGAAGCGAGACCGTCACTCTACTGTCCAGCCCAAGTGGTTGGACACATAAGATTAAGGACCTGCCCGAAATGCTGTGTGTGCTAGTGGCTGTACAAGAATAAAGAACTCTTGTATATATAAATTAAAAATAAAAATGAGCAATTTACATCTGTAGTGAGTCTTTACTCATGCACCCCACACCCATCCAATGGGCAGAGGTGGAAAATTTACACTCGTGTGCATGCTCTAAGTTAGCAAACTATGGATATTTGCTAACATTACATAGTTAAATAGTAACACCTAATTTTATATCACTGGTTTAGCAAAATTTCTAATCAAATTTTAAATAATGAATGTTTACAATTTGCCTAAAAAGCTATGCACACTACAACACAATTTATACAGCTGCATAATACAATTTCCTCATATTCGAATAATAAAATAGAGAATTGAAAAATTCGAAGCCTTTTCCTGGATTTTGTAAATGTTATTGTTTACAGTTGACACCTGTCATATTTTAAGGAAACACCCAGCAATAAAGATAGTATTAAATCCAAACACAAACTAAACTGACTTAATATAAATGCTAATTCTCAAATAGGTAATTTATTCTAATCTGTAAACCAGAGTGTAACTAAAAAGAGTACAATATTGTGTATAGAAGTGCTTACGTTGGAGGCCATAGTTGCTGATGTCAACAGTGCGACGCCACGCAAGCCACTAGCCGGGGGTGCCGGGGCTCACTGGCTCAACCTCCCCTAGTTGTAATACTACTACATGTATTTATTTATTTGTTGACATATTTATATACAATAAGGTACATTGGATTTATGAGGGTATATAACATTGATGTTACTACATTCTTGTAAAGCCACTAGCACGTATATAGCGTTTCGGGCAGATCCTTAATTTTAATTAATTACTTTCGCGCTCTAGCGACAACGTACGTCGTCGTTCATTTTTCTCTTGATTCTACTCTAGCGACAACGTCCTGAGTCGTTCATTAAAAATTTTTGTTAAAAAATGAAATTTTATCCGATCAATCTGGTAGTAGTTTCAAAATGAGCGCCTTTAGATTGCGCACAATTTAGCACTTTCGCACCCATATGTTGCTTGAGCACGACATATTTTTTTCTCTTGAATGCACTTCAAGCGGCATTTGAAAAATATATTTTTATAAAATCCAATTCTTATCCGATCGACTTGGGGATAGTATAAACATGTTTGCCATTAAATGTTTGCTTTCTCTAATAGCCACATAGCCTATTTGGGAGAACGGCATCATCGTGGTAAGGCCATTGTATTGTTGACACGACGCGTGTAATCAATGTAGTTTTTAATTTGGTGCCGGTCTAACGCATTCTTGTGTGACATTTTATAAATATGTCCTTCTAGAACATTCATTTGTGAACACATTGGTACAAAAATTAGGTACGTACATCGAAAATTAAGGTCAGAACAGTGAAAAGAATATACACTTTTCAATAGGTGTTTCGCCGATCTTCCGTCAGGAGTGAGGTAAGAGGTAACACTTCATCCACTTCCCACACTCTTGAGGGTGGGCCGCGATCATGATTCTACATTTATATGCATATTTCCGTGTAGGAAATTTTATTGCGGTGACAGTGATACTAAAATTAACGACGTAGAACAATTCTGGGGTTGATAAACATGAAAAGATCATAAACATTTCAGCGCGGTTTGGCGCTCCCTGCTAACGATCGCCATAGTTTTTTATTTGGTGCGGGTCTCATGTCGGGTTTGGTGAAATTTTACATATATATTCCTCTAGAGCATTCTTTTGCGAACAAATTGATACCAAATTTAAATACATACATGGAATATTAAGGTGAGCAGACCGAAAAAATTATAAACATTTTAGCGTCGCCGCGCGGTCGCCCGAAACGAACGGCGCACAACAGAAAGTACACAGTTTACTCCAGGGAGCGCGTTATTCTAATAGATAATAAATAAATAAATAAATAAATAAATTTTTATTCAGGTAAGGTACATACATACAAGGTAAGATACAAAGTTGATGGATTTATAGATAGAGCTAGTACATACAATGCCTAAAGCCACTATTACGCAAAGCGTTTCGGGCAGGAAAAACATTAAAGACTAAAACTTAATACTAACTGAGTTTAAAGTATAAAATGCGTTGAGAACAAATAAAAATAAAAATAAGAAAGGGGGAAACATGGCTGAAAAAGCAGCACAAATACAATTAGGTCGACAAACAGCGTTGTTTAAAAAAACAGACATGGGTTGACAATGTAATAATATTATAATACTATAATAATAATAAATAGTAAATAACTTGTAATAAAAGGAGCCCAATATTTTGTTTGCCGACTGATACGGTTTTCATCGTAATATATTTGAATGCATAGAGTACACTACAATATTTTGTTGGTTTTATTAATATTATCACTGCACGTATTTAATAAAAAAATACGATAATATGATAACTTTCCAATATTTGCTTCTTTTTTTTAACAAGCATAGGTATACACAATGTGCTGCTACCTTATTCTATATGAAAGCTAACAGGGTGTAGATAAAAAAAAACTAGCTGTAAGTTCATCTAATATCCCCATCTCACAGGATGGTTAATCATATATATATTTGCTCCTCAATTTCGAACGAGAAGCAACGGGATCAAATTCAACAAGCCACAGTGTAGGACAGAAAACAGGAGATGCTTTTTCACCTATAGGGTTGTAAACCCGTAGAACCGCCTACCCGCCGAAGCCGTAAACGCCAAAACTCTGGGCATTCAAGTAAATATTTATATGACTGGGTTTTCTGGGACCAGACTAGTTCAAGAACTGAGAGGTATGAGCTACCAGGAAAGGCTACGGGAGCTAAACCTTACGTCCCTGGAGGACAGAAGAGTACGGGGAGACATGATTACCACCTACAAAATTTTTAGGGAAACTGATAAGGTGGACAAAGACAAACTAATTGCCATGGGTGGAACACGAACAAGGGGACGCAGGTGGAAACTTAGTACCCAAATGAGTCACAGGGACCACACTAGTCATGAATACTGGTAGCAGTAATAACTCACTAGTCATGAATACTGGTAGCAGCAGCACCTTACTAGTAGGGAATACTGGTAGCAGCAGCACCTTACTAGTAGGGAATACTGGTAGCAGCAGCACCTTACTAGTAGGGAATACTGGTAGCAGTAATATACAACACTAGTCAGGAATACTGATAGAAGTGGCACCTCACGAGTCAGGAATACTGGTAGCAGTAATACCACTCAAGTCAGGAATACTGGTAGCAGTAATACCTCACTAGTTAGGAATACTGGTAGCAGTAATACCTCACTAGTTAGGAATACTGGTAGCAGAAATACCACACTTGTCAGGAGTACTAGTAGCAGTAGCACTACACTAGTCAGGAACACTGGTAGCAGTAACTCTACACTAGTTAGGAATGCAGGTAGCAGTAATACCACACTAGTCAGGAATACTGGATACCTGATCAACCAGGCTGTGACTCATACGTCAGGCTGCGAGCAGCCGCGTCCAACAGCCTGGTTGATCAGTTCAGCAACCAGGAGGTCTGGTCGACGACCGGGCCGCGGGGACGCTAAGCCCCGGAAGCACCTCAAGGTAAGCCCCTCACGAGTCAGGAGTACTGGTAGCAGTGATACCACACAGGGGACGTTTGAAAGAACTTTTTCAGTGTCAGAGTAGTTAACAGATGGAATGTATTAGGCAGTGATGTGGTGGAGGCTGACTCCATACACAGTTTCAAATGTAGATTTGATAGAGCCCAGTAGGCTCAGGAATCTGTACACCAGTTGATTGATAGTTGAGAGGCGGGACCAAAGAGCCAGAGCTCAACCCCCGCAAGCACAACTAGGTGAAATTATAAAGGGGTGCTGCTATAGGACTATAGTGTGTGGTGGGGGACCTTAAAGTGTACTGTTAGGGCCCTGTGTGTGGCGGGGACCCTTAAGGGGTGCTACTAGCTAGGACTTTGGTGTGTGGTGGGGACCTTAAGGGGTGCTGCCAGGATCTTGGTGTGTGGTAGAGACCTTAAGGGGGTGTAGTGGGGATCTTGAGGCGCGTGGTGGTAAAATGGCGTATGGCGGGAACCATGGTGTATGGCGAGAGGCTTTGGCATGTAGCTGTCACCTTAAAAGATGCGACTAGAACTTTTCACGGTCCATAGGAAACATGAGGTGTGATGGGAATTGTAAGGCGTGATGAATTAGTATTATGAAGAATAGGCTGGAATTGTAAAAGGAAGGAGGGAATCGTAAAGGGTTGGTGGCAATTGTAAAGTGTAGCGGAAATTTTAATTATATAAGGTGGCGGGAAGATTGAACTGAGCTGGCACGTCACTTCAGTATATTAGTATTTGCGGAAAATTTAAATACTGTAGGCTATTAACGAAAATAAACCTCCAGACATGTTGCTCCTGTACTGCTATAGCCAAGCAAGAGTTTGTTAAGCGCCAAGATGTCAAAACTAACATTCATTATGGCGTTAAAATTAAGATAATGAGTGTTAATTGTGGCGGGAAGTTCCAAAACAAATGAGTGGCGCCATCTGTAGCTGTATATAAGAAATGCGCGCCAAGTGTGTGTCAACAGCACATGCGCTCCTGTGCCAGGTAAGTCCACTACGAGCTCACCATAGCCCGTGCTACTTGGAACTTGTTCCGAGTAGCTGAATCTATAACAACAAGTGCAAGTGGGTCACTTCAGTCCGGTCTCCAGTCAGGTGAACAGGTGCAGCTGACAACCGGCCCAAGTAAGGTAAGAGTAGTGGAAAATTTAGCAGTTTTATTGTGTTAATGTAAGCTGTGAGAAGGAATGGCAAATAAAACAGTCCAGATGAATGAGTTAATGTTAAATCTTTGGCCGAATAGGCTGTTGTCTGGTAATTCATTGTTCCTTATTCAAACTTCTACCCAGTTATTCATTTCTCGATCCTTACCCGTTCGCAGGGTCGTTGGTCTTCTGTTACTAGCAACAAACTGCGTGCTTTTAAGGGTAGCGTGTCCCCCATGGCCTTCCTACTACCACCGTAACCAGCAGTGGGAAACGGCTCTAGCAAGGTTACGCATTCGTCATACACGTTTAGCTCAGGGGCGCCGCCCTGCTCCTTATTGTTCAAACTGCATTGCCCCTCTTATGGTCGTGCATATCTTTGTTGAATGTCCTGACTTCCAGGTGCGTGTCTTGCTTCCCAACCGTCCCTCACGGTCACTTGTCTCTCTATAGAATCTTTGGTGAATCAGATACCTTTGATATCGTTCGCCTTTTGCATTTTCTGTTCTCGTATTGGCATCCCTAGTGATATTTAGCGCCTTTCGGATAACCCACATATTTGATGGTGCTACATATAGCCTTTCCGGCTTGGTGTCTTTTATTTGATAATTACTTACTGTCACAGTGTAGTGTAGAGAAAAAGCAGTTACAGCCCTGCTCCTGTGCCAGGTAAGTCCTCTACGGGTTCACCATAGCCCGTGCTACTTAGAGCTTTTTGTTCCGAGTAGCTAAATCTAAAACAACAACAACATGGAGAGAAAGCTTGGATACGGGAGATACCAGAATCACTTAAATAAAATATATGGAACACCCTCCACCCTGATCATCACTGACTACATCAGTTCACAACGTCCCTGTTGATGGCCACACGTGTTGACTCTGGTGCCTACTCTTAGCTTGTATCTTATTTCACAGTACTGTTTACCTGCTATTGTCAATGTGTGATTTAATATTCCTTATTTGCTACCTCCCTCATATTGCTGATAGCAGAGGAGAAACGGGACCAAATCTCTTACTTAAAGTGTCGATAGAAGAGGGAATTGTTAATAAATACAGTAAAGGCAAATTATCAGACAAAAAATTGCAAATATGCGTTTTGTTGTATGCATTTTCAAGGAAGAAAGGCAATCTGAATATGTACTGTACATCTTATTCTACTAAAACATCTGTAATGTAATGGCATTATTGAAACCAAATTGTGAGGGCAAACAGCACTGATATTCCAGAAAAGTTCTACATAAGTTCATTAATCATGATTTTGAGTAATTTGGAGACAACTTATAAGGGCAATGAGCTAATAATCCAGCCCATTCTCTTGATTTACATAACATACACAATGCGAACCCTTGCCATCTATCTAGCCTAACCTACCGATGAATAGGAAACGTGGATATTTGTGAGTTGTTACTTTTCATAGAACTCTGTACGTTTGGAACTGTAGCGTACAAAATGAGACTCATTAGTTGAGAGGACGGGTTAAATAATCTTTAGGTGAAGAACCAGATTTCTCTCGAGTTTTGCAAGGAGAAACGAATGCTTGCTTCCAATCACTGGGAATATACCCCATCCACCTTCACGCAATTTTTAATAGACATCAGATATAAGAGAATAGAAATTGGGAGGTGGTACAACATTTCATAATATCTCTTCTAGTCTCACAGACAGATTTACAGAACAATAAGGTAGATTTTGGGTCGGCTAGTGTAAGTAGTTATGTGAAGAATGGTAATTGGAATAAAATCTAAAGACAAAGATTGCAGTTCATAAGCATACTTTAGAGTGAAAAGGTATGTGTTATATGGGCACCATAGCTTATAGAGCGGAAACATGCATCATGAGTATTCGTGACAGATATAGGGTAATCAGTCAAGAATCCAAAACAATGAAAGGTAGAGGTCATGTTCGGGAAGTATTTGCCAGCAATTTTCATAGATCTTTTGCTAAGCACAGAATGCAAACGAATGGCAATAAAAATCCCTCGAAAGTCAAAAGGCCACTTGGGAACAACCTACAACTAACAATCTACGGAAATGACCAAGTATGTGGAAAGAATGTGTAGATGGTAAGGCCAAAAAACTCTACAAATATCTACATGTGAGACAAACCAAACCTCCAAGAGTGGAAAAACAATCAAGGTTTCCCCTCTCTGGTTACCCTCTCAGAAGAACTTCTCTCACAGACGCAGGACTAGAAATGGAGCCATCAGTCGCTCTAAAACCATTGAACCAGATAAAAGGAAGCGCGTGAGCTCACGGGAAACCCCGAAACCTTAGAAAGCCTAATGCTAAACAACATACATTGGGATATGAAGAAGACAATATTAACCGCAGGAAGTCATGGACGTAGCAACACAGTAGGCATATTCCAAGGGTATTCGAAGAGAAAGTAGGCTCTGCAACCACCATTAAAATCCCGTAGGGAAGCTGCCATAAAGTCTCCACCAGCAACAGCAGACCAGAAAGCGGTCGTGGCTACCAAAAACCAAGGGTGATAGCCAAGAAGCTGTCTATCTAATGGCCATGGCAGAAGTTTGAAGTTTGTTGCACCCCACCTTTGGTAAATATGTACTGTACATGAATTCAATGTTAGATATGTTATTCCATATTGACAGAACACCGAAGAAATGGTAGCAGCACCAACACTCAAAGACATAAACTGCAATTGCTGGGAAAGATTGCGAGGTCGCCGCCAGAGGCACCTGTTAGGCCACGGCCAGTGCCAGCAAATAACACAGGCCATAGAGTGGAATAACCCCGCAGCTACCAAAGTGAATGATGGGGGGCAAAAGGAATGACCTTCAGTTATTCAGTGACCTTATGAATGATTGATTTTTAACATTAGGGTTTTAATTCAACCATTTGTCAAATAATCCATTTATTATAGAAAAGAAATATCACAGACTATATTTTGTGAGTATTACACTGCTGTATTGTTTGCCAATTTTATAAATAAGCATGAAGTACTGTATGAGCAGGCATATTTATTACAGTGGTTATGCTTATAACTTGCTCACTTTCCACTGTATCCTCCTGCGCTCTGCTGCTGCTCCTGTTGATGTTCCTTGTTAATGATGCCATTCACCCACTCACGGAAGTGTTGGACATCAACATACACGCCAGGCACGTCTTTCTGACCACAGCCAATGCCCCAGGCGGTGATGCCAGTGAGGACATAATCGCCTGTGGTGGGATCCTGGCAGGCCAGAGGTCCGCCACCATCACCTTCGCACGCGTCCTTGTTCTCTTCACCTCCAGCACACATGAACGATTTGTCCAGGATGAAGAACTTGCCCAGACGAGTTTTTCGTAGTAGATTCTGACAATCGTTACGGTCCACTACTGGTACTTCGACCTTCTTCAAGATCACTTGATATTGACCGCCATCGAAAGCATCCTTACCCCAACCCGTAGCAAAGCATCGAGTTCCCTTAGGAATTATTTGTCCATGATTTGGAAGACAAATTGTGTTGATATGATACTTGAATACTATGGGCTCACTTAACTCTATCACAGCGATGTCATTGTGGACGTTTTTGGGATTAAATAGTGGGTGTATTGTAATAGATGCCACATTTGCGTCGTAGTACTGCAGAGGTTCTTTATAGTCGTCGACCTGCCACTCACCGAGCCGTACACGGAGGTCTTGTGGAGTGAATCCTTTAACACAATGAGCTGCGGTCAGCAGCCAGCGGTCACCGATTAGGGAAGCACCGCACTTGAAGGTGTAGTTAGTGAAAAAGACAATTCCCTGCCAAGGGAACTCGCCGAAGTGGGTCTGATAGTAAAGGAGGTCAACATTTTTTATGCGAGTATCAAGAAGCTCATTGCGGACACCACACTTTCCTGCAGCCACGTAGGTTTCATCAACCGGTGGTAGTTTTGGGTTCTGGCAACAGCTTCCGGGAGATACAAGACCAGTACCGCTTAAGCGACACTGTGCCCATTTGCCGCTGCTAGAGTAGGGGAGGAAGGCACCAGTGTTATCGAGAAGCTCTCCTTGGCAGAGGATCTCCGGCAGACATACAGAGTTCTCGGGACAGCTGTCGAGGATGGGCTCACTTGGCTTCGGGGGAGGGTAGCAGCACGCGCCCACTATGTTGGGGTTGACGTAACATGCCTGGTGATGTAACACATATTTATTCATCTAATACTTGTTTTCATACATGCTAACATTAAGAGTTTAAGATCTCGAATTAAACGTCTTGTATAAAAAACGCAATCCAATTTTATATTGCAAATTTTTGGGGAATTTACTTTTATATTTACTTTGTGCATGTTTTCATAGATTAACAAAATTCTTGAAAATAAATAATTGGGCCATTTATGTGCATGACTTATTGTAAGGATACAAGTGTATTGCTTAATAATTTAATGAAGACTATAATCCATTAATATTCAACGGAAGTTGGGTATTAATGAATTATAGTCTTGACAGTCTTGACATTATAGTCTTGACATTGTCAGTGGGGGGTAGGACAAGAGGTGTAGGATATTGGCAACAGGGGTTGGACATTGATAAGAGGTGTTGGATATTGACAACAGGGGTTGGACATTGATAAGAGGTGTATGATATTGGCAACAGGAGTTGGACATTGATAAGAGGTGTAGGATATTGGCAAGAGGGGTTGGACATTGATAAGAGGTGTAGGATATTGACAACAGGGGTTGGACATTGATAAGAGGTGTAGGATATTGGCAACAGGGGTTGGACATTGATAAGAGGTGTAGGATATTGGCAACAGGGGTTGGACATTGATAAGAGGTGTAGGATATTGACAACAGGGGTTGGACATTGATAAGAGGTGTAGGATATTGGCAACAGGGGTTGGACATTGACAAGAGGCGTTGGATATTGGCAACAGGGGTTGGACATTGATAAGAGGTGTAGGATATTGACAACAGGGGTTGGACATTGATAAGAGGTGTAGGATATTGACAACAGGGGTTGGACATTGACAAGAGGCGTTGGATATTGACAACAGGGGTTGGACATTGACAAGAGGTGTTGGATATTGGCAAAAAGCACAGCGAGAAAGTGAAGAGCGCAAATAACAATGGGAGAGCGTGGCTGGCGCCCCAAGCTTGGCTGGGCAGTGAGCACTCACCGAGTTGGAAGGAGGAGATTTAGTGCCATCAGAGTAGCAGAGGTCAGACACGAGGCAGGTCTCTCCTCCCGGGCACGTCTTGAGGGGTGCTGGAGGCGTGCAACACTGGCCTACCTCCCCGGCACCGCCAGACACATAGCACGTCTGTTACACGGAATACTTTCATTAGATCTAGGTGCTCACACGCGTAAACTTCTCAATACGTAAGTAGTCCAGACGCGGTAACAAGGTACAGTAGAGTAATTACCTGGTATTCACCAAGGGGGTCGACGGTAATTTTTCCGCCGCAGGAGCCCGTCGCCACACACTTTTGTGTTCCGTCTAGCGAGCATTTCTCCAGCGGTGGGAGAGGGTCGCAGCACACACCTACCACAGTTCCCTTGCTCACGAAACAAGGCTATTGGAATGGAAAGTGGAAAATTAATTACTAACCATATTTTGCTAACCCTGCACGATCTTATACAAAAAATTATTTTCACATTTTAATGATTATTCCTTCCTCTCTAACCGACTGATTAAAAACTTAACAATCTGTAAATGCCTTTTTACTTTCCATGGAATAACTGAGATCTAGCAGTAGATTTAGTAAATACACCTAAGAAAGATAGTGTTATCTTGAGTTTATCTTGAGATGATTTCGGGACTTAGCGTCCCCGCGGCCCGGTCCTCGACCGGACCTCCTTTTTGTTACACACCCCCAGAAAGCAACCCGTAGCAGCTGTCTAACTCCCAGGTACCAATTTACTGCTAGGTAACAGGGGCATCAGGGTGAAAAAAACATTTTGTCTATTTGTCTCCGTCTCCACCGGGGATCGAACCCGGAGCCTCAGGACTATGAATCCGAAGCGCTGTCCACCCAGCGGCCAGGCGCACATCAATGTTATTAAGTAAACATTGAAAAGCATGACTGAAAGATCTTAGCTTATGGGTAACGATGTGTATTAGTGTTACACCTGACGGCTCTATAGAAATAGGTGGAAGGTGTACCGGATGCTCATCTAATATATTTTAGCGATCTTTTGTCGCTCAAACCGTACTGGCCACTGAATACTTAAAATACAAAAGCAGTGGAATACTGTGATTCACAGAGTGCGCTCATGACACTGAATGAACAGAGTAGTAACACACAGAAAATAATCAGTGATATTCAAAGGAATGTTTTAGCATCAAGTGAAAATAGATTTCAGATATATATAATTCCTTTCGATATACAATCACTTGTTGGCATCTCAAAGCATGATACTATTAAAATGCTTGCAAAAAAAACTGTAGTAGACCAGCAGTAGAAATTTATATGGGCGTTTGGGCAAAGAGCAGTAACAAAGAGAATACTGGGATGAATACTTGATTAAAATCTTACTGAACTAACAAATTCACAAACACCTGAAAATGGTGGCAATAAACTTTATGATGAATACCGTGAGGAGACATTTATATATGGAACTATTAGAGCAAGCGAGGTTATGCCTGGTATGCCAATATGATAAAGCTAGCTGGTAGCTTTATCATAATTCGTGTGTCGAATCACAATACATCAACTTTTAACAATTCGACAAAACGAATTATTAAATTATATGTTTAAGAGATATGTAGCCTTGTCCATGGAGGGCAGAACAAATATGCTTATGGTGACCAGACCACACACTAGAAGGTGAAGGGACGACGACGTTTCGGTCCGTCCTGGACCATTATTCTCAAGTCGATTGTCGACTTTACAATGGTCCAGGATGGACCGAAACGTCGTCGTCTGGTCTGGTCAACATACTTTAGCCACGTTATTGTGACTCATCGCCTGCTTATGGTGGTAAGCAATGCGCAAATGAATGGTCACGTCTGTAGCAGAAAAAATAACAAATCTTACGGAATGGACTCTGATGTCGATGTTGCCAACGCCGTCTGTGGTGAGGGTGGTGCGGGCGGTGCACTGGGCCTGGGTGATGCACGTCTTGGGACTCGGGCACGTCTGGATTGGCTTAGGCGCCGGCGGCGTGCAACAGATTCCCGCCTCCAAGTTGGGGCCCACAAAACAATCCTGAACACATCATGAACATATTAACGCATAGTTCATAAGTTTCGTAATATATGTAGCAATTATGCTACATATATTATATGCGTGTTATGACAAAAATCACAGAAAATATTAAGTGACTATATGTATAATGATGCGACGTGGCCGCCCTAACCTTATATTTGCCAGCGGCGTCTTTGACAATGGTGCCGTCGCAGGCGCCTTGAGCTACGCACAAGTTGCCGGCCTTGCAGGATGGGTACGCACAGCACACAGCCTCCACCGTCGGGTAGTTGGGGTTAACGCACTGTTGACATATATGGCAGATGATATGAGACTAGTGTCCATTAAATCAAAGGTTAATAAGTATAGATAATAATATTTGTATATATAAAACAGAAAGAAAACGCAGTCATGGTTCTCAAACACTCACCTTATTACCGAAGCGGAGGTCGAGGAGGCCTTCTCCGGAGGTGTTGATTTTACCGTCATGGCAGAGATAAGCTGGGACACATTCCTTCGTCTCTTCGCACTTCCCTGTTACCACAGTTTGCCCCCCACCTTGTTGTTGCTGAACATCTACGATAGTACCAGTGCCGCCACTGCCGTGAGCTCCCCCACCTACATCAGCAGAGCCGCCCCCTGCTAGGTGGCCACCACCACCTGCTCCCACATCTACGATAGTACCAGTGCCACCACTGCCGTGAGCTCCTCCACCTACATCAGCAGACCCACCCCCTGCTTGGTGGCCACCACCACCTGCTCCCACATCTACGATAGTACCAGTACCGCCACTGCCGTGAGCTGCTCCACCTGCAGTAGCAGAGCCACCATCTGCTCCCACATCTACGATAGTACCAGTGCCGCCACTGCCGTGAGCTGCTCCACCTGCAGTAGCAGAGCCATCTCCTGATAGGTGACCACCACCACCTGATCCCACATCTACGATAGTACCAGTACCGCCACTCCCGTGAGCTCCTCCACCTGCAGTAGCAGAGCCACCACCTGCTCCCACATCTACGGTAGTACCAGTGCCGCCACTGCCGTGAGCTGCTCCACCTGCAGTAGCAGAGCCACCCCCTGCTAGGTGGCCACCACCACCTGCTCCCACATCTACGGTAGTACCAGTACCGCCACTCCCGTGAGCTCCTCCACCTGCAGTAGCAGAGCCACCACCTGCTCCCACATCTACGGTAGTACCAGTGCCGCCGCTGCTGTGAGGTGCTCCACCTGCTCCCTCTACGACAGTAGCGGAACCACCTCCTTGGTAGCCACCACTACCACCTGCTCCCTCCACGACAGCAGCAGAACCACCCCCTGCTAGGCCACCTGCTCCCACCTCCACGATGGAGCCAGTGCCGCCGAAGCTGTCAGACGATCCGCCTCCCTCCGCGACGGTGGTATGTCCAGGAAGAAGGCAGCAGATCTTGCCGATGCCACCGCACAGAGTTCCAGTGTTCTGCCAAGATGAAGAAAAAGTCAGATCTTGAGGGGTAATATACGTAGCATGTTCTGAAATGAATAAATTTTATACGGAAGAAAAATATATAGCAAAGAAGACTAGCGTGTACATACCTGCTGTGGCACTGGTTCAGGCGTGCGCAGGTTCAGCAGGCCTATCCCACTTGTGTTTATCTCACCATCTACACATAACTGCCACGGCACGCACCCATAGTTCTGTAACACAAGTATAAACAAATTATTTAAAGCATACCACCAACGGTTGATTTTAGAAGTCCAGAAAATGGGTGTATATGTCAAGCCCATTTCGAGGACAGAAATATCCTAAGAACTCCAGCAAGAATGTAGGAAGAGCCATATAGCTATGGGTCATCCAAGATAGTTTAGATTTCTAGGCTTAGGCTCGCCAACAAGTACTTCTGGTAATTTACACCCCATGCTGGAGGTCTGACCAAACGTTTCCTTGTTAGCAAAACTATTATATACCTTACGTCATTATGTAATTTAATGTAAAAAAAACAAGAATTTAATAGTAACTCCATCATTAATGTTCAAGATATGCTCATGCATTTTATTCGGAATAACATATTATCCAAAATTCTTGGCGCGTATGAGGCTTGCCTGAGATAGGTAATGAACAAACTGTAGGTTTCCACTGTCCCTTACTTGCTTTTCTCATGACGTTGATGCAGTAATAAATTAGACCACTATCCTTCAAACTTCGAAAATTTTAAGAAATAAAACTCGTTACTAGCACACTACAAATTTAAATGTCTTCGCCTATAGAACACCGGGTTCAGTTCTTGGACTTATCATGCGACACTTTAATATTCATAGTAGTGAAGCTAAACCTAACCAAAACTGCGAGTAGAGAGTAGACTGCTGACGTATATGTTAACCTTTGTAACATGCTCATCAGTGCCGTAACTTTTTTAAGTAACGAATATTGGTGCCCATTATATGCCTCTGAGCTTTTCCACTACCACTCACATGATGAATATGGAGGTGCACTACCACTCACACGGTGGCTATGGGGGATTATAATCAATGAACTAAACTAACTGCTGTTGCTGCTTTTGATCACCGTAAAGTTATACATGATGTACAGTGTGGACACTGACCTTGCTACAGTCCGCAGCCTGCTGGAACGTGAAGTCTTCTGTCAGTGTCACTCCCTCAGCGCCCTGTAAAATACGGTAGTTACCAATTTTGCTTCAACTGTCAAGTCATCTAAATGACTAAAAATAATCGATTTTTGCAAATGATACCCTGCACCAAAACACCAAGATACATCGTGCAAATTTTACGAGAAAAAAGATAATAATCATTCTTACTTTATCAAAGACTCCTTCATCTTGCCACCAGAAACTGCCCTGTCCCACCTGCTGCTGCTGGTCAGCTATTCCTTCCTGCGCCGCCTGCTGCTTCTCGTCAGCGGCTGCTGCACCACTGCTCACCCCGGGGTACTGGGGCCAGGCTCTGACAGCCCCAATCGTCACCACCAGCAGTATGGACACCAGTACGCCACTCCTCATCTGTTGACAAAAGTTTAAATCTCGATTATACAGTTAACTTTATTTATTTATTTATTTATTTATTTATTTATATACAAGAAGGTACATTGGGTTTGTGAGAATACATAGCATAGTACAGTAATTGCACTCTTGTAAGCCACTAGTACGCGCAGCGTTTCGGGCAGGCCCTTAATCTAACAGATAGTTTTAAGTAGGTGTAGGTTTAAGTAGGTAAGGTTAAGTAGTAGGTTTAACTGTTATCATGTGGGACGGAGTGCTGAAAGATATCAATGAATTCAACCCTATATAGGACTGGGGCCTCGATAAGGCTAACAGGTTCCAGTCCCTGACAATCAGAAAGCAATTCAAGGCCATCTTACTGAACTGTGATATTCCTGGACAGAAGGCTTCTGTCCAGTATTTGTACTCTCACCACACTTAAACAGTCAAACACAGGTTTTAGTGAATGTTTTCATTGTGTGAGGTAGTCCGTCTACCGCCGCCCTCTGGATGGGTGCGCCTTCCACCGCCGCCCACTGGTTGGGTGCGCCTTCCACCGCCGCCCACTGGTTGGGTGCGCCTTCCACCGCCGCCCACTGGATAGGTGCGCCTTCCACCGCCGCCCACTGGTTGGGTGCGCCTTCCACCGCCGCCCACTGGTTGGGTGCGCCTTCCACCGCCGCGCACTGGATAGGTGCGCCTTCCACAGCCGCCCACTGGATTGGTGCACCGACCCCCCCCCCCCTAATCCCAGTACAACCTGTCTTCTTACAAAGAACGTCGCATTTCTATCATATGCGTTACATAAGGCCAAAAATTGTCGTACTTGAAAATGGAAGCGGCTCGCGAAAGTGACGTACTGTTCCGTTTTCTGTTTTGTCCTCTGGTAGGTTAGGAGAGACCACTTCAAATTGACCGTTTTCTTGACGTTGGCAAACCTTAGGAGCACGGGCTGCCCACTGAATGAGCTCACGTTCCACCGCCATTCACTGAATGAGCACACCTTCCACCGCCACCCACCTGTGTCTTCCACTGAATCGGCGCTCCTTCCACCGCCGCCCACTGGGTGGGAGGCCCTTCCACTGCTGTTCACTGGGTAGGTGTGCTTTTCAAAGCCGCCCACTGAGTAGGTGAATCTTCCTCTTCCGCCCACTAGGTGGGTGAACCTTCCACCGCCACTCACAATGGGGGCTGGTGTACCTTCCTCCGCCACCCATTACGTGGGTGTATCTTCCCTCGCCGCCCACTAGGTGGGTGCAGGGTGTATGATTCACACATAAACTCTTAATGTAAACTAAATGCAAATTCCTGAGCTTTAAACTAATATGGAATTCAGTTCTTGACTCTGGCCCTTGTGTCTGGTCTCCGGCCAATGACTGTGGCACTAAACTATGTAAAACTGTCAAGAGACTGTTGATGAATATTAATAAACGCTGTAAACCTTTCATCAATTCTGTAATCTTTGCAAAATGTATAATGTGGGGTTTTGTTTCTGAGGCTATTATGTGCCTCTATAAGGTTTCTACCACACCACATATCATGATGAGAAAATATATAAACTAATTTAAATAACATCAAGTTTGTATCAACATTATACTTATTTTAATACTGTATGCACGTTAGTGAATAAAACCTCGCTTTTTTACAGTACAAAATTCCCAACGTGTACACCACCTCAGCCCAGTTTCACATGAGCATTTCACTTTTATATGCTAAATGCTGCATCTCATGTTCTATGGTAACATAAATGCGTCTCGTTCACAAATACGCATCTGATGCTTGATGGTAACAGATTTAGGCGAAACACTGACAGTTAACAATATATTCAATAGTATTTACACACAAAAAAATATAATGTTTAAAAGCCCACCTTTAAGACGCGCTGCTTTGAGGAGAACTGCAAGACTGACGTGAAACAGGGCTTCTTATAGCTTGTGTTACATGGAGGAGGAGCGAGGGAGGAGCCTAGCCCAGCACCCCGGCGCCCCCACGCCTGGACCCCGGGGCTCCACCCCATCTATCCTGGATTTCCCTGGACGGTGGAGCTGGGATGTTAACGCTGCTCTGAGCCCTGTGAATGGTGAATGTCTTACCGAAGCCACACTCATCTTCACAATTTGACTTGTAATTTGAGAAGAAAAAACTATTGGCGACATGTAAAGAAATATCATATGATTTTGAAGGTTTCTGAAGGTTACAATAATACCCACAAACTGCACTTAATAATCTATGTAGGTTCCGAAGGTTGGCCTACAGCCAAGAGTTGAGACCATCCATTACCAGTACTAACGACATGAACGTCCCCTCCTTCACAAGGTTAAATACTGACGTACTTGCTTTAGTATGTCGCATTGCAGTTGGCTTCATTCGCAATTGAGTACGTTTTCTTTCACCTAATGCCTCTATTCACCTATATATATATATATATATATATATATATATATATATATATATATATATATATATATATATATATATATATATATATATATATATATATATATATATATATATATATATATATATATATATATATATATATATATATATATATATATATGTCGTACCTAGTAGCCAGAACTCACTTATCAGCCTACTATGCAAGGCCCAATTTGACTAATAAGCCAAGTTTTCATGAATTAATTGTTTTTCGACTACCTAACCTACCTAACCTAACCTAACCTAACTTTTTCGGCTACCTAACCTAACCTAACCTATAAAGATAGGTTAGGTTAGGTTAGGTAGGGTTGGTTAGGTTTGGTCATATATCTACGTTAATTTAAACTCCAATAAAAAAAATTGACCTCATACATAATGAAATGGGTAGATTTATCACTTCATAAGAAAAAAAATAGAGAAATTAAATTAATTCAGGAAAACTTGGCTTATTAGGCAAATCGGGCCTTGCATAGTAGGCTGACAAGTGCGTTCTGGCTATTAGGTACGACATATATATATATATATATATATATATATATATATATATATATATATATATATATATATATATATATATATATATATATATATATATATATATATATATATATACACACATCGGCCACCTATCAGTAACAATGTTGTTTACATGAGCTCTGGACGGACGAGGTAAATTCAGATAATGCTGCAGATGGAAAACCCTTAGTTTACCTGCCTCGAGTTATTGATTACGCCCACCTGGTCACTGTTGTTGTCGCTGTCCACCGTCACCTGTCTAGTGTTGTTGTCACTTCACCGTCACCTGTCTAGTGTTGTTGTCACTGTCCACCGTCACCTGTCTAGTGTTATAGTCACTGTCCACCGTCACCTGTCTAGTGTTGTTGTCACTGTCCACCGTCACCTGTCTAGTGTTGCTGTCACTGTCTTCTCTCACAGCCAAGGGTCAGGTCTTAGGCTTCATTCATATTTTAGAATGACGTATCTATGTACTTGTCTCTAACTCATAAAATATATGAATAAAAGAAGCAGCAGGAGGTATATTGGCCCATAAGAGTCAGCTCCAGTTTATAACCACCCAAACTCATCTATATTTATAATCTGTATTAAAGAAAATATTTGTCTGAGGTTGATGGTTGCGGTTAGCCTCACACAGCTTAGACATTTCATCCGAAGTCTCTATAGGCACTCTCAGTTTTGATGACCGGATGGTTTATGGATATGTGTGAACTTACCACTCAGTACATACAGAAAACAATTTGTGTGGAGGAGCTTTAGCTTCTGAACCCCTGCTGTTTTAGCTATAGATCGTTTAATATGACTCCTGATCCATTTGTTGTTACATCTGCTTTAAAACTGGTTGGAGCTAGCCTTTACTGTCTCCTTCCAGAGGTGTTTCCTGGCGTCTCTGTTGCTCAGCTGCGTGTCCACCTTACATAATATATATATCCACTCGTTCTTATATGCTGCTGAACCTAAAAAAAATTCTTTGTCAGCTTTTTAGATATACAGTAGTAGCTCAGGTATCTTTTATGTCTGGATTGTGTCAGCTCCGGCACTCGTTGAAGAAATGAAACATTCAGCTCCCTACGTCTGACCTCATTGGTATATGTGAGTGTCGATAAGCTCATTACATAATACCGCTTACTATGCTGTAGGAGGGAGGGAAGCCCTCCTGGGCTTCCCTCCCACCCTCCCTCCGCCTACACAGGCCCCCATTACAATTCACCACTTACCATTCCGTAGTTAACGTCATCATTTCCGAGTGAGCCGTGCACACGGGTCATCGTACGAAAACAACAAACAGAGACCGGTCGTAGCTTTAAGACAAAGAAGCCGTGTGTTTCCTCAGATGTGTTGCAGCTAGAGTATTGGAGTAATGCAATGTTGACGCTGGTGGAGGCGTGGCGGGCCTTCGGCTATCACGCTCTTCCTATTATTTAACCAGAAATTGTTACAACCCACGCCCACCAATGTTCTGCTTGCCGGCCGGCCTGCATGCCTGGGTGCACTCTGCTAAACTTTCCTACAGTATTGCAGGCTGCCTGCTTACCTATCGATATGCCTGCCTGCCATAAAGCCTGCTGTCGTGCCGTGAGACATGCCTGCCTGCCTACCAGTAACAAGTTGAACGCTGTACCCACGGGAGGAACTCAGCACAGTGATAAGACCGGAGAACATTGCTACAACCATGTATACCTCACACAACGGGGGACGTTCCTGTTGTGAAGCACTGTAACGGCGGGAAGCAGTACCTGAATAATGGATGTGACTCCCTCACCTAGGTGATTCACTTGTAACGTAACATGACTCTTATGCACATCGCTCATATTGACATCATCCCTATCATTCACCAACGCCCTCGTTATTCCCCAATCATTTAAGAACGTACTGGCAGGCACTCACTGCTTCTCCCTGGCAGGCACTCACTGCCCCTTCCTGGCAGGCACTCACTGCCCCTCCTTAGCAAGCACACACCTGACTAGCCCGCAACATCCCACGAAATATTCGGACTCTACGAAGCGATGTTTTTCTTCATACTTAGCTCTTTACCGCCAGATCCTTCACATCCGCCCTCCTGGGCTAGCCTTGAGCCTTCCTTCCCCTCCCCACCCCCACTATATTATCGTTCCCATCCGGCCAGTAGCTGAGGCGGGCGGCGGGTCCCCTGATGACATCATGCAGGAGGACCACTGGCGCACACCGCCACAGGTATTTCCCAGAGTTCAGGTGCCACCTGCGTCGGAGCTCCGTGTGGTAACTCACTCTATATCTCTCAGTCGGGGGCTTACCAAGATTTATCTTCTATTTTCGATGTAACATTCATTTTAAACACAGTATGTGTGGGTATAAATAGCCGGGCACCTGACTTGTGTTAAGTAATTAAAGCCTATCATGAGATTTAAGATCTTTTTATAATGTAAACTCAGTTTAGATTTTTAAAATAGTTTGACAGATAAATTAATATTATGCCACTTGCTGTGAATAATAACAATTGAGTTCAAGAGTAATACTTATAATCAGGTAACACCTTGTTACCTTATTGTAATGCTTCTGAAGAATCTTGTGTAGCCTATCTTATCTTCCAAGCCTTGCTTCATAATACTCACAGCTCTGTAATCTTATATAAACTGTGTGTATTATTACTCCTTCAGTACACCGGTATGTGTCTTTTTTCAGTTCACATAGCATTTGTCTCCATGTTCTTCCTGGAACCTTCTCCCTGGCACCCTGACTTTCCTGGAACCTTGTCCTCCCTGGCACCACGACTTTCCTGGAACCTTGTCCTCCCTGGCACCACGACTTTCCTGGAACCGTGTCCTCCCTAGCACCACGATTTTCCTGGAATCTTGTCCTCCCTGGCACCACGACTTTCCTGGAACCTTATCCTCCTTGGCACCACGACTTTTCTGGAACTGTGTCCTCCCTGGCACCACGACTTTCCTGGAACCTAGTCCTCCCTGGCACCACGACTTTCCTGGAACCTAGTCCTCCCTGGCACTACGACTTTCCTGGAGCCGTGTCCTCCCTGGCACCCGTATCACTTCAACACTTAAAATGGTACTAACTGAAGAGGTGCAACCACCGAGCAAAGAGTGGCTCAGTGTGGTCCTCCCCGTTTTTAAAACATATTGTAATTATCTTAAACGATATCTAAATCTGTTTCAAGTTTGATATGTGAATGCATATCACCGCAGGAAATTGCAATATTAAAAACGAGGATAAATGAAACTAAATTATTTTGACTTTAGAAAAGGATGTGAGAGAGTTTCTCTAATTCTGTAGATTGTCCACAGTTTGAATTTTTTGGCCTCCAAAGTGTGGCTTCCAGCTCAGTTTCCCGTCAATACTATAACAAGAAAGAGTACGAGGCCTTAATTTTCATGTGTGAGAATACTTACTGGGAAATTGTTCCCTCATTTTGGTGGTATTATGCTGTATGTTTTGTCAATATAAAATGAAAGTTTATGTGTTAAAACCATTGATAAAATTCGCACATTTCTGCATTTAACGTGTTAGTGAGCGCAATGCAGTTTTTTGTATTTAATATAGTGAGTTGTGTCGTCAAAAAGAAGAATAGATTGAACTGTTGTCTAGACTCCAGCAGAGTTTACAAAAATCACCAATACCGTGTTTATCAGTGAGGAGCAGCATTCACGGGTTAGTCCCAGTGATAAACACCTTTGTCACAAGTCCTGCAAGAAATATACCATAACCGTGACATATTTTCAGATGAAAATCTAATTAATCTAAGAGGACAAATGAAACAATTTTTATTTGTTTAACTCACAACCATCAATATGTCGTCTTCACAACGCTATAGACTCCTTCACCACTATCAGAAGGTGCATCCTGCCTCTACGCCTCACGGCCACTACCTTTTCCTGTCTTAAAGTCAAATCCTTATTCTCCTACACCTCACCTCACCATAGCCCACTCTACCAGAGCCAGAGGAATACACATGGCAAAGGAAAAGACAGGCAGACCAGAAATAGATTACAGAAATGCTCACCAAAATTCAGGCCAATGGAAATTTGACATTACTATAGGTTAGGTAAGTTCCAAACTGCATATAATCGTCTGATAAAAGTGATCTTTCAAAATATTACTCCAGCGAAATATATTCTATCTGAAAAGTGCAAATTAAGGGACAGCGAACATTATCATGAAGTATTCATTAGCCAGGACATGTCAAAGGAAGATAGATAGAAAGTAAAGAAAATTAGAGAAATAAAGTGAGTAAATAACTAAAGGAGACCAGATAGCAACACTAGCAGTGCACAAGTACAGGAAGGTCAGGCGCAAGAGAATTCAATACAACAAAGTAGGGTGTCATGCCAGGATATCGAGCCACCCAGCAAAAGGAGCAGGAAAAGGTGACTGGAACAACAAACACATCTTCCCCTAGTTGGTCTTAGACCAACAGGAACCACTTCTTCTTAAGGGAAACTAAATGAGCTCAGTAAAGATGAGTAGCATTAGTTATGTACATGAATGCAGATAGTATTACAAAAAAGGTGTAGAGTTACAGGAACGAATGGCCTGTAGTTGTGGTGGGAAGCCTTGCTACATCAACGGCAATGGAAGTAAAAGTACCCGAGGAAACCGATCACCAGGAGTACATACCAAGAATAGTTATAGTTGGTGACATGATGATGGTGGTGATTTACAATCCACCACCGACCATAGAACGCCCAGTGAAGATTATGATAAATGCAATACGATAGATAATGGAAAAAATAAGAGAAGCGAGGGCTAAGATTCTAATACATGCAGATTTCAATCATAAACAAATAGACTGAGTAAATAAGAACTTCCGAAGAGGTAATGAGACTTTGAAAACAAAACACACAGCAAACAACATTTACTGAAGCACTATATTAGAGAACCAAGAGGAGTAAGGGGACAGGATTCATCACCAACACTAGATCTTGCCTTTACCCAAAATGAGGCAGATATCAAGAAGAGAGTATGAAATGCCCTTAAGAGCTAGTATGACTGCATTATTATGCTTGAGTAGGGTTGTGTTGTGAGGTTTTTATTATTATTATTGTTTTCTACCACAGACGTGGCCACACATTTACAATGCTAACCATCATATATACATTTTTTTCTGTCCTCCATGGACAGGGTGAGAGATCTGTTAAATATATAGTTCAGGGATTTATTGAACAATCAACCTCAGAAGGTGGACGCCGCGGCGAGCGGTCATTATTTTCGTCAGTGTTGTCGACGTGAAGCCTCGCCACCACTGTCCTCGGAGCTCTCATATTTTTAACCATTGGTGACTGGAAAGTCCTACAAACTTTAGACCGGTAAGTTAATTACTAATTTTAAGCCCCCACTTTTAGTGACCTGGAGGACACAGTTACAGACGTGACATTAGTGAAGATATTGTGCCAATAGTTTACATAAGCAAATTGTCATGTTTTCTTAATTTTTCTTCTTAATACATTTTTAATCTGGTTAGTTTTTGTTTAAAATATTAATAATTTATTATCACAAATTTGTTATGTACTTAATACAAGGATGAGTTGTTATTCATATTGAATCCATTATTGAGGATGTTTTCACTCACAGGGTCCTGTCCTCTCCAGTTTGCCTAGCCCAAATGTTTGGTGAACTTTGTGTTAATACGCCGTCGATGACCTCGGTAAGACATCAGAAAAGTTGACCAGACCACACACTAGAAGGTGAAGGGATGACGACGTTTCGGTCCGTCCTGGACCGAAAGTCGATTGTCTTGATCGACTTGAGGATGGTCCAAGACGGACCGAAACGTCGTCGTCCCTTCACCTTCTACTGTGTGGTCTGGTCAACTTACTTTAGCCACGTTATTGTGACTCATCGCCTGCATCAGAAAAGTTATAATAAATGAGCCAATCAGTCGTTTTCTCTCGTCGCTACGAGCTATATCAAAGTGAAGCATGTGGTAGAGAATGTGAGGCATTTTAAGCAGGCGAGGAGTCACAATAACGTAGCTGAAGCATGTTGACCAGACCACACACTAGAAAGTGATGGGACGACGACGTTTCGGTCCGTCCTGGACCATTCTCAAGTCGATTGTGAGGCATTTTACTTCGTATAATTTCGTTTTATGCTTTGCTTCATTTGTTATGCACCGTGTACCGTTCTGCAAGTACTCGCCTAATGTGATTGCGGGGGTTGAGCTTTGGCTCTTTGGTCCCGCCTCTCAACCGTCAGTAAACTGATGTACAGATTTTTTAGCCTATTAGGCTCCATTAAACCTACATTTGCAACTGTGTATGGAGTCTGCCTCCACCAAAGTGCTTATACCTCCACAGGGGTTTATGCACCCTTCACTCATTCGGCTTTCATCTCCAGGTCTTCACGTTCGCTCAATGATAAGCAAAACAAATATTCATTTGTCTGGGGCACTCAGGTCCCTCCCGACCTGGTCCGTCGCCAGCCTAATAACCCCGGTTATAGCCTCAATCACCTCACGCAGCTAACACTGCTCTATCACTGCACAGAAGCGGTCGTGTTCTATAACAATAACTTACGCAGCTGGACCAGGCTGTGGGTCCGCCGGAGGGAGGGGGATGTGAGGAGAGTGCGGGTGTAATACCTGGCCCGGGGCGAGCCTCTCCGGGAGGAGGGAGGGAGAGGGGTAAAGTTCAAGGTGAGTGAGGCCGCCATCAGCGCGCCGGTTCGCACTTCCATCCTACGTTCAGCTGTTTCCAGGGGGAACATAAATAAGTTTTTCTCTTTAAATTCGTGTTACTCTTTTCCTACTTTACCACAGCTGTATGTATAAATTATATGACGGGGTATTCATTCACGGTCAGAGACAGAAATAGACAGCAAAAGGTTTGATTTTCCATTGTCGGGAACAGGAAGGCTGGTCGAGGTTACTTCTCAAGGATGCAACCCACAACAGTCGACTAAATCCCAGGCTCCATATCTGACAGTCATGGACTCAATCTCACACTGTACTCTTCAACCTTTGTGGAGCACAATAGCCTAGTGGTCAGTGGCTCCACTCGACGTCTGGGTGAGGATCCAGCTACTGGTCCCCCCCCCCTAACCACCCCCGCTGTCACCCGGGCATATATCAACCGTATAGTGCACTGTCATCTTGGCCTCCGAATACATAACAGAGCTGATGAGTTAGCCAAAGAATATGCCTTCAAAGAAGGAACTGACTATAACCTTGGATTTCCTATAAACCGTCTGAGAACAATAATACATCAACAACTTCAACAAAATCTTGTCATCATTCTATCATGCAAGAAGAGCAACACATCTGTGTATCCATTACAATCAGCTGACTCCTGGATGTTACTACTGCTGGGCTTAGACTCTGCTATAAGTATTCCTGGGAGTTTACTCCACCTGCTGATGTAGACCTGACCAAATGTAAACTGTCAACAAAATTATTCGCTCACCCTCCGTCACTATGTGATGGAGTGCGAAAAGATACGAGAATTTAAAGATAACTTTATAACAAATGTTCAAGAAATGTGTAAATATTTCATTAAAAATTGCGTACTACAAGAAATATACCCCATTTGCTAACAACAGGTAGTAAATGTGGATGATTGCAACCTTTCCACAGCTGCACACTGGGCGGGGTCGGTGTGCAGGATAAGTAAGTCAAATTATTAAACTTGCTCACCGTGTTTGTAAGTTGCGCAACCCGTCCTCGACTCAAGTCCATTACATCCAGCGGTCGACCCCACCGACGCATTCATAAATTTTAACATGCTGTTCATTCAAAACGGGAGTTTTCTCAAATATAAATTAATATTATAATATATTAGCATATTGTGCATATATAGGCGTAGGTTAGGTTAGGTGTTTAGGTTCTGTTGGCGATTATTTGTATTTGTAGTACGTGGGTGAAACATTTACAGCGTTGTGGTTCGAACAAAATTCGTCAGTGAAGCACTTGTTCTGGATATGTTCGAGCGTCAGCAGTTGAGTCGTGTGTAAACCGTTTTTCATTGATAAACAGCTGGGTTCAAGTTCAAGTTCAAGTATGTTTATTGAGACAAGAAAAAATACATCGCAAAGGGATAGAGTAGCTTAGGCTATTTCTACCCCCCTCTACTTCAAGTCCCTCAAGGGGCGCACAAATTCAGTGAGTACAGATACACAAATCACAATACAACATTTAACATTGCATATTAATATAGTAAGTGTTACAATCATTGGGGCAAAATTCTTGTAGTTCCTAAGTATTCTGTCTATCATATCATTATCACACATCCAAACAATTTGAAGTGGTACACTACTTATTTCCTTATTTCTATGGTTATCCATAAGTTGACACTTTAATACATAATGGTCTTCCAAGTTCAAGTAGGTTTATTGAGACAAGTTAAAAAAAAAAAAAAAAAAAAAAAACTCAAAGATTAGCTTAGGCTATTTCTACCCCTTCCCATACTGCAAGTCCCTCAAGGGGCGCACAAATTCAGTGAGTACAAATACAAGAATCCCATGTAACATATCAGGTTAATATAGTACTATCTAAGAGTATAATAGTGTACATCCACCGCACTAGATTTTAACCCATTAACGCTCCAAGATAATATTCTCACTCTACTTTCATCCATGATTTAATAAAACTACCTTTGCCCTGTCTGTCACATTCCATGAGATACGAGATTTTCTCAGACAGACTCTCCCAACACTGTAACATTTTTGCTTTCTCCTCATTTGCACAACAGCTACTAACATCAAAGGTGATCTTATTCATATCTAATTTCTTTCTTATTTCTCTATACCGTTTTACTTTAACCTTTGTTTCAACATTTGTCACTACAGAAGGTTGAACGCTAACACTACTAGAAAGTTCATTTTCCTGACTATCCTCTATCATCAATACGTCATGTTCTTCCTTACTTTCTTCAACGCACATTTCACGTCCTGTTTCACTTTCCACTTCACGTCCTGTTTGACTTTCCATTTCACGTCCTGTTTCACTTTCCATTTCACGTCCTGTTTCACTTTCCATTTCACGTCCTGTTTCATTTTCCATTTCACGTCCTGTTTCACTTTCCATTTCACGTCCTGTTTCACTTTCCACTTCACGTCCTGTTTCACCACCATCTTCGCCCCGTCTACCCCCCATAGCTAATTTTTCTAATGCCTCAATCCTCTTTTCTAGTTTTTTTAGATATTCCAATATTTGAGTACCAACCTCAGAGTTCACTATATTGACCTGAACCTTGTTTCCACAAGGTTTAATTTTTTCAGCTGCATTTCCTACTTTCCCTAGGCTCGCCTTAATTGTTTCCGTTCCTTTCTCCCACACATTGTTCATAGGCGCTGTCATTGGCTTCCAGCTGTTTCCTCCATGTTCCTGCTGCACAATCTTTCCTTCCTTCGAGGATACATCTATCCTGCTTGTAGCACCCGTCCAAACAGCTGGGGTTTGGCGGGTACAAGGAATCACTTTTGGGTTTTTGTTTGGAGGACGGGCTGAGATGCGTAACTTAGAGAAGGTACGTATTGTCATTCTCGAACCCATTAATCATATAATAATATTTATATGAAATTGTGTAATTAGCTTCTCAAGGATGTAACTTACTTACCTAAATGAATTTTGGGGTTCTGTCTCTGAACCCGTTATGTGGCTCTGTAGCCTGTCTTCATAAACAAAGGCCAAAGTTCAGCCCGTCCTCCAAACAAAGGCTCAAAATACATTCCATGCACTCGCCAAATGAATGTAAAACCCGCCCCCATTATGAATGAAAAGCGGTTTACACACGACTCACAACTGATGACGTTCGAACACTTTCGAAACAAGTGCTTCGCTGAAGACTTTTGTTCAAACCACAACGCTGTAAATGCTTCGCCTACGTACTACAGACACAAATAATCGCCAACAGAACCTAAACACCTAATCTAACCAATGCCTAAGTATGCCCAGTATGCTATTATGCGAACAAGCTTGAATGGTCCCCAAGCCAATATGCAACTGAAAACTCCACAGCCCAGAATCGCATTTGTGTTGCTCACGTGGCCCCACCAAGTGAGGTGATTCGTTGAAATATCTATGCCCAAGTTAACCACCGAGCACTGTCGGATGTTGGGTACATAAGTCTCACGACTTCCAATATTTTTTTTACGGGCTATTCATGCCCGTGCCACCTCTTGGGTAACATAATCTTCCTCAATCAAACAACATTTGTGTACAGTCAGTGTGGTCAAGCGGTTAAGGAAACAGGTACGGCAAGGTGTACATTGCTCCTGGCTGTCTGGGTTCGAATCCTTCTGGGGTGGGAAGTTTTTAGTTTGCTAATATGTATAACAATATTAATTTATATTTGAAAACATATATTTTGATTGAACAGCATGTTAAAATTGCAACCCATCCTCGACTCAAGTCCATTACATTCAGCGGTCAACCCCACAGACGCATTCATAAATTTTAATATGCTGTTCATTCAAAACGGGAATTTTCTCAAGTATAAATTAATATTATAATATATTAGCATATTGTGCATATATAGGCATAGGTTAGGTTAGGTTAGGTGTTTAGGTTCTGTTGGCGATTATTTGTATTTGTAGTACGTGGGTGAAGCATTTATAGCGTTGTGATTCGAACAAAATTCGTCAGTGAAACACTTGTCCCGGATATGTTCGAACGTCAGCAGTTGTGAGTCGTGTGTAAACCGCTTTTCATTCATAAACAGGGGGTTTGGCGGGTGCATGGAATCACTTTTGGATCTTTGTTTGGAGGACGGGCTGTAAAATTGACAAATGCGTCTTTGGGATCGACCGCTGGATTGAATGGACTTGGTCTGAGGCAGCCCATCCTCCAAACAAAGATCCAAAAGTGATTCCATGCACCAGCCAAACCCCCAGTTTTTCAATGAAAAACGGTTTACACACAACTCCCAACTGATTTCGTTCGAATACTTCCGGAACAAGTGCTTCACTGACAAATTTTGTTCGAACACAACGCTATAAATGCTTCACCCACGTACTACAAATACAATAATCGCCAACATAACCTAAACACCTAACCTAACCTAACCTATGCCTATATATGCACAATATGCTAATATATTATAATACTAATTTATATTTGAGAAA
The DNA here is from genome assembly GCF_040958095.1 of Procambarus clarkii. Taxonomy (NCBI): domain Eukaryota; kingdom Metazoa; phylum Arthropoda; class Malacostraca; order Decapoda; family Cambaridae; genus Procambarus; species Procambarus clarkii. The sequence continues at coordinate 50,609,881 of NC_091157.1, forward strand.
AGTTCTGTTTAGAATGAACAGCATGTAAAAATTGATGACTGTCTTTGGGATCAACCGATGGATGGAATGGACTTGGTCTGAAGACGGGTTGTCTGAGGACGGGTTGGCCTCTGTAACCCTTTCCAGTACCACTCACAGGATGGGTATGGGGTCCACTACCGCCCACAAGATGTATATAGAATCCACTTCCGCAAACAGGATGGGTATGGGGTTCACTACCGCCAACAGGATTTATATGGGTTTCAATACCGCTCACAGGACAGGTATGAGATGCACTACCGCCCACAGGATGGGTATGGGGTGCATAATAAATGATCTAAACTCAAATACCCTTTATAACTTGTCCAATTGATAACTTGATCACTGTGAATATGTCCTTGTTTTGTACCAAGTCAATGTCTCTAATTGTTTTATGCCTATCATGCCTCCTCTATTTTCTCCAGCACCAGTAAGTTTAACTCTTTCAAACCTTTCTTCGTACGCCGTCGCTGTAATTCTTTAACGATCCTTGTTGCATGCTGCTGCATACTCTGAGACTGGTCTCACATAGGTGGTATGCAATGCTGCGAATGCCTCCTCACTGAGGTTCGTGAACAATGATATTTAACAGCTTAGTGTAGCCAGTAACGTTATATGAGTGTTATATATCTAAGGGAAGAGACTTGGGTAGACAACACTGATGAAAATTAATTGAAAGGGGACACAGATAATTGGGAATGGGTAAAGAATACAAATGAGTAGGAATGAGTAGTGAATATTTATGATAAGGAAGGGAGAGAAGGGAGAGTGAAGGCAGCAGGAAGCGGAGGGAGACGACAATAGTGAGGGGGGGGGGGTTGAAGTTAGCAGGAAGCAGTGTGAGGCAGCAAGGGGCGACACGAGAGGGCAGCACCTGCCAGAGAAGGACCTCACATGGACAACAACACACGCAGGAGTAGGAGCAGCAGCAGGAGGGGGAGGAGAAGCAGGAGCAGCAGCCGCGGCGACGTGCTGGCTCAGGACACAACTTGACAACAGGGAAGAAAGCAGTTGTGTTGACTACCAGAAGAACAACAGCAGGGGAAACCTTAGTGAATGCTTGAGAGACGTAGGACAAGACCGACAGCGACACGCATCAGGAGGAATACTGGGTAATATTTCTCCTTATCCTGATGACTCAGCCAGGACGCCACCACAAAAATACATAAATATTGTACAGTTGCAACACACATCCAAAACCTGTTCTTTAGATTTGCGAGAGTTTTCTTTGACAACTCCAATCGCTGCTGAGGTTTCTTCACAGGTTTCGAGAACAGGCTTGAGTGTGGCGGCCACTCAAACAAGGTCGTTAATTAAAGACTGAATTAAGACCTTAGCGACCTTCTCACCGGCAGCGTGACTTGTTCCCTGCCGGTGGTTGAGGGTGAGGATAGTGGCACACTCAGACACTGATCAGGCAGTTCAGGCTGCTCTATGATGTATGACTCCACGCGTTCCCACTCCAGTACCTGCACTCCGCCCCTCCTGTATAGGATAATAACTACCCAGGTAGAGAACACTTAAGTGGGCATAGAGTAGTAACTATCCAGCAGGTAGAGAGCCCAGACACAACGATCAGGGAGAAGACAGGCGCCATGCGTCCCACCTTCACCAGAAATATACTGGAGCGGTTCCAGGAAGTATTACCCAAGGTCAAAGGTCATGTGTATCTCGGTCCGGTAGCACGCTGGTTTACATTCTCGGCTCACAAATGAGTTACTTGGGTTTAGTCCCCGGGCAGGACAGAAACGGTTGGGCACGTTCCCTTTCAGTCGATACCTCTATTCACCTGTTTAAAATAAGTACATGGGAGTTAGGCAATTGTTGTGGGCGCCCCTTGTGCCCACCTAGTTGTGCTTGCGGGGATGAGCTTTGGCTCTTTGGTCCCGCCTCTCAACTTCAAATCAACCTGTGTTCCTGAGAACCTGTGTTCTCTCCACCGTGTTATATCCATAACAACATTGTGAAGAGCGTCTCTTTCCATGTAGGAGAGAGAGCGTTCCAAAGACCTGGATCACGTCATATTTCTAATCCCGTGATCAACAGACACATGATCCATTTCTAATCGCATATTAATCATTCCACTACAACAAGCCCACACAACAAATAATATATGAATTTAGGAATGCGCAGAGAGAGCCGGCAGGCAGTTGCTAACCGCAGCGAGGAGCTGCCAGCAATACCCTCTGGATCATTCTCATCTTCTAATGGTTCCTGGAACATTTTTGTGGCCTTCCATGAAACCGGTTTTACGGCTGGCTGAAGCTAGTTTTTTAGGGTTACTAAATTAGCTTTTGCGAGTTTATTCTCTTGAAATATTCCATCAACAAAAAAAAATCCGTGCTTTGAAACAATAGTTATATTATTAATTTAAAGACAAAGTTAACCGAGTGTTTGAATACGTCGATGTTCTTGGATACTTGAGCCAGATTCACGAAAGCATTTACGACCCTGTACATCTTTCCTCAATCTTTGACGGCTTTGGTTACATTTATTAAACAGTTTACAAGCATGAAAACTTGCCAATCAACTGTTGTTAGTGTTATAAACAGCCTCCTGGGGCTTCGGAGTTTATTAACTGTTTAATATTTGTATACACAGCCGCCAAAGATTGAGAAAAGATGTACAGGTTCGTAAGTGTTTGCGTAAGTGCTTTCGTGAATCTGGCCCGCCCAACTTGACTGCTCTTTTTAACTCAAGAACTCTCAATGTTTCGTATTGTGGTAAGTTCACACTTGACAGTGAACGCGTTCCACATGACAAAACTTGATGTGGTACAAGAACAGTTTTGTGTTGAGTGCTGGGTGTGTTTGTCAACAATTACTGTATTGCGTTAGAGAAGCGAGTCAATGGCCGCAGTTACTGATTCAAAAAAGATTGAACAATGTTTTGGTTGAACCAAATAGTGAACCATAGTGTACCTCATGTCACTGTCTCATAGTGAAACCTGCTGTCACTGCCTCATAGTGAACCCTCCCGTCACTGTCTCATAGTGAAC